>NC_054704.1:49053871-49387621 GCF_016097555.1 Gigantopelta aegis
GAATAAAGAAATAATTTATGATGTAACATTTATTATTAATCCAGTTCTTTAAAAAAAAAAAAAACACCTTTTAATTATTATTTTTTAAAACCATGCATTGGCATGAACATTTATTGATGCAACTGTCAACCAAGTTTCATTGATCTAGAAGTTATTGTTTTTGAGAAATGGAGAAACAGAAAAGTTGATTCCATTATAACCATGAAAAAAGTAATACCTTCATCTGGACTTTGACTTCAACAAAGGTAAGACAATATTTAAAAGGATTCTATCAGACTAACATATTAAAGAAAGGAATGGATGTTTGGAACCATCCCAATAAGTGTGTATCACAATTGCTATGATAAGATGAAATGTTGTAAGAGCAGTTCCAACTGAAAATATTCTAAATTATATATACAGGAAATCTGACATATCAGAAAATAGCTAAACTTACTGCTACAGCTTAATCATTCAAGTAGATAAATCAAAAAAGTTAAATAGTCAACAACAAAAACATTGTAGTCATCTAACAGCAGAATGATTCTTCTCTTACTAGTTAGGAAAAAAGCCTACCTCTTCCTTCAATTGACTGATGGCAAAATGTTGTGACCTGGGCAGATGATGTACAGGGTCCCCAGAGAATGGATTTATCAACCTGTAATTGAAAACACAGTAGATATTTCATGTCTGTGTCAATGTACAATGTATATCTCATCGAGTGAAGTCTGCAATCACATCCCACGAGCCACACAAATGCAACAAGTGTGATGTCCAATAATATCCTAATGGAGCTACTTCAGCTCCTACTTTCTTCCATTAATTTTAAGGACGAGATGTTATGCAACCCCTGCAATTAAGAAAATGTCCACGGCAAAAAAAACATGTCATTGAAAACAATCCTGAATATAGTCCAAGGCAAAAAATTGTTGTGGAGAATTAAAAACTGCACGGCAATCTCCACAGCATTGCTGATTGCTGTGGGCAAATGCAGGGGTTGTTATGGTACTTACATATTTCGTGTATATAATAATTATATTAATTGAAAGGTTCCATGTGATATTGCATTGTTATAGATGGGATTTGATAGACTGGAATAAATTAAATAAAATGTCTTCTGAACAAGATCTGATTTAATCGTATGCACCCCGAGAAAGAACAGTGCTAACAATTAAGCCACGTTTTGGAGTTTTGGAATATTGCTGAAATCTGCAATTCTGAAACATTCTGACAGATCTTTATCCCTGTAAATATCTGAGAACTGTTACCCTGGGTCAGATAACACGAGTGATGTGCTATTTTCCTCTGCGTCGCCATCTTGAGCTGGCTGTGGGGGGTTACTGCCACTGGACAGCAGACGGATGAATGATGGTTTCCGTGGCAGCGGCACATCCAGTTCAGTCGGCAGGGTCATGCAGATGATGTCAAAGGTGAACTTCAGACTTGCAAGGTCAAGTTCATGGACATCACTGTCAAGATGACGCCAGACATCAACTGCAAAATTAATCAATATGTAATATACACCTAATATAAATTAAAATATATTCATGGCATACAAAATGATAAACTGTAGGGAATAAAGTAGTATCATGTCAATGCTAAGGATTTTAATATCTTTAAAATAAAAAATCTTTTTATATACTGCCTCAGCCAAAATTCACTAAAGAAATTTGGCTTAAATAAAATATATTTAATCAAAGTACAAACATATTTAACAAACTAATGGCACAGGATTTGGCAACCACAAAATAATAAGGCCATTTCATTGCACATGACACTCTGTAGTTAAATCTGCTCGAGTAACCATTATTAATTTTTTTATTAAACAGCTATCTATCTAAAACAACCATGAGTCTATTTTCCCCCAAGTCATATAATGTGGCACATTATGACTTATATTAAATAACCAACTGGCCTTTGGATACCACTTCACAATTTATAGTGTCATTACTCGTAACAGATTAATATAGTCTGATTTAGGAATTAATGTCCGAACCAAATTGTTAACTACAAAAAATTACTCTCCTACCTTTAATTGCCGTTAGATTTCCTCCAAAGTTTGTCCAGACACAAATCGCAAAAAAACCACTACAAATATACAGATTCCACACACGAGACTGCAACGATGTCGCCGATATTGTCTTTGGTGAGATTGCATAGGGAAAAATACATGCAGTTTTCTGCCGTCTGCCATGTTGCTTTTTTATGGAATGCTCTTCAAGAGGGGCAAAAGACTCCAAAGTATGTGACACAATTAATATGAAATCAATGATCTCTAGTGGTATCATTAATAAAATAATAATAATAAAATAAAATAAAAATAATAATATGATGTCATCACGTTTGCTTTTATATCATAACATGTTATGACGTTTTTAGATTAAGTCCTATCCTTTCACCCCTCTTGAAGAATATTCCATAATGGCAGCTGGCACAAAATTACATGCTTTTTGCCCTATGCGCTCTCAGCGAAGTCGATATAGGTGACATAGTTATCATCTGGTATGTGGAATCTGTGTCATTGTAATGGTTTTTTCAAGATTTCTGTCTGGACAGACTTTGGGGGAAATCTAACGGCAATTAAAGGTAGGAGAGTAATTTTTCGTAGTTGTTAACAATTTGGTTCGGACAATAGGTCATCATAAAAAATATAATACAAAATTCTGTCCAGTAGTATTTAAATAACCCACTGGTTTGAAGTTACTTGCAATATTTCGTACTAATTGATAAAACCTATGAAAGTGGTATATTGTCACCTGTATAACAGCAACATCAGGTGGTGTTATGGCATGATGTTGGCCGACTAAATATGTTCAATGTCAACGTATGATGATTTTTGCAAAAATCAATGTGGATGTCCAGGAATCGTACTCCCTAAAACTAGTAGTCACAAGACTCTCAACAGTGTTTTTCACAGAATATATTCCGACAGAAAATGTACTGAACTGCATGGAATAATTAAAAGTGGTATGCAACCGTATGTTGCTTTTAATAATCCTACATCTAATCTTTAGTTTTGCTAAATTTGAATAAATGAAGGATATGTTTTAATTAACGACGCACTCAACACATTTTATTTACGGTTATATGGCGTCAGACATATGGATAAGGACCACACAAATATTGAGAGAGGAAACCCACTGTCGCTACGTCATGGACTACTCTTTTCGATTAGCAACAAGGGATCTTTTATATGCACGCACCATCACACAGACAGGATAGTACATACCACAGTCTTTGTTACACCAGTTGTAGAGCACTGCCTGGAACGAGAAATAGCCCAATGGGTCCACCGACGGGGATCGATCCTAGATGGACCGCGCATTAAGCATACTCTTTACCACTGGACTATGTCTTGCCCACAATTTGAATAAAGACGATTATTAAAATTATTACTTACTAACGAATATGTTTTGTATTCATATGATATTCTACACACGGTCGGAGTAATGATATAAAATAAACAGCCACACCAACAGTACATTTAAAGTGCCATACCCATGCACTGAGGCAGTGTCTGTACGGAGGCGAAGTGTGAATCTCTGGAACTCTTCATGGAGCATGTGAAGTGGATGAACAGTGGGTTTTCCTGTTCCTTGTAGTCTCCCACCAGTGCCTCCTCATCCTCGGATTGACTGGAGGACACTTCCCCCGAGCTGGCGTTCGATACAGTTGACGAGCTCTTCGTGCGCTCCCGGTCCTCTTCTTTTGGGGATATTTCTTCAATATCGATGAATTCAACATCTTCTGGGAGATCTTGCTGAGTAAATTCTTAATAAATATAAGTACATGTAGTTTTAAAAGTTGAAACAGTTTTCCCTTTCTTTTCACATCACACCAAAATCTCACAAATTTCTCTCTCTGTATGTGTTTGTCTCTCTCTCCTCTTTCTTTTCTCTCTCTTTGTCTCTCACACACACACACACACACACACACACACACACACACACATCCACACCTACAATCTTCACTTCTTGTCTATCTGTCTACCTGTTGTTTTAAATCAATTTTGTTTGCCATGTATAATTTGTAATTGTAAAATGTAGGGAGATACCTTAATATAGACATCGCCTGTTGGTTAATCCCCAACATTAATGCAAACAAGTGGAATTACAGACAAAAAAACCCAACAACTTTACATTTATAAGTATATATCTTACTCAAACCACAGATTGGTCCAAACATCCTATCCATTACGTGATGTGATCATTTAGGTTTCAAATGCTCTTGGGTAAAATGTCAGGGTATATGTAATGTTTGACAAGATAATATGACTGGGTATTCTAAAAGTTTTCTCATTTTATATTTCTGTGGAGAAAATTTACAAAATTGTATTGTCAACTCACCTTCCAAAACATCCGATGATCCTGATGTTGATGATTCCAATATCTGTAAAATTAAATAGTATTGATTTATTTCTCTAATACTTGGTTTTTCCAGCAGATGTTTCATCTTGGTTTATTTAATAAAAACAATTTACAAATCCACTACTTTATAACTGATGTTATATACTTTCAGTTATAACAATAAAGAGATAAAGTTATTAATATAAAAACAATGCTACTGGAGTATTGATTTTTTTTTTTTAAACCAATATCACTACAAATTGTGTGCATCAGTTAAAATGCAAACATTTTTTTATTACTGGAAAGTAATCATGTTATTTACCAAAAATACATTCTGGACAAGTGAAAAGAACAGTTTAAAGTCTGTTTTGTTTAACGACACCACTAGAACACATTGATTAATTAATCATCGGCTATTGGATGTCAAGCATTTGGTAATTTCTGACTCATATCAGAGGAATCCTGCTACATTTTTCCTAATGCTGCAAGATATCTTTTATATGCACTTTCCCACATACAGGAAAGCAAATACCATGGCCTTTGACTAGTTGAGGTGCATTGAAAAGATAAAAAACCCAACCAGTTGAATGGATCCACTGAGGTGGTTCGAAACTGCGACACAAACACCTCAAGCGAGCACTCAACCGACTGAGCTAAATCCCAGCCCCTGTGAAAAGAACAGTTCATGAGTTGTTATTCATGTGAAGTATATGTGCTATAGTAGCTCCACACGTTGTCATTTCGGCTGTGATCCAAGTCTGAGGTGAAGCAATTTGCTACTGACTGACCAAGCATGGTTTCTTCAGTGTGATATGAAACTAGAGAAGACTTCAGTGAATGTGTGATGCATAAACGTCTAAAACTGCAAAATTACAGAAAGAAATGCTTTATTTAACGACGCACTCAACACATTTTATTTACGGTTACATGGCATCAGACATATGGTTAAGGACCACACAGATTTTGAGAGGAAACCCGCTGTCACCACTTCATGGGCTACTCTTTTTGATTAGTAGCAAGGGATCTTTTATTTGCGCTTCCCACAGGCAGGATAGCACAAACCATGGCCTTTGTTGAACCAGTTATGGATCACTGATCGGTGCAAGTGGTTTACACCTACCCATTGAGCCTTGCGGAGCACTCACTCAGGATGCAAAATTACAGATTTTTATTATCCACATAGTTCAAGATATTCAAGGAAATATAATCAGTATGACCCACGTGTGTCATAATGATTTCACGTGCACCATGAATGACGTAATTTTGTGAAGCGACATCATAGCTTAATGTGGCTTCCTCAATGTAAACAATGTCCTAGCTTGTTATTCATAAAAATAATATTTTGGATAATGTGGATAATAAAGAAATTATTACACTCGCGTGTGAGTCATACTGATTTTACGAAACTCGTGTCAGGATTCATGTATTGCCCTCGCTCTCGCTCGGGTAATACAATAATCCTGACACTTGTTTCATAAAATCAGTACGACACACAATTCGCGAAAATATATTCTACGTGAAAATAAAGGCTGACTAAAAAAACATAGTCTCGTTCAACTATAACTCATTAGTTTCTAATTATCGAGGCTAATAGTAACAATGCAATGTCCCTCCTGTCACGGAAAAAAACAACACAAAACACAAAATCTACTTAAAACTTTTAATCAAGAACACGATGCAAAGTACATACATGATAATAAAACAATATTAACATTAAAAAGCTTTATGCCGTTTTCCTTCGCAAATGCTAGCGATCAGTTCATCAAATAGTGACTACACGTGTTGAACGACGGAAGTTACACGTTAAAATGTGGAATTGAAAAAATCCGGACTAGGCTTATCACAGATATTATTGATAGATGTTCAGATTGAAAATTTTATTTTTATTTGTCACAAAGGCCTGCAAGTCTGAAGCCTGTTCGTATTAAATCCGTTTTTCCTTTCATAGTTTCTGCCTGTTCGGTGGCATTATTGGCAGCTTCAAAAGATATCGCTTGTTCTGCAGACAAACATTCTTTAGGATTTGGTAAACCCGATAATTTTGGTTTCTGAACTGCATTCAGCCACTTAAACAACGGCATTTTAGAACTTTACCAATGCATCTATACATTTTCGAAATGAATGTAAGCGCTACATTCATAATGCACGTCGCGACTTTACACTAAAGATTTTGCCTGTTAGCCAATCACAAATCCGTTTTCAAATCAAAATTATTGATATCAGTACTACTACTTCTATTTTTTTCTTTTTCTTTTCCGTTTTTTTTTTTTAGGCGTTGGGGGATTCGCGAAAATAAATGTTTGTGAATTGACTCATTTTCATTAAATCGCGAAAATTTTATCCCGCGAAAATAAAGTATTATACAGTACTTACAGATGTTTCCTGCACAATCTGTGGATAGAAGTAATAGTAATCTGGATGAGACGGGATCGGTCGGAACCATTTCTGAACCATGTCCATGAACTTGGCCATGACCAGGTCACGAAGGCCCGTTTGAGTCTCACAGGGGTTGGATCCAACCAGAGGGAAGTTCAGAGTAAACGAGGTTTTAGGAAGCTGAAGAACGGCTGGCGTCTTATCAGATGATCCGTCATCCCTGAAATGTTTACAACAAGTATTAGCTGAACTTACATTCTAAACCAAATGTCCAAATGTCAACAGCCAAAAAAAAAAACATGCCACGAAAAAAATATCTGAATATACTTCAAAGCAAGAAAAATGCGGTGTCGAATTAAAAACACAGTAATTTCCATGGCAATGCCGATTGCTGTGAGCAATTGAAAGGTTGCATTCAAACTTGCTATAATGGACAAATTGTATCTTAAATTGTTGTGAGCAATAACAGAACTTGCATTCAAACTTGTAATTTTATAATAGACAGCTGAAACAAAATGAAATTTAAGAAGGAAACTGGACTTTATAAACTAAATTAATGTGAAGCCTGCATGACAGTATTTTTATATTAGAAAGATGTACCATCAATTAATTAGAAAATATTACGCCAAGACCATATGATTGATATGAATTCATAATGAATATTTTTATGAATAGCAGCAATGGAGGCACAGTACTGTACTTCAGACTTACATATCATCATGCTCGACAAATCGCACCGAGAGTTTCTGTGCCGACCTGTCAACGTCGCTGCTGTGTCGGAGGTCTCGCCGGGCACTGTCCACGATGTGCTGGAAGTGGGTGCAGGATGAGAGTAGAAACGAGGTCATCTCTGACTCCAGGGGCAGCGACTCCTCACATATAGTGTTGATGGCAGCATTCACGTCGTGCCAGTCAATGTAGTAGTTCTGATGCAGGCTCTTGTAAACACCTGGAACAGATAGACACATTCTTACAAAACCTACTTAGACAGAATATTTTTTATTATTTACAATATAAAATGAATATTGTTTCATGTCATACCAGTCTATGAAGTAGTTCTGATGCAAGTTCTTGTAACCTAAAGAACCTAACCAACCTAAAGGAAGATTTTAAAAAGTGTTGTTTGTTTTACAGCATAAATTTAGAAAATTTGTTTCTAATTTTCATTATTATTCATACTTACCTAGTACTAGCACAACAACACTGCTATACGACCCTGAGTTATAACCTCCACTGCAGAATTATCTCCCCTTGCCGGATGTATAACCTACACCCGCGCATGGGTAGACCGTATATCCTCGTTATCGATTCAAAGTCCGGAATGACTGAATCAAAAAAGACCTCCCTCGGGGAGGGTGGTAGGTAACTGTTGTTGTGCTAGTACTAGGTAAGTATGAATAATAATGAAAATTAGAAACAAATTTTCTAATAGTCTTATTCAACTTACCGTACTAGCACAACAACAATGTTATAACAGACGTGATATAACACCGTTAAAGCACGAGAATTTAACATTAAAGGGAGGAGGTGAGAAAACAAGGAGGACTTACCCATTCAACCAGTAGTGTTCGTCTCAAGTAATGATACAGTGAAAAAGCAACCAACATCATACGAGGTATAAAATGTCAAAGTGACTTTTAAATTGAAGAACTACAACCCCAATTAAAAGTAAACCAAGTTAACAAGGTGAGAAAACCCGCACACCAAGTAATGGTAAAAGACACTCGACTGCCCCAGATAGTCAACCATCCTCCTCCCACTCTCCAAACAGGAGGTGGAGAACTATCTCCCAGAAAGACTGCTGCTAGCGACCAGACGAAATAAGGGTCGCCCCCTACTCGTGGCCCTGCGCACTGAAACGACTTGCTGCCCTGCAATGACTGATTGAATCCGCCGAGTTCTGTCCGGACCAACAGCCATATCACGGAAATAAAACCGGTCAAACGTGTGTAGACCTTTCCAAAATCCCACACTCATGACCTTCAAAATGTCCAAAGAATCATGGAAATTAAGTGAAGCAGAAATCGCCCGAATCTCATGAAGTCGAATGGAGAAATTCCACAGAACATGATCACCCGCCTTCTCATATGCCAGTTTGATGGTTGCAGCAATCCATCTCGACAAAGCATTCTTCGTAATGTCTCCTGGTTGGCGTGTGAAAGAGATAAACAGTCTCTTAGTGTTTTGCCGGAGATTTCTAGTACGCTCCAGATAGAATTTCAAAGCCTGCACCGGACAAAGAAGTCTATCAGAATTATCCGCAGAAAGCGTACGAGATAAACACTGAATGATGGCCGGAGGAAACTCTTCCCCTGGCACCTGGTTCTTAGCCACGAAAACAGGATCAGTACATAACGTAAGTGACCTGTCCATATTGTAATCCACCAAATCATGCAAAAAAGCATGAATCTCACTAATACGACGGCAAGCCGCTAGTGAGACCAGAAACAAAGTTTTCCACGTCAAATGACGAAGACTGGCGAATTTCAAAGGCTCGTAGGGCTTGCCTTTGAGTGCATGCAGAACCAGAAAAACATTCCATAACTTGAAACTCATAAGCTCTGCCATCGTAGAGAAACCGCAAGTACTTCCAAAAATCCCGATGGATTGGAACATGCAGGTAAGCGTCCTTCAAATCGATGGACGCCGCCCATTCCCCCACCTGAAGCAAAGCACGAACAGACTGAACCGTCTCCATCTTCATAGATGGAATAACGACGTAAGAATTCAGCAGCTTCAGGTTTAGAATTGGTCGCCACTCGCCATTCTTCTTCTGGGCGAAGAACAGATGGGACTAAAATCCCGGAGTTCTCAAATCTACCTCCTGGATGGCTTTCTTGTCGAGAAACTCGACAACCATCTTCTCCACCAGTATTCGTTTGTCGACAGATGGTACTGCAGGTAACTGGGGGGAGGACGTCAGTGGAGGGGGTGATGAAAACGGAATTCTGTATCCATTGCGGACAACCGACAAAACCCATGGGTCCAGATCTGGCAGGTCCCACCAACTTTGAACAAAATGGCGCAATCTGCTCCCCACAGGAAGATCTGCTAACGGAACCTCCGTAAGCTGATGTCGATTGTCTACGCACCCTCATCCCGGCTGCTTCCCACCCCTGGGCGCCTTGCCCCGAGCGGAACCACGAAAACATCCCTGTTTCGATGAACCATGGGCATTACCCGACTGCACGCCCGAATCAGACACCACAGGGATCTGATAACTGTCAAGAAAAGTCGATTTCTTAACAGGTGGAGGCTTAAAAGTAGACGCCACCTGGCGCTTACGAGCAGTTCGGGACTGAGCAGCAGGGATGAATTTCGCCGCTTCTTGGTCCATGACCAAGTTAAAATTGGTCCCAAAAAGTAAGGTTTCCCTTACTGAGCGACTACGAAAGTAGGTTTTAACCACACCCGTGCTCTCAGTCCCACCAGGTAGTGATCCTGATGCAGAAGTAGACTGTTGGCAAAAACACACCCAGCAAGCTGAGCGACGTGATGAGAGGCTTTAGAAGCTGCCAACAAACAACCCTTAGCCATCGGCGGAAGACCCGTGACTGCTTTATCTAACCCAAATAGGAACGTACCTAAATGGTTATTGACTTGAAAAAGAAGTTTAGATAACCTCTCCAAAGTCTCTAAATCCGTGAGTGGCACACTGACATTAGGAGATGGGTGGCAGTCTGCCTTCACCCTAGTGGAAATGACCGCTGGATGTGAAAGGAAGGAAGCTCCCAATGTCTTATATGAAGACGTGGACAAAACCTTCGCCGCAGACAATAGTTTCCCGGTAGCTAACGCTGCCGGAAACTCTTCCACCACCGCCCCCAAAATACGATCGCTACCCGCAATCAAAGCATCAATCTCCGCAAGAGATTCATGCGCCTCGTGCGCTAACGGCAAGCCGAAATCCTGTCGTGGAGCGTCCGTCGCTAAAGGCCGGTTTCCAAACGAAACACCCTTGTAAGACTGAACAGCCTCCTCCGACGGAATTGCATCCGGACCGTCAGGAAATTCATACACGTACGAATCCTGCGCCGAATTCTGAACCCAACGTACCACGTGTGGATTAGCCAACCCAGTTGACGTAGCCACATGCAAACGATCTAAAGGTTGATGGCGCTGTACAGGCGCCCCAACAACAGAAGGGACGCCCACTGGCGTCGCACCCAAAACAATGCCACCCGGCTCCGTGACCGAGACAACGTTGTGAGACTTCGCGATTTCGCCAAGTGGCTCGATCACCAAAAGATGCGTTGGCCGAAACGGCGCCCTCGGACGCCACGACCAACCCTGCACCAGAAATCTGGCGAGACAAACAGCGCCACGAAGCGGACTTCATTCTAGAGCTAATCGACCCCTCCACAGAAGGACCGATAACCCTGCCCCCATCAGCAAGATGGGAGTCGGAACTGAGAGACACAGTTGTTCCTGCCACGACTGCACTCCCTCCGACTGACACCCCCGTTACAACCGTAACAGGCGCCGCCTCAACCGACGGAGGCAAAAGCAAATCCCCAGGTGGAACAGAGCCCGACCTGGAAGAAACCTTCGACTGAAGCAGGGAGTAACAGCGCCCCCTCCATGCCAAGCTGCGCTTCGGGTTTACTGGTATCACCATGAAGATGGCGAACAGACGAGGAGGCACCCTTGCGACTACCACTTGTCCGCGAGCTCTTTGAACCGGACACCGACTTGCCGACCGACGGCAAATCGGTATGGAGCACGACCCCGGAGGTTGCCACTGCTCCGCCCGTCCCGGTTGGAGCCTGAGGAAGCCGTGTCAGACATTAACCCCCTGTGTAAATCACCCAAAAGACCTCGTATGACAGAGTAAAACAAAATTACAAATTAATAAACAATTTAACAATTTGACAAAAATTTTACTACAGAACTCGAACACGACTGCAATGGAGGACTGCAGAATCAAAAACACGAGGATATACGGTCTACCCATGCGCGGGTGTAGGTTATACATCCGGCAAGGGAAGATAATTCTGCAGTGGAGGTTATAACTCAGGGTCGTATAGCATTGTTGTTGTGCTAGTACGGTAAGTTGAATAAGACTAAATATACCCTATGATATACCAATCACAGAGAAGCATTTAGGACAAAAACAAACTGAAATGAATGACTGATCCTATGAGTTAACCAATCTTAGATGAAGCAAAATGAAAACAAAAATTATACAGTCATAACTGTAACAGTGATTCATTTTAATATCTTAATTGTGCGTTTACCGCTTTCAACATTTAAAATATATCAAGAATTTTAATACACATTCCTTACCTGAAACGAAACTGGAAAAGAAGATTTCAGACACCAAAACACAATGTCTACGGAAGTCCCAAACTCCTGCCTCACACATGCTTTCATAAGACTTCCGATCCACCGATGATCTCCAGTGGAGCTTATTAATGTCGCTCTCCTCTCTGTCTTCAGAAGAAACCTCTTCAGCATCAAATGACAGAAGCCGACCACGTGGACTGGAAGACAGCTTGCCGTAGCTGTCATTGACACTGTCCACATAGGTGAGGTCAAAGGACATGTCCTCATAGATATCCTCAGCTAACGTGAATCCCCACTTGTTAACCAGCGAGTCCATCACGTTGTACTGGTAGCAGTCATACACGTACACTGGGACCATCAGAGGACCTGGTGGCTGACTGGACAAGTTGCTGTCTGGATTCTTCACATTGATATCTGGCAGTGAATGGTCTTCGGCTTCAGATGGTTTGGATGGGTCTGAAGTCTTAACTGGAGAAGTGCCATCTGCATGTATTTCAGCTGAAGAAGCATCTTGACCAGCATTTTCAGAGGCATCATGATGGTGATAACTTTTACTCCTTTGGTCAGATTCTTCTTCTCCTGACTGGCTGACATCAGCATCTTGAGGTTTATCCTCATTGCAGGCAGAAGCTTGTTCCTGACTGCTTTCTTGTTCCTGGCTTGGAGCCTTGCAAGTACTTGTTAACGAACATTTATTGAGAAGCAACAAATCATCAAAGCTTGCAGGCACAAAAGTCAGAAAGAGATGGGTGGAGCTTTTGGCTTGAGAAAAGCACCGCCACATGGGAATCCTTGTTTCTTCTGAAACACTTGGCTTGCTCGACTCTTCTGGCTTCTTTACTGGTTGTCCTGAAGTCCTTGCAGAGGATTCAGTTTGTGCCTCGTCATCATCTTTAAGAGTTGAATCGGTCTGATCATGGAAACCATCTTGACCATCCACTCCCAGAGAAAAAGGATAAGGATGCTTATGGAGGTCCCTTTTTCTTGCTTTGAGCAGCTCCAGAAAGCGAACACAGTCTTCTGTTGAGAGTATGATCTCTCTGTCGTGAATGGGTCTGCCGAGAAAATCACTTGGCATAAGGTTCTCAAACAAAATGGAGAAGAGCAATCCATTGGAACTCTTTGGATCAACGTAGACTTCGGAAATGTCTGGATGATCTGCAAGAGATACAAATTTAGAACTCAGATTTGTTTTAAATTTATATAGGTAACAGAGTGTTTGTTGTGGATTAAGTTTTAGAAAATAATAAAAGATCAAGTTTAACATATTTAACATGGAAGATCAATTATGACAAGAATAACAAAAATGATAAAGAGTTTTCCAATTATATTACTTGTACAGATTACAAAAATGATCAACAGTTTTCAAACTACATTACGTGTACCATTTATAATTCTAAAAATTATTTTACAGCCTTAGATTTACATTTATATGAACTAGGATGTTGCAAAATAGATCTCAGTTGAGTAGATGTTACTATTAATCCCATGACATTTGATGTGCACGATGTTACACAAGAACACAAATGTGTGTAAAATCTACAAGTACATCAGGCTTTTGTAGTGTGGTCACAACTTTTAATACAAATATCATCTGTCTTGCACAGTGATACAATTTTTAAATATTTTGACATTCCTACTATTTTAATTTAATAGAGTACAGGGCTTCTAAATTATGGTAGCCTCACTCCCATGGCTAGTGATATTCAATGTTGGGCTAGTAAATAACTAATACTGCCATGCCCGACAGCTAGTGAATTAAAAGGGTCAAATGTTGCAGTTAAGTCTATTTTGTAAATATGAATATCCTGTCCCCAGCCCAACCCCCCCAATGTTAGTGTTTTTAAGCTGTATCTCCCTCTTTAGATAACATATCTGATTATTACTATTATTTAGTAAAATTGTATTAACTTAAAGTAAAGTAGGACTAGTACATTTTAAGTCGTGGCTAGTAATTAAAAAAAAAATCACTGATCCCATGGCTAGTGGATTTTGTAATAATCTCTAGAAGCCCTGGAGTATCCACAACACTTTAAAAAAAAAAAAACTACTAAACATCAACAGATACAGTGTAGTTTGCATACCGCCCACAATGAATGTGGAAAACAATAGCTCTGCCTGCTGACAGCGAGGAAGCAGAGACAGGGGATCAAATGGAAACGGAATACACTGGATTGACGATTCCACTTTCTTCTTCTCATCTCGCTTTCGATACAGTTTCGGGCTGAGTGGTGGACTAAAATTAAACAATTTGATTAAACCTACATCAATAAGATTCGGAAATAACAAACAATAAATGAAATGAAATTTATTGAACATAATACCCTATAGTCTGCACTTTTAAAGCAAATGGTCTGGACTTTTAAAGTAAAGAACTAACGGTGGCATTATACAATGCCACCTACTAGTGTTAAGTTATTTCCCTTGATTACACAAACCATATAATATTTGCTGGTAGTACTAAACCAAATAACTTCCGGCTGGGTCAAAGTGCGAGGTGCACCGAACTTTTGATAGAGAAGTGAACACCACAAGTCCTGTGATTGGTTATAAATGTGAGTGTGTTGGTTGTAAAAAATAATAGTTTCATCTGGGTAAAAAAAAATAGCAATTTTATTTCATCTAGTACCAATGTGTCAAGTAGCCTTGTGCTTGAAACATGTATGGGGTACCTGTAAAAAAAAGTACTCGAATTTTGTGCGAAACTAGGGTAGTCATAGCGTTTATGTCGGTTGATACGTTGCAGGTAGGAGTTTTAGCCACATATGTTACTATTGTCGTCTATGGGATTTGATTTGGTAGTATACACCCTATAGCACATATTCAGTGCATAATAAAAAATATTATGATTTTGTCATTTTATTTAATTAAACTATACTGGTTGATAAATTAGCCATCACTTGATCATGCAAGTTCACAATGACCTTGACCTTGACAATAATCTCTGTACATGGCTCTGAATAGAGTTTGAATCAAAGTTAGCACTGAAGAAAAGTTGGTTTTGGCCTATAATTCATACTGTAAAGATTTCAATAATTTCTTTTTACATGGTATTTGACTTGCCATATACAACTGCTCTTAAATATGGTATTATATATAAGCAACCTGAACTAAGATTTTAATAGCAATTTATTTTTATATTAAAAATAGCATGTCCCAATAGTGGGTTAATGTCTTTAGTTTCCATTAACATTGTTAATTTTTTATGTATGAAATTCTGAAAACTCAAATTTGTAAAGAAGTTGATTTTTATTGTCATTTTGACATATTTATAGGGTGCTAAGTTATATTTTAGACAAATTTGTAGTTTTATGCAAAATTTAAAGTAAATTTTAAGAAAAACTTTACCAAAAACATAATTAAATTTGTTGTCACTATTGTGCCTTCTGTTCTTATTTATACATAACAATAAGGTTGTTAAACATATACTTAGATCTCCAGATAAATTTTTTTTTTTTAATAATCACTTAGTTAGCTCTCATGAAAAGCATTTTGAGTTTATACTAGATTCAGAACCAATTTTTTCAGATCTGATTATCTGCCTTGGATTAAGTTGATAATTTATTTTATTGTTAAAGCTGTATTACCTAATGTTACTAGCTAAATAAAATGCTGGATTACAGATTGTAGGAATACATCTAATGTACATATTGTATTCATCCGGATTAGAAAATAATGCAAGAAAATAGATGTTCGGGTAATTTTGTCATTTAAAAATAGTTTTTTTCAGTAATTAATCAAAAATAAATGTGTTAAAGCTGCATGATTATTCCAGATATCACAACTATTAAAACCTCCAACTACAGTAGGCTATAAATAAAATATAGTCAGGAATATTGGTGGCTGCCAATAGTTTTGATGGTTCATTATGAAAATCAGCATGGCCGATGGATTTGAAATTCGCACACCTGGTAACTTGAAGACACCCACACCCAGCATACAGGATTTCCTCCCAACACTAATGTTCAGGACATTAAGTCATTACTTCATACAGGTACAGTCATGTTTGTGTTTCCTTCCTCAGACAGTGTATTTTTTTAATACTGATATTTCTTTGATGTGCCTGTTAAGGTCTTCATAATCTAGGGGTCAATCAAGTGCATGTGTTTTAATGGAATTCTTTAAAGGGGTAGAGGTACTCTGACTATCTTTGTTGTCTCTACATATATACCTGAGTACACACACCCAACTGAAAGTAAATATCTTCAGGAGTTTTATTTTAAAACATTTTGTTGTTTAATATGACATATTGCATTTGTACAAAACTATATGCAATATATATGCTTTTTGAGGTGTACATTATATTAAGTTGCACTGTAGAAACAACAGTTTCAGTGAGGTTGTCAGTTTATGTCAGAATACACCAGATCCTGGTTGTCACAAAGACACATAGCTGGACACTTTTTGAAAAATGTATGTTATCAGTATAGGTAGTACTAAACCAAATAACTTCCGGCTGGGTCAAAGTGCGAGGTGCACCGAACTTTTGATAGAGAAGTGAACACCACAAGTCCTGTGATTGGTTATAAATGTGAGTGTGTTGGTTGTAAAAAATAATAGTTTCATCTGGGTAAAAAAAAATAGCAATTTTATTTCATCTAGTACCAATGTGTCAAGTAGCCTTGTGCTTGAAACATGTATGGGGTACCTGTAAAAAAAAGTACTCGAATTTTGTGCGAAACTAGGGTAGTCATAGACGCTACCCGTTATCTCAGAAACGAGCAGCTTGACCCCCATTTTTTTCTGATTCATTTTAAGTGTAAGGGGTGGTAGTATTTATATCCGTGGCGTTTATGTCGGTTGATACGTTGCAGGTAGGAGTTTTAGCCACATATGTTACTATTGTCGTCTATGGGATTTGATTTGGTAGTATACACCCTGCTAAACATTTCTACAGATATCAAATACACTAATGTATTGTATGATCATAATAAGGTTTTAATGTAACCTTTAATAACAATAATAAATATATTGTATGATACTGTAATGTCATGCAATGCAATCCATCTGTTTGCCTACATGTATGTCTTGTGTCTGCCTTTTTGCATGCATGCTTGGTGAGTGACTAGCTGGTTAGTTAGCCAGCCATCTAGAACGATGGTGTATTGACAATGCATGGTTTTGACTGTCACCAAGATAACCAAAGAATACTCTGACAATCACCATTCATCGTTATGTCAGGTACCAAAATATTGATATTTATAGACTCAAAAATAAACATAGTTCACCAAATATGAGGTCTCTTCTCATCTGCTAATAAAGAGTTAGAATTATCCCCTTTAACATCAAACTTAAATGGTTACACACCATTACCATAATTATGATAAAAGAAAAATTACTCTTTCTACATTTTGACCATTACAGATGGAATGGATGGATGGATGGTTGAATGGATGGATGGATGGATGGATGGATGGATGGATGGATGGATGGATGGATGGTTAGGTGAATGAATGGGTAGATGGATGGATAGACAGATAGATGAATGGATTGATATATGGATGGACAGATGAACAGACAGATGGATGAATGGATGGATGGATGGACAGATGGATATATGGATTAATGAATGGATGGACAGATGGATGGATCGACTGATGGATGGATTCCTAGATGGATGCATAGATATATGGATGGATAGATGGATGGATTAGTGGATTGACAGATGGATGGATGGATGGATGGATGAACAGATAGATGGATAGATGGATGGATGGATAAGTGAACTGACAGATTAATGGGATAGTCAGATGGATTGATGGACGGACGGATTGATGGAAGGATAAATTGATCTATGGATGGGTGGACGGATGGGTGGATGGATGGACGGATTGATGGAAGGATAAATTGATCTATGGATGGGTGGACGGATGGGTGGATGGATGGACGGATTGATGGAAGGATAAATTGATCTATGGATGGGTGGACGGATGGGTGGATGGATGGATGGATGGATTGATGGAAGGATAAATTGATCTATGGATGGATGGATGGGCGGATGGATTGATGGAAGGATAAATTGATCCATGAATGGATGGATGGGTGGGTGGACGGATGGATGGATGGACAGACTGATGGTATGTTAGTTACCATGTGCTAGATGATCGCCCAGCATCAGATGAATCACTGGGGAAGACAGCATTGTTTTGACAGATGTCAATCAGATGTTCAAACGTGATCAGACTCGAGATGCACTCACAGTCCACTGGGAAGAACTGCAAAACAACACATAAAATGTAACTTTAATAGCAATTTATACCAGTCAATTTGTATTGTGCTAAACAGAATGAACAACTACAGGTGTCAAATTTTAAGTTTTAGGAGAGGGGACACAGCAAGTGTTACCTTCAGTTTAATAACAAAAATTAGGGCACCAAGGCAAGGTGGAGAGGCACCAAGCCAGAGTTTTTCTTCAAAAGAGGGGCTCAAAGGCAATTTATTTTCTATCAAGTTTTCTCAGACAAAAATGACACCACTCTATGGTCTTGGGCTCTATAGCATAGCCTATGCAATTTGTTGGATACAGAAGTGTGGTGTTTTTAAATTATTTAAATTATTTAATTATTAATGAAAAGTTTACTGTTTCATATATAACATGAAAGGAGTGTCCCTTTTTCTCGGGAAATGGGGGAGGGAGGTTTGTATTTTTACTTTTTAAACACACTGCAACAAGGTAAGAACTTAATCACATGATAGCTTTCTTCAATATTTCATGTTATACATGTATGTGGTTTTGACATGTCATATTTGAGAGACAAAAAGAGCTATTTTCAGGAATTTTCTACAACTCCCTTACTTCTTAAAGAGTAGTGTAGGTGAGAAATTAAAAATACAATGTGCAGTGAAACCGGTCTAGACCGGACCCTGAATAAACCAGATTCCTGTCAAAACCGGCCAAGTTTCCAGGTCCTGATTTTTAAAATTCTAAAGTGTGACCCTCTAAACACCGGATCCTGTCTAAATTGGACAATTATTAGGTTCTTGGTGTGGTCCAGTTTAGACAGGTTTCACTGTATATATATTCCTGTCCCGAGTCAGACCCCTGTTCTTATCGGAAGCTACCGGCCTCGGTGGCGTCGTGGTTAGGCCATCGGTCTACAGGCTGGTAGGTACTGGGTTCGGATCCCAGTCGAGGCATGGGAGTTTTAATCCAGATACCAACTCCAAACCCTGAGTGAGTGCTCCGCAAGGCTCATTAGGTAGGTGTAAACCACTTGCAGTGGCACCGACCAGTGATCCATAACTGGTTCAACAAAGGCCATGATTTGTGCTATCCTGCCTGTGGGAAGCGTAAATAAAAGATCCCTTGCTGCTAATCGGAAAGAGTAGCCCATGTAGTGGCGACAGCGGGTTTCCTCTCAAAATCTGTGTGGTCCTTAACCATATGTCTTCTGATGCCATATAACCGTAAATAAAATGTGTTGAGTGCGTCGTTAAATAAAACATTTTTTTTTTTTTTTTTATCGGAAGCGTGTTCGAAACCATAGAGGTATGTTAAATGTTAAATACCTAGTCAAGTCAAGTCACTGTGTATGGTTGTTTTTTAATGGATGGGTGGGAATGCACTTTTTAATACATATAGTATATGTTTTACAAATATTTACAATATTCAGGATTCACTTAAGATAGACTTAAACATAATCAGGGAACATTTTGTTTTTAAAATTTCGATAAGGATCAGTTTATGATCAGTTGAAAATTGAGTATCAACTACTATTTAACATTTTAGAATTGTGTAGCAATCTCTGAAATTTGCTTTGCAAATTGCGACATGATCCCGATCAAAATGTCCCTTGATAACTGTTAGTAATTTTATTATTTGTCTTCGAAAATGGGAAGCTAAATTAATGGAATGTTTTGTTTCTCCAAACAAAATACAATTAGAATAATATTGCTTATTAATAGTGCTTTTAAACTTAGCATTGATTTGACATCTGTGGCTTGTAACAAAAACATTTAACTTACTATGTATAGTTATGTACACATACCAGCCATTTTATATACAGCTTTTATTCTGGCAAATTTGCAATGGAATATATCTGTCAGTTATAAAATCACTTGTAGTTCACAAATGTTTTAAAAAACTGTTTAAACCCTAGCTCAATAGCTGACATATGTTATTCACATACTTTAAAAGACAGTTCATGAAATATGTATGATGCACTCATTATAAATCTTTTCTGCATAATCATATCACATCAAGTTTAAAAGATCATTTATGCACTTAGCTTGAAATTGATATTATCATACTGAGCATTGATTCTCAATGAAATCTTAGTCACAGAAAACCATTATTATTTTCTATGCATTTATGCATAACTGCATTTTGATTTTCAGAATTATTAAATATGTGTAAATACATGTATTCTACTAGTTTTTGAGGTGTTCATGTAAATTGATTTTACACTCATCTTTACCTTGCTTGGGTGCTTGGTAAATACACTTAACAGTACAAAGGTACAGATTGTTTTTGGATGTCACAAACTTGGGCCCAAATTTAACGGTGGCCACGTGGGATATTACTGCAATGCCTTAGTTATATACTCTAATGCTGAGAAAATTAAAACCGTTTCATGGACAAACTGTATGTTAGTACTTGGTCATCATACTCGAATGCTGAAAAAATTAAAACCGTTTCAAGGACAAACTGTATGTTAGTACTTGGTCATCATACTCGAATGCTGAGAAAATTAAAACCGTTTCACGGACAAACTGTATGTTAGTACTTGGTCATCATACTCGAATGCTGAGAAAATTAAAACCGTTTCACGGACAAACTGTATGTTAGTACTTGGTCATCATACTCGAATGCTGAGAAAATTAAAACCGTTTTACGGACAAACTGTATGTTAGTACTTGGTCATCATACTCGAATGCTGAGAAAATTCAAACCGTTTCACGGACAAACTGTATGTTAGTACTTGGTCATCATACTCGAATGCTGAGAAAATTAAAACCGTTTCACGGACAAACTGTATGTTAGTACTTGGTCATCATACTCGAATGCTGAGGGCGGGACGTAGCCCAGTGGTAAAGCGTTCACTTGATTCGTGGTCATTCTAGGATCGATTCCCATCGGTGGCCCCATTGCGCTATTTCTCGTTACAGCCAGTGCTCCACAACTGGTGTAACAAAGGCTGTGATATGTACTATTCTGTTTGTGGGATGGTGCATATAAAAGATCCCTGGCTGCTGATAGAAAAGAGTAGCCCATGAGGTGGCGACAGTGGGTTTCCTCTCTCAATATCTGTGTGGTCCTTAACCATATGTCTGACACCATATAACCGTAAATAAAATGTACTGAGTGCATCGTTAAATAAAACATTTCCTTCCTCCTCTTCCACACTCGAATGCAAGTTTTATTACACTTATTTATTTTGAATGGGTGCTGTTGTCTTATATTATGACACTTATTGAAGTTTGTTTTGTTGCCCTAATTCTGGCCGTAATGCCCCCCCCCCCCCCCCCCCCCCCCCCAGCCCCAAATCTGAATTGGTCTAGATCAAATGTCAGTGCCTTCTTATTTACCAAATTCAAGGCCTGACAAACATATAGAACATGTAGATGTCAAAAGTTAATCTTCTCTTACAACATCGTGCAATACTATTACTGTAGGGTGTTTTTTTATTAAGAATAACAATTTTTATACATGCAATGTAGTTTTGAATTTGTTCTAATATTTATAGAAACTAAAAACAATGTTTAGTTGTGGCATGTACATGTGTACCAGAATTTGAATAATACTGGTTTTAACAATTCTTTTAGAAATACAGTGAAACCCCTCTAAATTGGACACCCAGACCACCAAGTAAAAAGTCTGGTTTTCAGGGCCCAGTAACACAATGCTCTCGTAACGCTTACATCAGACGTACACTATGCATAATGTGTGGCGTACATCTGGCATAAGTGTTACGAGTGCTTTGTGTTACTGGGCCCTGGAGTCTCCAGTTTAGAGAAGTTTCTGTTCTATAATGATATTTAAAGAGACTGTTCTAAGTTTGATGTCATTACAAGACATTTGCTAGTAATAAAATATTTCAACAACTAAAATGTTTAAAATATCAGTGCCTGTATACAGGTATTCTATGTGTTTCTATAATCATTCCCACAGGGAATGCCTGCTTTTCATACTATTGAATTTATTATAAGTCATTTATTTCTGAGCCAATTGTTTTCTAATTTAATTGCACACAAAAATAGTATTTTCGTTTTTGCTATTTCCAAAACACTTTTACTTTTCTTCTTATGTCATACCAAACTGAAAGTATTTACAAAAAACATTTTTGTAGGAGGATGCAATGGACTATAGTTGCTGTAATATCTGCAAGTAGCCAAAATTGGATTTGGTCTTCCAATAATTCCGTAAATTATATGGACAAAACCCAGTATATTAGGAAATAAAAAGAAGTTTGACCCATAGTACAAACACTAGGATGATCAGAAATATATTTAACATACAGCCACTAGCTTTAGTCATTAAAACATCTCTGTTAATTGGCAACATTTTAACAATGGCAACAAAGTCAGGACCATAAAAGGAGATATATGAAAAACATCCAGTTTTGTGAGAATTCCAGTCTGGTTTTAAGGAGTTTCACTGTACATGATATTTTGCTATTCAGAATTCTTCGAATGATTATGAACATAAACATTTACATATTTCCAAATAAGATTAGAAAATCTGAATTTGGGAAATGGCAAATGAATTTGTAGGTAATGGTAGTACTAAACCAAATAACTTCCAGCTGGGTCAAAGTTCGAGGTGCACCCAACTTTTGATAGAGAAGTGAACACCACAAGTCCTGTGATTTGTGATAAATGTGAGTGTGTTGATTCTGGGCGAAAAAAAATGTATGTAATTTTATTTCATCTAGTACCACAAGTCAAGTAGCCTTGTGCTTGAAACATGTATGGGGTACCTGTAAAAAAAAAGGTACTTGAATTTTGTGCGGAACTAGGGCAGTCATAGACGCTACTCTTTATCTCAGAAATGAGCAGCTTCACCCCCAATTTTTTCTGATTCACTTTAAGGGTGAGGGGTGGTGGTATTTATATCCATGGCATTTATGTTGATTGATACACTGCAAGTAGGAGTTTTAGCCACATGTTACTATTGTTGTCTATGGGATTTTATTTGGTAGTATACACCCTAATTGTGCACTCTTTAACATAAATTCCCTAGACCAGATCTACCGAAATTAAATCTCAGTGGAACCATTCTCTGATTGGGTTTTCCCCATCATTTCAACCAGTGCACCATGACTGGTATATTACGGGTAGAGCACTGTCTTCATGATAACAGGATCAATCCTCGTCAGTGGACTCACTGTGCATTGTTCAGTACCAGTAGGGTGTATATCAAAGTAGGGATTCTAGAATATGGTGGCCCAATGCCCAATGCCCAATGCCCAAAGCCAGTGGTTTTTAGACTTGGGCTACCAAATAATTACTTTGATCAAGCCCGATAGCAAGTAATAAAATTAATTCTGAAAAAAAGAAAGAAAGAAAAAAAAGGAAAAGAAAAAAGGACCAAAATAGTGACTGTACGAAAATAAAAGAAACAGATCTACAATTCACATGCAACATTTCACTAAATAATATTTGGCCACCAGTTGTCTGTGGCTCATCCATGACATTAATATACCTACCAATTTAATTTTATTAAAGTAAGTTAAACTATAAACATTGTTAATACAAAACTTTCCTAGCTACGTGTAATTTGCTGCTATTTTTTCCCCAAGAGTTGTTACTCTAATAGTAATACGGTGCAAGCATAATGCAGAATGGTAACTAGTCTTTTAATGTTGATTCTCGACATTTCATCCTCAAAGCCAGTTCACCCCACATTGGTTCCAACTTTGTTTAGTCACTTTATTACTAATCTGTTGCTGGGTGCCTTAAATTGTAATACAATATGGATAATAATGTAGGCTTTTGTTTTGTTTTCTGTTTGTTTTGATTTGGGTGTGTTGTTTTGGGGGGTTTTTTCTTATGTTGTTTGGTTTTTGTTTCGTTTGTTTAAGGGGGAAGTGACTACATGTACATCAACTCATACAAATTACATCACTATTCAAGAGAGTTGGTCATGTTTCCTTTTAGCCAAAAAGCAAATTTTAATGCAAGATTTTCAATAATTTATATAAAATTGAAATAGCCTTTATTGGAAATAAAAAAGCTAAATAATGTTATCTCCTGACATTTGACTTCAGCTTGGCAAAACAGGTTTTGGTCTGGTTTTGACTTTACTTTATTATATAGTTAACCTGTAATATAGTTTCAGATAACAATTAACTCTCAATTATTTTATAAAACCAATGACCTTCAATTCTGCATACAATGTAAACATGTATATATATGGATATGCTTTTTTTTTTTTTTCATACTTAAAATTCTAAGGCACATTTCATAAAGCATCGCAAGTTTACATCTGCGACTAGCGGTTATACCGGTCATAGGTTTACATGCGTTTGGCTTCTATTTCACGCAGAAAATTACACTATTACGGGAAATGGAGCATTCAAGGACAAAAGAAATTGAAATATTTGAACTTCAAACTATGTGAGTGGTATTGTTAGTAGTAATAAGGATTGTGGTTTAGTCATAGGTTTACATTTACATGCAAAACTTGGCTTACAATGTTTTGTGAAACTGGGTCCAGAACTATATTGACCTATTTTAAAAAATCATTTAAGGATAGTAATGATAAATAAAGGCTATTTTATGGGGGTTTTCGAATACGATTTTTATGTCAACGAGTGATGTGTGAATAACCATATTTTCATGAATTGCAAAGCAATGAGTGAAAATATAGTTTTCACACATCACGAGTGTGATACATACATGTTTACATTGTATGGCTTTGGGGATGAAATGTCTAGAACCAACATTAAAAGACTTGTTACATTTTTGCACTCATCTTGTATAATTTAAATGTCCACATGACTAAAACATAATATACAGTGAAACCCCTCAAAACCGGACAGCCATGGGACCAAGAAAAAAGTCCGGTTTTCAGGGGTATCTGGTTTACAGAGGTTTATTGTTTTAAGTTTATCATCAAGCGATAATTCAAAATGGTGTCGTTTTGCTGGACGTTCCTACATGTCCAAAGTAGATACTAAAATGAAACACTGTTGACAAATTTTCTACCAAACCAAGACAAACAATTTTACTCTTGGTTACTCTTTATTTTGTTAAATAAACTTTGCAAAGATAAAAAACAAAACAACTACAACAAAAAAAAGGGTTCAAACAATTGGAAAAATGAATTAAATTCCAAGTTGCTTTGCCGTTCATTGCGGTAATCGTGAGACATACATGTAGGCTATGAAAAGGAGCTCAATAAAATGTGTAAGTTAATTTAACTCTGTGTACACAATCATGTTATCGGACGAGTGGGTATTCAAAGTATAAGTAATGCAGTAATGATTGATGTCAGTGTGATCATCCTGTTTTCTGAGGTAAAATTTGCATTAAAGGAACACAATGGGACCGGATAATTTCATCCAGTGCAGTTTAGAAGGTTTTCCGGTTTAGAGGGGTAAATGTTAAAAGATACGCAAATCACGAGACCGTATAAAACGTCTGGTTTTGAGGGAATTCTGGTTTACTCAGGGTCCGGTTTTGAGGGGTTTCACTGTAGTTACATATGAGTTAATGGTTTTGTAATTTTTATTCAGATATGTCTTAAAAATCTTGAAGGCTGCAAATTTCAGTATATTTTAAATAAACAAATACAGTATAAATTTTGAACAGATTACCCAGTTTGTGTTTATTCCTGTAATGCAACATTACTCTATTTAAAATGGCTTCTATCTCCAATCTAAGTCACATAAAGGTTCATAGTTGGCTATGAAAGTGTATTTAGTTATACAACATACTTAATGATGATGAAGATTTACATGTTGCAATCTATAGGAATGTCATTAATAGGCTTCAGCAGGTGATTTTGCTCTACCTTTTTAATAAATTGTCACCCGGTAACAACAAACAAAGAAATGTTTTATTTAACAACGCACTCAACACATTTTATTTACGGTTATATGGCGTCAGACATATGGTTAAGGACCACACAGATTTTGAGAGGAAAACCGCTGTCGCCACTTCATGGGCTACTCTTTCCGATTAGCAGCAAGGGATCTTTTATTTGCGCTTCCCACAGGCAGGATAGCACAAACCATGGCCTTTGTTGAACCAGTTATGGATCACTGGTCAGTGCAAGTGGTTTATACCTACCCATTGAGCCTTGTGGTGCACTCATTCAGGGTTTGGAGTTGGTATCTGGATTAAAAATCCCATGCCTCGACTGGGATCTGAACCCAGTACCTACCAGCCTGTTGACCGATGGCCTAACCACGATGCCACCGAGGCCAGTCGGTAACAACAAATGCTTTCTGACTGAATGTTGATATTTTGCAGTCTAATTTGCACAGGTTGTAAGCTTCTTCCTGATTGATTTATATTAGCTTATTAGGTAACACTAAACCAAATAATTTCCGGCTGGGTCAAAGTTCGAGGTGCACTGAACTTTTGACAGAGAAGTTAACACCACAAGTCCTGTGACTGGTTATAAATATGAGTGTGTTGGTCATAATAAAAAATTAGTTTCATCTGGGCTAAAAATGTATGTAATTTTATTTTACCACTGTGTCAAGTAGCCCTGTGCTTGGAACATGTATGGGGTACCTGTAAAAAAAAAGTACTCAGATTTTGTGTGAAACTAGGGGTGTTGTAAAAACATCTGGTTATACCGAAAACAAGCCATGAAAGGTACCATTTTCTTCAGTTAATACTTTGAGGTAGGGGTTGCAGTACTGATATTTATAGGTCATAGTTTGGTTGATATATTGCATATAGTGTTTTTAAGCACAAACGTTAACATGGTCACCTATGGGATTTTATTTGGTATAGTACAACCTATTATGTATAATGTTAATATTTAAAGTGACAGACCCTAGTTTTAAACACCACATATTTTTCACTTATTAGAGGTGTTTTTGATAAAAAATGAAATGAGACATCACTTAAATTTTATTGTTTAGATTATCCATATCCAGTGTTTCAAGTGTTTCTGGTCATCCTGGTGTTTTTAATACCACAAAATGCATGTCATATATCTAAAAATGCATGTGCATCTGAAAAATATCTGTTATAGAGACAAGCTCTGGTCTATTTTTAAAGATATTTCAACTTTTCAATGACACAGACTCTTGTTTTTGTAACTTTACCCAAATGTGTTACAAGTTTGTACATTAACCAAACTTAGTGTCCATTTTCACAGGTTGAAACTAAAGTAGTGTCAGAAATAAAATAAAACCGATTTTCGTTGATTATTTCTTTCATATTAAACTGACAAGTAAATATTTTTTAAATATCTGTTTAATGATACTCTACCTAATTTAGCATTTACTTGTTTGGGCTCTCATTAATGTACAAGGTAGTGTTTATTCTTGAAATTAAAAGAAAGATGTCAGTAAACAGGTGATTTGTGTACTTTACTGGAACAGACTATAATACATTTTGATTGACATGTGTCAGTTTCATTTACCCGTAAACAAACTTTTAATTTAAAACTACAAGTTAATTGAGTGTTTTGAATTGCAGCAGAAATTATTAATTATGATCAGTATATTTAGTGAATATAAATTCAATGTAAGTACATTAGAAATTTACATATTCCTGCAACCACTTAAAGGTGCTATATCATAATTATATGTGAGCATCTGTTTGTAATAAAGATGCTCCAATAAAAATGTAGTTTCTACTAGTTGATAAAATTATTTTGTTAGAATCATTTATGGGCATATAGTTGAAGGTGTAGTCTTTAAATTTTAAAGCAAAATTTAATTTAAAAAAAAAAATTGCAATAGCTGTCATTATGCAACTTGGAGATAGCCCCTTTAATATATACCGGTATAATAGACCACACACTCAGAATGTTTCTTGACAGTTTTGTTCAAATGTTACTAAGAAATATCTACAAATAAATCATTTTGGAGAGGGATAGGAATAAACCGTCATCTAAGACGGTCCCTCACATATTGTAACAGCAATGAAATTGACACATGTCGATCAAAATTTGTTATAGTCTGTTCCAATAAAATGCACAAATTACCTGTTTTACTGACATCATTCTTTTAATTTCGAGAGTAAACACCACCTTGTACATCAATGAGAGCCCAAACAAGCAAATACTAACTTAGGTAGAGTATCATTAAATAGATATTTACAAAATATTTACCTGTCAGTTTAATATGAAAAACATAATCGACGAAAATCAGTTTTATTCTATTTCCGACACTACTTTAGTGTCTGTGCCTTTACGATAAACCACAGAAATCGTGTCATTTGGTATCAACCTGACCATGTCACATGACAACAGCCTGCTATAATTTGATTTTTACCTGTTATTTTTATTCTTAATCAAGGCAGCTGATAATATCCAATGATAATGAACATTCAAGTTTATTAAAACTGTAGTAAAACTTGTTTGTGTTTTAGCATTAGTGTTATAGCAGTAGTGGGATCTAGCTCAATTGGTAGAGCATTTAACCGAAGATCATAGGATCATAGGATTGAACCCCAGGGAACATTTTGTTCGCATCACGTTGCGATTCGCTACATAAGTTTTTGAGATCTCTAGCCAATTTTAAAACATAAAACATTAGTTGCTAATCAATTTTCAACTGACTAGAAATATTGCTAATCAAGATTTTGAAAACCCCCATTGTTGACCCCTTCTCTGATTGGGTTTTCCCCCATCCCAACCAAAGAAAGAAAGAAGTGTTTTATTTAACGACGCACTCAACACATTTTATTTACGGTTATATGGTTTTAGAGGAAACCAGCTGTCACCACATATGCTACTCTTTTACGACAGGCAGCAAGGGATCTTTTATTTGCGCTTCCCACAGGCAGGATAGCACAAACCATGGCCTTTGTTGAACCAGTTATGGATCACTGGTCGGTGCAAGTGGTTTACACCTACCCATTGAGCCTTGCGGAGTACTCACTCAGGGTTTGGAGTCGGTATCTGGATTAAAAATTCCACGCCTCGACTGGGATCCGAACCCAGTACCTACCAGCCTGTAGACCGATGGCCTGCCACGACGCCGGTCCCATCCCAACCAGTGCCCATCTACTGGTATATCAAGGGTCATGGTATGTGCTGTTCTGACTGTGAAAAAGTGAATGTGAAAGATCCATTGTTGCTTATGAAAAAGGTTTTTGCAGGTTCACCTAAAACTACATGTCAGGACAGTCAACTGATGATGGTTAAAGGGACATTCCTGAGTTTGTTGCATTGTAAGATGTTTCCGACTAATAAAATATTTCTATGATTAAACTTACATATTAAATATATTTTCTTATTTAGAATATCAGTGTCTGTATATTCAATGTGTTTCTGGTCATATTAATATTTGTAAGAAGACCAAACTGGATTCTGTCTTCAAATAATTTCGTATGAACGAAAAAATTATATTTTAGGAAATACAATGAAATTTAACCTAGTAAGAATATTAGAATGATCAGAAACACGTTTAACATACAGCCACTAATATTTTATGTAGAAAAATATATTTGATATGTAATTACAATCATAAAAAAGTCTCTGTTAGTCGACAACATATTAAAAGTTGCAGCAAACTCAGGAATGTCCCTTTAATAAATCAATGCACTCTAGAAGTGTTGTTAAACAAAGCAAATTTTAACTTTAATGTTATATCATAATGTGTCTCATCTTCACAAGCCAAGGTACCCATTCCGTACAGATACTGTACACAATGTGCAGTGTACCGTGACTTGCGAACATGAGTTTATTGAGACTGCAGCTTTAACACATGAAAACGATATTACACAAGAACAGTAATGTACTAATGACGGCTGGTACTAACATCTTCAAATGACCAACATCATCTAATAACAAAAGCCACCTGTGAAAATAATTAATCATGTTTTATATCTAAAAGATCAAACTTTGTCCCAGACTTAAACCAACAGGATCACATGGTATCTTTAAATAATCTGAACAGCCAATAAGTCTTAAATGATTCAGATATCGCCTTGCATTGTCTACTAAATGGAGATGCGGAGGCTATAGTCCACACAGTAAACATCTTGTGATTTGAAAGCCACGTGTACATGGTCTTTGGACAGCCACAATCTACATTCCAGCCAGCGGTAATCTGGGTACAGGTAGCTACATCCGATACACCATGTATAATCGGATACTTCACCACGAAGCTGGTCTAGTTCTCTCACAACAGTGAACTTTGTCTTGCAACATTAGACTTTAAGTATGACAAATATTTCTAACGAAAGTTACTGATGATCTTGTTCTTAACACAGTTTTATTTCTTGACAAATTGTGGTTTAAAAAATGTATATATCTTTTATTAAATCTTATATCTTATTCAGGGGTGGGAATTGGTGAACTGTAAAAACAAAGAGGAAATCTAGAGGGGTCCTGGAAATTCTTGAAATCCTAGGTTAAAATCTGTGCCATCTGACATATTTTGGACGATTAAAATGTATGGAAATGCAATGTTCCATGAAGGAAAACAGCTGATCCAAGGAGAATTTCCACCCCTGGTTATTGCCAACATGATTTATAGTTTGAGATTTTTAGCATAATGTCTGCATCAAGACATACTAGATATTGAAGACAGTTTGTGCTACAATGGTGGCCCAATTGCAGAGCTTATGGTTTATAGTTTGAGATTTTTAGCATGTCTGCATCAAGACATACTAGATATTGAAGACAGTTTGTGCTACAATGGTGGCCCAATTGCAGAGCTTATGGTTTGATAATGATCATGAACGGGTCTCCTGAAATTATGTAGGAGATCAGTTAAAATAACTTTGCGATATCAGTGTGTGATGAGGCAAGCAGTTTTTTTGCCCAAGCAGAAATTGTTTCATGTGAGCAAATATGACCAAGAACAATTGCTAGCGTTTCAAGTTTCATTTTAGACAAACAATTGTATCTGTTAGGTCCGAATTTCCTTTTTTCATTAACTTACAATTTAAAAAAAGACAAAATGTGAAAAAGTAACCAGGGACCAGGTAAAAATAATACTGTAATTTGTTGGAAATAGATTAAAAATACCCTGTTCATCAATGATTCTGCAAAAAGAAAACCAAAAAGATATATAAATAATGTCTGAATCTGATATTTAGTAAACCATGTATGATTGAAAATACATTACATGATACAGGCCTTCTGAATTTTTTTATATCCACTAGCCATGGGATCGGTGATTTTAAAAATTCACTAGCCCTACTTTACTTAAGTTAATACAATTTTACTAAATAATAGTAATAATCAGATTAAAGAGGGAGATAGAGCTTAAAAACACTAACATTGGGGGTTGGAGTAGGGTGAGGATATTCATATTTACAAAACAAATTTAACTGCAACATTTGACCCAAAATAAATTTCACTAGCTGTCAGGCATGGCAATAGTTATTTACTAGCCTAACACTGAATATCACTAGCCATGGGAGTGGGGCTATCATAATCTAGATGCCCTGCATGGTAACATTTACGCAAATGTTAATCATATTGAGAAGCTAAAGGACTCTGAAGAAAACAATGAGACTGCAACTGCTCAGTAATATAGCTTTTAAACAAAAATTATAGAAAGTAAAAAAGCTTTATATACTTTATTTTGATGATACATGTAACACATTTTCTGTTACCACAATCCATCCTCGATTTGAAGGCTAAAACGTTCTTTTATTGACAGCTTTATTTCAGGTCTTCTCGGTCAACAGATTCAACACCGTGGAGACATTTTTTCAACACATGGCAGCTTCCGTATCCATTGAAATTGTGAGAACTTCTTCAGATGAATGTTTTAATATACTGTGTACATCATAAATAAAAGTAAAAGAGGTCAAGAAAGCAACTACTGAGACAAACCCTGATAAATTAAGAAACCTCAAAATAATGATAAACACACAGAAAAACGTTTTACTTGATTTTTGCTCTCTTTTTTTTTTCTGAACATTAATACTTTAAGATGTTGGTAATATGTATCTTGTAAATAATACATTACAAAAAATCTAATTTTATACGCTGTATTTACATAATTCTTAAGTGAAATACATCCAATACTATAATTTAAAAATACTGTTTGGAGAGATTATTTTTCAAATGCATTTAAGAGATATATATATTTTTTTTTTTTTTTTTTTTTTTAAATACATTTAAAAGATATATATATATATTGTCAAATAATAATTATGGTTAATTTTTCAAATAATTTTTATGCACTTAAGATATATATATATCTTTTCAAATAATAATTATGATTTATTTGTATTTGAAAAAAAATACATGGACTTTTCACTAAACTTCCTAACTGAAATACATACCACTCAGATGACATAAACTTGAGCACTGTTATGATCTTGACATCATGAAATAAATTGTTTAATGAAGTCGTGGGTGTGATGTCATCACATGCCATGATGCCGTGATGAGCCGGTCTCAGCTGTGTGGTGTGTACGTGTTTGTAGATATGAGGTGTAGCCTGCAGTTGGAGGAGTTGAATCTCATCACACAACACAACAGATGAGATAAAACTCTCTCCACTACACAGCACACCTGCATTATAACCAACCAACCAACGAACAAACAACAAACGAAAAACCAACCAGCAAACAAAAAACCAAACAACCAACCAACCAACTAACCAACCAACCAACAACAAAAAAACCCGACAAAGAAACAAACAAAAGTGAAATTTAAAAAAAAGAAAAGAAAAAATAAGATACTGTATTCCATTTTTGTCATAATAAGGTCATCTAAAAAGTTCAACGTACAAAATACATGTTTGTATGTATGTAATTACCACATGCTTGACACCTACATGTAATAAGCACTGATTACACAATGTACAGAGGAGTGATCAAACAATGTGTTGGGGTGTCGTTAAACTAACATTCTTTTCCTTTATAATATTACTCAAATACACTACAAAAGTTTTTTATTTTTTTATTTTTTTTATTGATCCCTCACCACCCCGAATATTGGAACAGCTTAAAATCGGGACAAAAACTTTTTTATGAATATTGTAAACAGATGGAATTCCAAATCTTAAATATATTTCTCTGATCGCTATCACAACCATTCAGGTACAAAGCAACAACAAATGTACATACTCTTAAGGCTTGCCAGTGAATACAGCAGTGGGTTTATTGCACTTCTACCCGACAATGTTAAATAATGTCAAAGCTGGTGTCTACATCTTAATGGACAGGTTAGAAGCGCGGCTTGTTGAAATACGGGCAATGCGATACACCACTGTTTGTTTGCTGACTCACACTGTGGTACTCAGTGTTTGTCATGTTTATTGGTGGATATCTCACAGGTAGATGTGAATAAACATGTTATGTCGCAACCTTTTTCTCTCTGTCTCTCTCTTTCTTCATCTCTCTCTCTTTCTCTCTCTCTCTCTTTCTCTGTCTTCATATCTCTCTCTCTTTCTCTCTCTCTCTTTCTTCATATATCTCTCTTCTCTCCCTCTTTCTCTCTCTCCATCTCTCTCTCTTTTTTCTTTTTTTGATTTATGCATATATATGATCTTCAGAATTAAATCTTTTCAGGCTTGCTATTAAAGTACATTACTTCCAAAAAGTACAACAAGAAAAACTGATTTGAAAGAGGAGGAACTTGCCACCCATAAACATTTTCCGAAACAAAATCCTTTAACAATAAATGGTATTTTGCACAGTTTCTCTGCCTCCCAAACCCCAATTATTTCTAAGCCCCCCTCAAAGAATTAATCATGGTCCATGGTCCTGCACTTACACAGATTTTTAGATGTTTTTTTTGTTATTGATTTGCACATATATAATAAAAAGGTTAATATAAATAACAGCAGATTCTTATCTAAGCAGACCTGCACAGACGACCATTAAGTGTTGCATTCCATTGTTGGTAGACTAGAACTAATTTATGTTCCAGCAGGGCTTTGAGCTTGTGGGACAGTCAACTCACCCTACGTGTAGGCACACAGTTGACTCACGACACAGAAATCAACTGACCTAGATACTCAGATCTAGATACTAGAACAGTTATGGGATATTCAATAGCAATTATTAAAATCATGCTAAATTATGTTCAGTGATGTTGAATAGACCAAAAATATTAATTCAGAACTACATGCAAACCACAATGCACACATATCAATACTTTTTACACTCTTAAAAATAACCCTTAATATTCTTAGTAAATTCTATTTTAATCCATCACAAATTGCTGACAAAGCATTTCACATTACTTTCATATTACAGACAATGCCAATGTTCTTTCCATTTATTTTTTAAAGTCAGATTTAAAAAGCAAATCAATTCTTTTTTATTTTATTTTTGGCTGTAGGTTGGGGTTAACATATATGGCAGTAAGATTAAACATTATATTTGAAAATAAAATGTAATGCAATTTTTTTTTATAATGTAATGCTTTTGATACAGATGACAAATTAATTGTATTCTGTATCCTTTTCTAAACCACGAAGCCAAATCAAATAATCTTTTCAGAATGAGTAATCACAAATACTCTTTTCAGAATAAGGAATACCCAAGACAAAATTTCCAATGCTTTCATGGTTTAAGTATATGCATAATGTAGTATGTAGCCATGAACATTATTTATATTATATTCCAAAGTAAAATGTTAATTATGAGCTGTGGACTTTAAGACTGTCACTAAGAAAACAACACTTTTTTTAATGACCGTACTCTTAATCCTGGAGGTTATTAACCCTGTTAATTAGCCTGCAAAATTGTAATACGGAATGCACACCTAGGTTAGAATACAGTTCTAAGTTAGCCCCATGAACCACAGACAATAAAACAGTCTAAAATTATGATGTAACAAATATTTTTTTTCCCCCAAACATTATAGAGCAAGTACATTAAGTAGTGTTCATGAATAAGATTACTTATGTTTATTGTTAACTCAGTATTTATGAAACAGCAAAATAAAAAAATTATTTTGGGAAGGAAGGAAATGTTTTATTTAACGACACACTCAACACATTTATTTTATGGTTATATGGTATCAGACATATGGTTAAGGACTACACAGAGAATGTGATAGGAAACCCGCTATCGCCACTTCATGGGCTACTCTTTTCGATTAGCAGCAAGGAATCTTTTATATGCACTATCCCACAGACAGGATAACACATACCACGGCCTTTGATATACCAGTCATGGTGCACTGGCTGGAACGAGAAATAGCCCAATGGGCCCACAGACGGGGTAAATTTTGGGAGTTAACAATAGAAGATATTGGTATAGAATACATTTTCACAAATAATAGACTAAGTTTTATCAGTAGTTTGACTGTCATTCCCTCAGTAATATTAAAAGAGGAAAACCTCTTCAGAATTGAGTTCAACAGACACGATGGGCCCAAACATTCACCATGGCACTTGTACTGTTATCTACTCTCTTGTTTACACAAGCATTTTAGCGATAATAGTTACATGCCAAAACATTGGGAATTTTCATGGTGGTTTTGTTGGGATTGGGGAGGGGTTTGTTGGGGTGTTGTAGTTTTTTTGGTCTCCTTTCATGAAGTGGGAGGCTAAATGATCGCTATATATGGCAGTGGAACCCTGGCATGATTGCAACAGTTCAAATGAAAAACTACTTTCAACTGTTAAACAAGACTATTTACTATGACCTATTTCGTATACAGTACAATAAAGTTGCACAAAGTGCTCTATTTTTTTTTTATAATCTGAAAATCCTATTGTCTTATTAAAGTTGCAAGCTAGTCTCCTCATCCTATAACACAGTTTACATGTAGTTTTAATAAGATTATGTATTTCCAATATCAACTGATCCCATCCCTTTTCTTAACCTATTGTATTGCTAAATACTTGAGCAGCGACCCACCTTTTGAATGCTAATACTGCCATTTTGTACGACAATATTGAAAATGGCAAATAACCGAAATGAAGAATGATGTGTCATGGAAAGAAAATAGTAAAGTTTTAACTACTGGGTATTCTAATTTCTATATACTATTCCAAAACTGCAAATTTAAGTATTTATTTATAAAACAAAAGTTAGGTTTTTTCCCTTTACATAAACAAAAAAATATAGGTCAAGTCCCTGACACCCCCCCCCCCCCCCCCGCAAATGTTCAACAGACTTGTCAAGTAATTTGAAATCCAGAAGATAGCTTACACATACACACTGTTTAAAAACAGCTGACATGCCATATCAGGGTGAAATTGAATCCACATGCCTGCATGCATGACAAACAACCATATAACACAATTTGCCAGCACTGAGAAGTGTGATTCGGAATAAGACACTTGACTTCCTAGTACAGAATTCAGCAGGTTCAGCATACACATAAGACAAGTAGAACTTACATGTGTATCAAGGAGGAGATCTGTTCTGTGATGTGTTTAAAAGTGTAATTATGTTTTTAATAAACGGTAGTGTATTTTGAGATTAATAACGTATATTGAAGCCCATCATTAGTAGAAAAAAGAAAAGTATCCATCCAGCTAAGCAGATCATGATATAGAATACATAAGATCTCAGGAGTTATACTTCACTCCAAACACACACCCGATGTCTGTTTATTAAGAAAGAACTAATCTCAAAACATTTAGGTCTCACCCTGTTCATTACTAAATTAGAAAATTACTCATTTGTATTCAAAGTACCTATAACATTTAGTTTTGGGCTGATAAAATATTCTTTATATCACCTACATTTCGAGAAAATAATACTCTAAATACATCTGAAAATTGGCTAATTGAAAAAATATAATCATCCCCCCTTTAAAAACAATTTAAAGTTTAACACCCCAGAAAACAAATATGGTAGTGCCAGGGTTGGAATGGATCCACTGTGGAAGATGTTTGCTATGACAGATAACACATCAGGTGCGCACTCTACCACTGAGCCACATCCCACCCTGCTTAGCACTGGCAAACTGTATATCAGTAACAGTCCAGTCAGGCTTAAGGTATTACAGCGAAACCAGTCATTGTACATCACCCTGTGTTGTCAGATTTACTGGTGTCATGTAGCAATCAACAACTGTGATATACAGTGGTTAGCATTCAAACAAAATAAAACAGTGCACCTTGACTGGTACATCAAAAGCAGTGGTATGTGCTATCCTGTCTGATGAAAGAGTGCATATAAAAAATCCCTTGCTGCTCTATGAGATAGAAGCACATTTGATCCTCTTTCACCACCCAATAGCCAATACCGGTAGTTTTTTGTGCTGAGATGTTGTTAAATATTCATTCATTCATTCATTCATTCATGAGTTCCTCTATCAATATCGAGTGCCACAATATAAAATGTTATAAATTGTGTAGAAAATGACCGGGGAATGTAGGAATTTCTTTGCTTTATGCTGGATAATTGAATTATGTATTAAGCAGAATTCAGAAAATGAAATCCATCCAAAATTAATACAGTACATGTAATATATATTTTTTTTTTTTTTTTTTTTTAAATGCAGTAATATTCTTTAGATAGAGAGTGGTAAAGCAACTCGTATCTGCCACCTCCAAATGCCAGATCTCCAAATATATGTCCCCAAAGAAACTTCTTTTTTTTCATTAGTGATCTATATTTGTCCAACCTATATATTTGCCTACCAACTGATAAGTAGAGAGTCCTGGAAAAAGACAAGACCAGTGATAAAACTATCAACTGGTCAACACACAATTCTTCACGTCTTATTAAAGCCATAGTGTTAACAGCATATTTGAGCAACCATTGAGAGATAATACAAGAACAATTTTTTTTTTTTTTTTCAACCCCGGTATTCAGATGTCTTTCTTGTTAGCATGTTCAAACCATACAGGTGTGTATAGCCTTGACTGTGGCTGTGGAGTGGAGTGAATATCGTTTTGTTTACTCTATGAGTAGAGAGACCTGTCAAGAACCATGGACACTAAACACCCACACCAGTATGTAAACAGCCCGGTCCCCACTCAGGGGATTTACATACTGAGAGATGGGATCTTGCACCATGTTAACCACAGAACAAACACAATATTGGCATTCGTGTAGAAATACGAGTAAGCTGATTTAGAAATTAAAAAAAAATTAAAAAAAGTAATCAGTGAATATTTATCAATTTGAAATCTATAAACATTTTCAATAAAAAACCTGATTATAATAAATATATCATGTAACTGAAATTAGGAATTAAAGCTGATGTCCGTGGTTTATTTTTAAAGTTTTAGCAAATCATTCATGTAGAGATAGGTATAACATGATATAAACCATTTTTTTTTTAAATCAATGAATATTGACCAGTTTGAAATCTTTATATTTAAACTTTTTCCATACCTCCCCCCCCCACCAAAAAAAAAAATTTGACTGTCCCTTTAGTGAACAAAAATGTAGAATGACAAAACTATATATTAACAGAGTATCAGACAAAAGCCGCAAAATAAATCATTAACAGTTTTCATATTTCTTTACACACATGTTGTGACAATTCACTCATTTACCATTTTGTCTTTTGACACTGATGTCAATCAAACAAGGTATCTGACAATCACTTCTAGCAGTAAGCTCTTGTCTATGTCTAAATGAAATATTACTCAAAGCACAATTGTCATTATGACCTTCAATTTGAAACCTAGAAATGGATCTTGATTTCCTAACAGAATGGAGGGCAACGGGTTGTCCTCTCTGTGTGGTAGTTATAGTACTGCAGGTCTGCCATGGTTTGTAAAAATATAGGGAAAACTTAATATGGGAACTACAATACTAAAATATTAATAAGTTTAAAAAACTAAGAAATGCTGTATGGAAAAGGATTATTTCAGTAAAAATTCAACTGTAAATTATAGGGAGACATCTTAATGTAGGTATTGCATGTTGGTCAATCTCTACAATACAAAAATATTAATATGCTATATGAAAAAGGATTAGTCAATGTAAAATTTATGAAAAGGAAGAAAATCAAGTATTGTGAAAATGACGGTCAATCAACAATGCCCAATGAAGTTTCAAAGGTCTATTACAAGATTTCACAGACAACAGCGGAATATGAAGAACCATGGATAAAATGATTGTATTTGGTGAGATCAGTGGGACGTTACACACACACACACCCCCCCCGCCTCCCCCTTCCTCATTCATACATTTTCTTCATAATCTGATGGCATGGGAGTTTCCTGTACCCCCAAGCTCGGCAAAAGATAAACTTCCAAAATAAACTCTAAATCAAATGTAACACTCTTCACACTGAGATACCCATGCTTTAAGACCATCAAAATTTCGAAGGTTTTGATAAAATGAAACACTTATGTGGGCAACCAAAGATAGTACCTCTTGCATGACACAGATAGGACACTCTTAAGCCCGGGGAAACTAAGGTATTTTAGATAACAGCACGTCAACATGGGAACCAGCATGTGCTTAACACGACCCAAGTCACTGTGGAACTTTAATTTTCTTCTCCTGCAAATCCACCCCATTCTAGGGTCCCCATGCATGGCAATCCCACTCCATTCCATAACCTGTGTGTTTGTAACTACCATGTTGTCTTAGCTCAATCTGAGGCATGAGGTGCTAGTTAATCTTAATCTTAGCTGGTCAGTTAAATACTGCAGCTAGGAAACAAAAATACAATTTGTTCAGTAATTAGCAACATAAAAACGTCCAAACATTTAACTTAAAAACACCTGTAGCAACCATCCAATTTAGCAAATTTCTAAATACTGCTATAGTAACAAGACTATAATTAACAGCTAGTAAAACTAAAATTTACCAATGGTAAAAATATTGTCCTTATATTACATGCCTTGTTTTCTTAAGTATATCCTTTCCATTATAGCTATACTAAAAAGCTGTAGCCATTTTAATGAATGCTTATTGGTATGATATAATAAAGATAATGAACAATATTATGGCTTAAACCCCCCCCAAGCCAAGGCCAGTTTTTGTGTGTTTTGATACTTTACCTATTGCCTACATAAAATATTTAATGTTTATTACCACCACCAATATATTAATCAGATCTAAGCATGCATTATATTACATGTAGTTGAATTTAGTATCTCAAACTCTTTAACACAAAAGCCAAAATTCAGTTGGTTAAAACAGTTCAGGAGCAGATATATATATATTTGAAAAACAGCACATTTTTATCTATGGTCTAGTTTTTTATTTTTTAAAAATTACTTAAAATATATTAATGTGACGATTTTATGAAAGCCAACTGTATAAAGCACAATTTTTTTTTTAATGAAAAAAAACAATCCTTTGAAAATATCATTTAACAAAAGCTCTAAAATATTGGTTTTGTAATAATAATGGTAAAGATATGTTCATATTCTATAGTATATACGGTAGCCTGTACCGTTAGGAATGCAATCAAAAACAAAAACCTACAAAACATATTGCCTAACTGACCCAAAACAAACTGCCGAAACTATCTGCAATTTTAGTAGCAATTTGTCACACAAACATCCCATAAAACCAGCACTGTAAACTGTACACAATGTAACTAGTGATATGTGAGAATAGGTCCAGTCGAAAGGAACAAGCAAAACAAAATGGAAGAGATTGTTTTGTTTTACAATGCACAGAGCTGAAATGATATCAAAACAAAACCACCAACCCTTGAACTAAAACTATAAATTTAAATGTTTGGGGGTTTTTATGCTGAAGCAACTAACCATACTAGCCACTGCCTTTAAAACATATTTGCCTAATCAGCAGTTAAGTACAAGATCATATTTATTCCCAAAACAAAACATGCAATTAATTATATTGATATCCGCAACCATATTTTAACTGTACTAACTATATATTGTAACACAGGTGAATATATAGAACAATGAATATTGGGTGTTTGTACTAAGTTCAGATCCCCTCACCTAGCTGAAATACGTAGTTGATAGTTTTATAAATAAAATAAAAAGATTTAGAATCAGAAGCTATTGCCTCACCTCAACACCCACCCTACCAATCTCTTGATAAATATAACTTAGAGGTAAGCTTAGATGAGTATGGTACTTAATAAACTAAATATTAAACTAAATGACTGTTTTATTTAATCAACCTCTCATCTAAAAATTCAAACACCTATCTCAACTGAATTATAGACATAAAAAGTTTATAGTTTATAACCACATACTGGAGGTGTGTTTCAACTACACAGAATAAAAATCATTTTCGATGGAACAGAATACTGGAAGAACAAAATACATGTTGTATTGCACACCTCAGTGAGCTGGAAGAGTTAGATCTGGCATGTAGTCACAATGCCTAGACCCAGCCTTCCAACTCATTGACAGTGCACCAAAATCATTGACCATCATGCAGTCACAATGCCTAGACCCAGCCTTCCAACTCATTGACAGTGCACCAAAATCATTGACCATCATGCAGTCACAATGCCTAGACCCAGCCTTCCAACTCATTGACAGTGCACCAAAATCACTGACCATCATGCAGTCACAATGCAAAGATCTAGCCTTAAAATTCATTGACAGTACACCAGAATCACTGACAACAATTGCATAAAGAAGTCCATAAAAAAAACTGAAACTGTTTCTACATACTCAAAACTTTTCCTTTCACTTAATTTCAACAATTTATTCAACAGAAAGATCAAATAAAACAGACAGAAACCTGTAACTACAGAATTCTATTTTAAAATTATGCTTGCTGTTTAATTAATTTCGAAAACCTTTTCCAAATGAAAAACCAAACAAACGTGAAATAATTTACATGATAACTCTTTGATTAATGTGGATAACTTAATACAGAATAAAATCCAGAGCTACAACAAGGTGAAAACTCTGCACTTCCTTTCATTTGTTAACTTATCAGACTTCACAATGTAATAAACTAAAATGCACCAACTTGTTCACCAATGAATTAACACCAGTAACCTAAGACAACTGGCTATCCATAAACCATACTGCAATTAACCTTCAAACACACAATCATCATACAGTTCAGAAGAGTCAAAGTACTAAAATAAATTCAATGCCAAAGATAACAAACCTGGTAAAAGAAAATAAATTAATTAACAATACACAACGCACCTATCACTAATAATTAATATTTTAAAGTTATGAATCAAAAAAGAAACATTTCAACATGAAAAAAGAAAAACGAAGAAAAAACAAACAAAAAACCCCTAGGTAATTACAGTTAACAAGACTTCTTTTAAACAAGTCTGTAGCCAAAAATCTTTTTAGAAAATCTTTTTGAAAGATCCAGACACCTTTATCATGAATTAACAACTGACTGAGAATAACTTGTACATCATAAAATCACGAAATTTAAGTTACGTTTAATCCTCTACTGATCTGATTAAAAGTTTTTAAAAAACCTGTCAGAAAAATAAACAGCATGACTATGCATTGATAGCACTGCATTTAAGACGACAGCACACAAAATCATCATATCAAACCTGTCACGGTGGTAACTCTGTCTGCACAAACTGTCCCGAGTCCCTTCTTAAAAACACCTGATGCCAGTGACCTCCCCTTATGGAGTGAATTTAACAGCTGGCCAGTCTCCCCTTCTGTACTGAGCCATGAGCTGCCCAAGATTTGTCAAGCAGACGCCTATCAGTCCATTTTATGCAGCTCCAAGTCAATGACTTTGTACTTTGACACTAGTCCGACCCATTATTATCTAGGGACACCGTGGCTTGTGCCACTTCGTCAACAGGTGGGAGGGGCAGGTGAGATTACCAGATAAGTAGCAAGAAAAGTAATGAAGACATCAACCAACATAAATCAGACCAGCCAATGATGGAAAATCTTGCAGAAAAAAAACCACACACACACCTCCAGTAGGGTCATATTACATAAGTTACCTTAATACAGAAAAACTAAAATTAAACAGTTATACCTACAGATTTCAGTATCCCCCCCCCCCCCCCCCCCCCCCCCCACACCTTATCGGGTTAGCAAAAGGTGTTAGATAAGATATTGTCATATATTAGATATCATAAAGAAATAAATTGGGGCCAAAGTAAACAGGGGATCAATGCAAGTTCCAGCTTCGGTTGGCCCCTCTGTTATCTCAGCACTTAAGCTGTAATGTCCTTGTTTGCCGTTAGCATTGTAGGCCAAAGTCTCGGGCTCTCTGTACATACCAGTCTACCTACAGGTACCAACCCACTTTGACCCGGATTACAGAAACACATAGTCCAGCCAGCAGTTGTTAGTATGGACAGACAGCACTGTGTCAAGTTAAACACTATTATGACCTGAGCTAATGTGGATTTAAATACACACACACAAAATAAAAAAAGAAGAAATAAAACTGCATAACTTAAGCTTAAAGGTTCCTACCCAGGGGGAATTATGACTTGGGGAGCTTTGGTTCTGGGGGACTTCTTGCCAGGGAGAATTTTTGACCTACACTATATCGGTATACTTCAGTATTATTGCACAAAAGTATTAGTTTGAAAAGAATCTTTAACAAAATATTACAGTGAATGTGTTGTCTAAAAATCATATTTGTTCATACAACACTAATCTCAAACTTCCTATATAAAGGGTATAATACAGTAAATAACAAATTCCTGGACTGTTTTATCTTCATACATACATACTTTTACATGGGCAGATTCACTAAAGAATTTTAGTGAGAAGCAATTGGAAAATATTTCACAAGCAACAGACTCAATTTAAAATTGTACTTATTTTTACTTTCTAATTGTTAACTAATAATCATTTCTGAAATGGTGAAATTATAATAAAGAATAGACATGGATGACTTATGTTCAAAATCTGATGACCTCAAATGTTAGTTTGTGGTGTAATAAAAAAACACATTACGATGTATCACATCTAAAGTACTTAGCAGGATGTTTCTCTCTGATTTGTACCAAGATATTTTGAACTATTAAAGGGACAGACCCTAGTTTTAAAACACTAAGGCATATTTTCCACTTAAACCCTAGTTTCAACCCATAAAAATAGATACTAAGTTTGGTTAATTTACAAACCTGTAACAAATTCGGATACAACAGAGAGTCGTTGAAATACACTTAAAAACAGACTAAAACTCAACTCCGTAATCATTACTTCTCAGGCCCACGTGCGTTTTTAAAAATATGAAAAATGCACTTTGTGGTATTAAAAACACCAGGATGACCAGAAACACTTTGGTTGTATGGAAATGAATAAGCTAAACAATAAAATCTAAGTAATGTTTAATTTCAGTGATCATGGCTCTAATAGTGAAACATATGCCTTAGTGTTTAAAAACCAAGTTCTATACCTTTAAGCTATAATTGCAATACTTTTCTTTAAAGTAGATCCATGTTCAAATTATTTGTAAAAAAATTCCCACCACATAAACAAATGCTAAAATAATTTCAGATACTAGATCTATGAGAAAGGAAGAAATGTTTATTTAAAAAGCACTTAACACAGTTTTGTTTATAGTTAAGTACATGTAGCATCGGACATATGATTAAAGACTACACAGAAAAATGAGAGCTTTTTTAGTAGTAGCAAGGGATCTGAATGAATGAATGAATGAATGAATGAATGAATGTTTAACGACACCCCAGCACGAAAAATACATCGGCTATTGGGTGTCAAGCTATGGTAAATGCAAAAACAATTGTTTTATGATCAACATGAATATAAAAATTCAACAGTAGCAAGGGATCTTTAATATGCACCATCCTACAAACAGGATTGCACATACCACAGCCTTTGTTATGTCAGTGGTGGAGAATAAGGCTGGAACAAGAAATGGACCAATGGGTCCTAATGACGTGGATTGACGCTAGACTGATTGCACATACCACAGCCTTTGTTATGTCAGTGGTGGAGAATAAAGCTGGAACAAGAAATGGACCAATGGGTCCTAATGACGTGGATTGACGCTAGACTGATTGCACATACCACAGCCTTTGTTATGTCAGTGGTGGAGAATAAGGCTGGAACAAGAAATGGACCAATGGGTCCTAATGACGTGGATTGACGCTAGACTGATTGCACATACCACAGCCTTTGTTATGTCAGTGGTGGTGAATAAGGCTGGAACAAGAAATGGACCAATGGGTCCTAATGACGTGGATTGACGCTAGACTGATTGCACATACCACAGCCTTTGTTATGTCAGTGGTGGAGAATAAGGCTGGAACAAGAAATGGACCAATGGGTCCTAATGACGTGGATTGACGCTAGACTGATTGCACATACCACAGCCTTTGTTATGTCAGTGGTGGAGAATAAGGCTGGAACAAGAAATGGACCAATGGGTCCTAATGACGTGGATTGACGCTAGACTGATTGCACATACCACAGCCTTTGCTATGTCAGTGGTGGAGAATAAGGCTGGAACAAGAAATGGACCAATGGGTCCTAATGACGTGGATTGACGCTAGACTGATTGCACATACCACAGCCTTTGCTATGTCAGTGGTGGAGAATAAGGCTGGAACAAGAAATGGACCAATGGGTCCTAATGACGTGGATTGACGCGAGACTAATTGCACATTATGAAAGCACTTTACAGCTGCACTATGTCCTGTCCCCATAGATATATAAAGCATAATAAGTTTTGTCTATACTTTGAAATTAATTATTTTAAGTGTAAAAATCAGTTTTAGGGGGTTTTGTTTTCTATGATACACATACATGCACTCTGATTTAAATTTTCTACCATCTCCAGTCTAAGTCACATAACACTACATTGTTAGCCATTACAAGAAAGAAAGAAAGAAATGTTTTATTTAACGACGCACTCAACACATTTTATTTACGGATATATGGTTAAGCACCACACAGATTTTGAAAGAAAACCCGCTGTCGCCACTACATGGGCTACTCTTTGCGATTAGCAGCAAGGGATCTTTTATTTGCACTTTAGACTGGTTGAAGGTATGTGATAGCTTAGCTTATCATATAGACAATTTGAGATCTTTAGTCGGTCTACATGAGCAAAGGTACACCGTTTGTTTGTCTATACCCAGCAAGATAAGATAAACCACCTCACCTCACCCAGACATTTTGTGAATTACTTTTAACATGATCATACAATCATTATCAAGAATTAAAATTATCGGAGGTTCACTTCATCTATTGTTTACTAAATGCTTACATGGCAGTAAAGAAAAGAAAAAATTATTTCACAGATAGTTTTTTGCTCAGAATGTATGAAAGCAGTGGATGCAACGTTCTTGGGTTTTTATTTTATTTTATATAAACTGTTTAATACAATGATAGATCAGTTTTTTTAATTGTGTTTTTCATACATGAATGGTTAATAAACTTGCAAGGTTGAGGTATTACATTTAGTGTTAGGGATGCAAATGATAATTATAGATACACAGAATGCTTGCCCATCAAATATGATTTTATTGCAATAAATATGTGGATGAAATAGTTGGGGGGGGGGGGTTGGAGGGGTTGGGTGAGGCTGTGTGGTTTTTTTAAGATGAATCTTTCCTTCCTAAAACACAATTTGAAAAATTGGTAATTCTTGGCATTACCTGTCTTTATTTTGAGTTTTAAAAATGTACATCTGTTTAATCTTAAATTAGGTGTATATACATGTCCATGTATATGTATATAAGAGGATTTTCTATTGCCAAGCTGAATATATCTATTACTAACACATCTGTTTCCAATTACACTCACATGTATTAACATGTACCTGTGCTGTAAATCACTAAATGATTGTAAACCACCGCTCTGATTATGAATACTTAATTAACTCATTCTCGACTCTAATTCTTTAACGATGTCTTGATAAGAATTAATTAGTGAAATAATGATCCATGTTCAACATGTAACCTAAATGTAAGAAAGTGATGATGATGATGATGATGATGATGATGGTGATGATGACGATGATGATGGTGATGGTGATGGTGATGATGATGATGATGATGAAATTCACTGCTTCAAGCATATAGTCCTGCCCAGTGGTTATTTGGTTTATCATGAATTATAGTTGCATTGAGTTACCTAATCCTTAATACACTTGTACTACACTGATGTCTCAAATATATTTTAAATTAACTGATTCTGCAACCATTTAGCATTTTATCTGTTCAACTACTAATATGTTATGCATCCAAACTGTTTTTTTTAAATCTGTATAGAACTATTTGCAAGTTTTAACAGTTGACCACTTAATCATTTGGCAGTTCCTGTGATTTTACGTTTGTGTAACTGACACCCAAATAGAAAGTCAGTTCGTATGAAATAGTGTGTCCTGCATTTTGTTACCAATACATGGTTACTCTTTGTTAACGACTAGCCACAAAGGATCTCGAACATGCATTTTCCAACAGACAGGATAGAACATACCACAAGCTTTGATAGACTACTGATGGAAAAAGTCTAACAACTGCACCTACATGCACATGTGCATCTAGCAATGCACCAACGCCACCATATAACTGTAAATAAACAAAATGTGTTGAGTGCGTCGTTAAATAAAACATTTCCTTCTAGCAATGCACCGACGCCACCATATAACCGTAAATAAACAAAATGTGTTGAGTGCGTCGTTAAATAAAACATTTCCTTGTAGCAGTGCACTCTCTCATTTGAAACTAATGCTAGGATACACAGTGAAAACCAACCAGTCTTGTCAACATAACCACATCAATGGGGCACTTCTGCAATAACGTCCCTAACTATAATTAATCATTAATTATAATTTACACTCAGTAGTGTTATGAGAGCTATCAGATTTGCAGATGGTGGATATCAGGTCACATCCAGGTACTGGCTCACACCCAGAAAAAGCTTTAATTCCCATTTCGGGGTTTTTTCCTTCTTTTTATCGTTTTTTTGAGGGTGGTGGTGGAAGTGGGTAGACTGATTTTTGCCCTAAATAAATGAAAATGCCAGAATCTGGATAACAACATTTATTAATATTAGCGTTACTGTCAAACACCTACATGTATATAGGGTTGCAAACGAATCACTATGCATTTTTACATGGATTACAACTAATATTGTGGGTAGAATGATGGAAATACCCGGTGAAAAGGTTTCTATATTTTTTTGAGGATTTGCTTCAGCCCTGGGAGTACATGTAGTTGCCGTCCCCACATCACCCTCCCCACCTTCCCGTATCAAATGGTTATGAGGAGCAAGGCCACTACACCAACATCTCTCTCATTAACAAGTAACCACCAAGCCAGTCTTGGACAGATAGCCTAAATAGATGAGTAGGAGAGACAGAGACAGAGACAGAGACAAAGACAGAGAAAGAGAAAGAGAAAGAGAAAGAGAAAGAGAAAGAGAAAGAGACAGACACAGTGAGAGAGAGAGAGAGTGTGTGTGTGTGTGTGTGTGTGTGTGTGTGTGTGTGTGTGTGTGTGTGTGTGTGCATGCACATGCACACACAGGACAGTGTGCCTGACCTCTAATGGGATGTAAATAAAATAAAATAAAATAAATAATCAATGAAAATAAGTTGAAACGAATGAAAACATATCACACTTTCATCTTGCAATGACTGGCCAAAAACTGCAGTGTGTGTCATCTAATCATATGTCAAAAAACATTATTATATATACATGTATGTCTATATGTTTGCAAAGACAAAAAAAAAGTGTAATAGAGAGAGAGGGCAGTCTCTAGTGGTTGTACTATATCAAATAAAATCCCATAGCCGACCATGTTAATGTTTGTGTTTATGCAATATATGCAATATATCAATACACTATATGCAATATATCAATCAAACTATGACCAATAAATATCCATACTACAACCCATACCTCAAAGTATTAACTGAAAAAAATGGTACCTTTCCGAGTTTCATGGCTCATTTTCGGTATAACTAGATGTTTTTACAACACCCCTAGTTTCGCAACAAATTATTTGGTTTAGTACTACCTAGTGGGGGAGGTAATATCTTTATTTATATAGAGTAGAACAAAAAAACATAAAAACATTTCCTCAAGTGGGGTGGGTGTGTGGATGCATTGGGATGCCACAGGCCACCCCAGTTCCTATAGGCATACAAATATTTAATAATAATAAACAAAACACATACAAAATAAAATTAATAATTTTACTTCACAAGCATACATTTGTTTAATCTGGTACTTTTCAACCATACATGTAAATTCTTTAATTCCTTATTGCTGTATCAAACAGAAATCAGCCAAGAGGGCATCTAATCTGAGATGAGAAGAAAAGCATCACATGATCTGAATACAGGCTGTGACAGATAAAAAGATAAATGCTTGGTCGGATTTTCACACAATCTGGCAGACTGTCAAAGTTCAGTTTTAAAGTCTTATGATTGTGGGATTACAGAAACAATAGCAAGATATACCACCATGTCTCATGATACGTCAAACAAACAGGACACTGGTGATAACACAAGAAAAAATATATATTACTCATAGATATGACACTAATTAAAAGGTCAACGTTTATCAAAAACGTAATTCACTATTGTTTGTTATCTATGGATACTTTTTACAATATATCTGAATATCAATAAAATAAAATAAATTTAATTTACCCGTTTTTAATATTTTCGCAATAAAAAGTCCATCGCTTGCCAAAATGCCTGTCGAATCCAAGAGCTAAGTCATGTGACCCTGTGACGCACTAACCGGCATAACATGAAAGCGTGATTCGCAGCCTTTCAGACATTTTGCTGGGAAGGTAGAACATGCATATTTTTAAAACGCAAAATTTTTATTGTACTGAATTGAATTTTATGGATGGAATATTCTTTTGGAGATAGTTTTCAAATGTAAAATATGGTGAACCATTGTTTAGTGTTTGGATGTATCAAAGCAGCAGTTTTTCCGAACTTTAAACAAACCAACAATCACAAGGTTTGCATGGAAGTGGTTCTTAACATATCTGTTCCAAGCCTGTATTCCCACCGGCACATGTTCTACGACTGCACATATTTTCACAGATACAACAAATATAACCTACAAAAGTGCCTCTTTGAAAAGTGTTACAGTCATGCGCCGTCCCTGTAGTGGCATAGAGAGGGGGCCCACGGGAACACGCAACCACCCCCACCCCATCAAACTTTTTTTATTAAATTTTATAAAAATCATACATACACATGTATATACATGTGTACATAGTGTGAGTTGTTTCCTCTGCCCCCAATCCCAATATAAAATCCTGCCAAGTGGAGGGTGCCAAGCCTAGAACGATAAAAAATATGGGGCTTGTATTTCATAATTAAATACAAACTTTTTGTGTGTGCGTGTATGTATATATACTGAACAAAACAAGAAACTTCCGATTTGTACATATAGTATTTGTTGTGTTAAAGAATTCATAGTGTAATGAAATTATATAGGTAGTATTAGCCTTGAGCTGTATTATCAGGATTCATGAATTTTATCGATTATTTTTGCACTGTTAATCGTTGACAACGTGAAATTCAATTTGCACGTGCATGCATGGTTCGACATGTCCCGTGTATTATTCGGTCAATTTGTTTTACTTGTCTTACTGACATTGTTGTCAAGTGAACGAAAACGCTTCAAAATTTGTAAAAAAAAATAACGTTTTTTACATTGTAGCATTTTTAGTATGCCAAGAATACCCAATAATTTACGCGAACGGATGACTGGCATACTTGATGCTGGCATGTCGACAGAAGACGTTGCAAGGCATGTTGGGAGTTCTAGTCGAGCGATACGAAATCTTCGCATAAGATTTCGAATGACAGGAAGCACCAACGACTTGCCACGTCGTGGACATCCGTGTGTTACAACGCATGGTCAAGACCGCTATATCATGAACACGCATTTGCGCAATCGATTCCAAACTGCCACTGCTACTGCTGCTAACACACCTGGGCTTCATAATAACCGAATCAGTGGGCAAACTGTTCGTAATCGTCTGCGGGAGAACGGTTTACATGCACGACGTCCTTACGTCGGATGCGTTTTAATGCAACGTCATCGTCTAAATCGTCTTAATTGGGCACGTGTACACACTCGTTGGATACGGCGACGCTGGAATACCATTCTTTTTTTGGATGAATCCAGATTTTTTTTTACAACATGGTGATGGCAGGGTGCGCGTCTACCGTAGGAGAAATGAACGCTATGCTGACTGTTGTGTTCTTGAACGAGATCGTTTCGGGGGTGGGGGTTGTGTCATGGTCTGGGCAGCCATTGCCCATGGTTATCGTTCACCACTAGTCGTCATTGATGGCAATTTAAATGCTCAACGTTACCGCGATGACATTCTCGCTCATCACGTCATTCCTCTGTTCCAGAACAACGCCAACATCTCGATTTTTCAGTATGATAATGCCACCTCTCATATAGCTAGAGACACTGTAAATTTTCTTAGGACAAATAACATTGATTTCATTGATGACTGACCCGCTAAAAGTCCTGATCTCAACCCCATCGAGCATGTCTGGGATAGTCTGGACAGACGATTGAGGCGTCATCCCAACCCACCTGCTAACGTCAACGAACTTCGTCAAGCGCTCATTCAGGAATGGAACAATATTTCACAGGCAGAAATCAACACTTTAGTCAAGTCTATGCGCCTGCGATGCACTGCAGTGGTCAATTCAAGAGGTGGTCATACCTGTTATTAAGTGGGTGTTTTTTTTTAAACCCCTACCACACTTGGTCACAATTTCTCCCAGTTTCAGTTAACCTATGGCCATGATTTTTGCACCAAACGATGCATCATGGAACACTCTTTAAACGCATATATAACAATTATTCCCCCGGTTTGTTTTCATCAAGTTATGTTCAAGCAAAGTTAGCGGAAGTTTCTTATTTTGTTCAGTATATATACACACACACACCCACACCCACACCCACACCCACACACACCCTTCTATTCCGGACTTCAGATGCAAATTCAAGAACAAAAGAACAGGTCATGTAGTAATTAGTTCTGTCTACACAGGCGCGTGATCTTGCCCCTACTGTCTACACCGGCATACCTCTACTATCTGCCAGTGGTCACCTTTTAAACAATGACAGCATTTCCCCAGTAATTAGGACACCACAGAAAGTGTTATGAAATAATCACGCCTCTTTGAAAGCTTAATAAACAATGAACAACACCTGTAGAAATGGGTGCAGGTAGCAAGATAAATCGTATTATTATTTGTATGTGTTCATACCTGCATTGCATCATACCGATTTGTCTAAAACAATAAATTCAGAGCCGTATTTTATGTGATATTAATCAATAAAATAATGTTATTTATTCTGCTTGTTGTTTTAAATGCATTCTGATATTTTTATTACGTACAGTCAAATGTTAATATCCCACTTTCAAAAGTTGGGACTGAACTTGTGTCCTCCTTCTCACAGGTAGGTAGGTAACTAGGTTAACATGCTTATATACCATTTCCTCACCAATCAAGATACCATTCGAGTTGATGTATAAATGTTATGAGAATCAGCTGTTTTTCAAAAAATCATTCTCTGCTGTTGGCATGTTGACCTACTAACAGAAGGCCGGATGCTACGTCTCAGGTCTGATACGGGTCAAATCGACTGAGCAGTAGGGTTTTTCTCCAAGCGTTTTACAAAAAGTCACTTTATTAATAACTGGGATGGGGTTGTTTTTTTTGGTGTTTTTTTAATACTGTAATGTTTATGTATTTGTTTTATATACTGTGTATTAATAATGTGCCATGATTGTGGACCTTTAAAAATAAAAGATGAAGTAATTAAAAAAAATTTAAATCAGAAAACTCTAATGGTAATTAAAATAAAAGGTAATTTTTTAGCAATTCATATCAAATTCAATCTTTGCCATGAGTAAACTCATAGGAGTAAAATCAAAGTGAGCTGAGAATATCATTCTCATGAAATGAATCTAGTTGAGCAATCACATGAAGTTTCAAATACAATGTGTTAAACATTTTATTGCAAGGTGATCAATTTGTCATTCTTCAAAAACTTTCCAGGTGAGTGTGTAGGGGAGTAGGGGTGATTGCTTGCCTTTCTTGGTCAAAACAGAATTCCAATCTGCTTTGAGAAAATTATTTTATGCAAAAATAAGAAGCAAAAAAATAATAATAAGAAGCTGAAATCAGATAAAAAGCTTAATCCCTGATTAGCAGATTAATGATTTGGATTTACAAGAAGGTGGTATATTTTTACAGTGAAGCAAGTACATTTGTATCTCCCCTCTACATCCCAACTTTTCATATTTAACTTCAACAGACCGTCATTCTTACAACACTGGTAATAATGATAATAGAAATTATCAACATCAAACTGTACTAATAATATGTAGAAAATGTTTTGTTTAACAACAGTACTAGAGCACATTGATTTATTAATCATTAATTATTGGATATCAAACATTTGGTAATTTTGACATATACATGTAGGTAGTCTGAACCCTTTGAACCCGAGTGACTCGAAAAAACAGCTGTGATGTCAACCTTCAAATACCCCAGCAGACGGAAAATCGGTTGCCACATGTCTTGTTTATAAACAATATTGCTAGGCAACTTCCCGACCAATCAACGGCTTTGATTTATCTAATTTTCGGTCCACACTTTCTGTGAATGTAACTTCCATATTTCCAAGAAAGTTTCCGTCTGACACGTATAAAAAAAGCAAAATAACGGCTAAAAAATTGTTCTCTGTGCAACAAGTTTTAGCTGAGATACTGAGTTCCGACAAAGAAGAAATAGGTGAAACAACGTACAGTAATGAAAGTGATTTTGAATCCGGAATTGATTTACAAAGTGATATTGATATTGATAACACTGAAATTGATAACAATGTGCATCCTCTAGTGACAGGGTGGTTGTCAAAGAGGGCAAAAGGGGGAGGGGTATGTGCACTGGACAGCCGGACAAAAACTGCTGGTTTGACTGGCACCACAAGAGAGAATACTGGAGATAAATAACAAGGAAGTCCATATTTATTTCAAATAGCCTTTATGTTGATAAATTAATGACAGAAAATATTCTTAATGGCTAAAAAACAACTAAATACATATTTTTAGATTTTCCTGATTTTTCGTCTTAGGAGCTCAGGGTGGCTGGGCCGAACATGCCAGGAACTCAGGATTCAAAGGGTTAAAGAGGAAACACGCTACATTTATTCCATCTTTTACATGCACTTTCCCTTTGATTTTCCAGTATTTGATTGGAGAACAGGGCTACCCACTGGCATGCCCCTCCCCATATGACAACTCTTCCACCCACCATGTTATATATTTTCTTGTCATCCCCATAATATAACTCAAAAACAATTGTTCTCCATCCCAATCTAGGTGCCCACCCCCACCAAAAGATCCTGGCTGCACCAGTGAAGCTACCGTGGGGGTTCTATCTTATAACCCAAACACATCAACTTCGTAAGCACTCTATCAGCTGTGTTAGAACCACCCAACCACTGGAACAGAAATACATAAATGCAGACTGCCACTTCAATTGGCTGTTCAGTGTATATAGATTAATGGAACAGGTTACTCATGTTGATTAGCAATAAGGTTTCTTTTAAATACATATCTTTTCATAGGCAAAACAGCACACACCTAAACCTTTGATTTACCAGTCATTAAATACTGGATGGAATGGGAAATATATATTTTAAATGCATGTGTATAAGAGATAAAAACCAGTGTTTACCAACCTTAACAGGCATCGAAATATACATACATATAGTGTGTGCATGGTCACTCATGTACAGGTTACCAAAGAAATATGGGCATGGTAAGTTACAGGTTACGGCATATTTATATTTTCATTATTATTACTATTCACTATTATTATTATATATGCACATATGCCAGTACCCCATGAAAAAAGTTGAAATATATAGTACTCAGGTTGAGATTTGCACCTTATTTCCAACTATAAACTATAATAAGTAAAATTAATGTCTATAGTGGTTACATATAAAAATAAAAATAAACTGTTTTGAGTTTAAAATGGCAAGCACAGAGGCTAATCCAAAAGGGTAACCAGGGGACCTGACCCTCCTCTTTCCAAATATATTCAAGTGTTGGTCCATGTGACTTTTTCCCGCTTAGTACCCCTCCCCTCATATATTTTCTGGATCTGCCCCTGCAAGTACATGGACAACTGACAACATCTGTTAATAGTCAAAAGATATGAGTTTATTTAAACTCTACGTAGTTGTGTTTGTATTTATCTGAAGTTAGAGATATCCTTGGTTGGTCAACAGTGATATGCAGTAACAGAGGTGGTCACTCGAGCAGTCTGACTATACTTGAGAAAGTCCTCCAACATTCTGCCGAGTGTCGGTAGATATGCCTAGTTTCATGTGTGTCCTTAACAATATATACGTACATTACTACACCCACTAGGTGTTTGTCCATTCCATTTAGAACTTTAGCATTATCAGTCTATAATCATGAACACTACTCAATACAGTGAAACCTGTTTAAACTGGATAATGCAGAGGACATAATATTTATCCAATTTAGACAGGATTTGGTGTTAAAAGAATCGCATTATAGAATTTAGAAAATTCGGGACAATGAAACTTGGCTGGTTTTGACAGGATTCCAGTTTGTTCAGGCACAAGTTTAGACAGATTTCACTGTAGTCAGTAAAGTCAATACTGGTGTGATAGAACAAGCTACAACCAACTATATATAGAGATAAATATACCATCACTGCCTGTGTACTAGTATATTCAAGCCCTGCAATGAAGAAAATGTCCACAGCAAAAAAAAAAGCTATTTAAAAAACTTTGAATATAGGCCACGGCAAATAAGTGCCATGGAGAATTAAAAAACTCCACGGAACTGCCAATTGCCGTGGGTAATTGCAGAGTTGTATATATCATGTATTATGCAGAGGGTACATTTTTAATAAAAGGTGGATCTTCAGTAAGAACAAGAATTACATGGTATTAAATGTCTTGTCTACAAACTGTGATTAACATTCATAGATGCAACTATAAACCAGGGGCCTAATTCACTAAAGTCTCGCAACTTTGCGATCTCGCAGGGCAATGCTAGAAGACTTGCAAAGAGGATGCTTTGTTCTCTAGCAGAGCCTAAGAGAGCTTTGTGAATTAGGCCCCAGGCTTCACTGACCAAGTACAAGTACATGTATTTACAGTTTGTAAGAAACTGATCTAAACATGAAACTTTAATGTTAAACTTTAACGCAAAGGTTGATGCCGTCAGGAAAACAATATCTATATCTCGCCTTTTTACTTCATAAAGCTGAGACAAAAGATAATTCTTTTGAGGAAGAAAAAGTGGATTTAATACGTATTTGTATAATCGGCAACTGTCACACCATCCTATGAAAATATTACTCAGAACAATATAAACAATATTTTACACATCAAATAGTTTGTTGGTTATAACTGATGAAAAGTGAACCCAATCGATAATAAATATAGTAACACATGCAATATACATGATCTGTTTGATATTATAAGTAATTATGTTCATTGTCAGTGATCCAGTCCTCCAAAAAAAATATCTAGACACGTTCTAATTACGGCCAAATACAATATATAGTCAGTCTCTGATCAGACCAAAGTTCTAGAAATGGTGTTGCAAAACATAGATTACACAGAAATGGTGGGTATATTTTATAGAGATTATTACATGAGCTTGTGTGTCGTACTGATTTTACAAAATGAGTGTCAGGGTTTTTGTATTGCCTGAGCGAGAGAGAGGGTAATGCATGAATCCTGACACGAGTTTCGTAAAATCAGTACAACTCACACGCAAGTGTAATAATTTCTTTATTATCCATATTATTACTGATGTTTTCTTTATGAATAACAAGACCCAACTCAAAATGTTTCAACCAAAACTAGAAGGAAATGACGAAATGACATCATATTTCAAATGCACAGTCTGAGCTAGGACTGGAGAAGCAACGTCATGTTATGATGTCGCTTCCCAAAATTACGTCATTACACTTGTTATTACACGTGTGCTTCGTATGATTATTATTAACTCGGTTATGTTGAACCATATGGATAATCAATTGTCTTATGTCCTCATCTGCCTTGGTCCCCTCCTCATTGGCCATGATGTCCCATCATTTGTAGAGGTACACTAAATGCTTTCAATCACCTTTTCCATATCCATATATTTATGACTTCTGACTTTTGCCCACAAATGACCTCTTTTATACCCAAAATGTCATGGCGCATCACAATATTATTATTTCTGGTATAAATGGCACTATTATAGCTACCTCGGGAAATTTGAAGAAATACAAAGTCTTGATGCGCTAGGGTCAAAATCAATGTATCAATATAAAAATTGCTTGGGCATATTTAAGTGTTAACATGATTGTCAGTTGGACAATTAATAATCACTGAAATCATTGTCAAGCAGAGAAGCTTGTTACGCAAGGTCAAATAGATTTATAGGTACTGTATATATAAAGTCCATGATGAGCACAATCATATAACACACATATGAACAGGAACAGACAATCCTTAAAATTGATCCCTGTAGCTGGGGGATGGGGGCATGGAAAAATAAACATTTGTTTTGTTTTGTTCACACGACTCATCATATTTAAATTCAGGTCTCAACATTGTTACTGTAGATAAATGTACATTATGTTATTTTTGCTCTGCCTATATACAGGTGTTATGCAAATAAATTATTATAATTCTTTGTTATGGCCATCAGCAGTGCTACTAATAAAATTTCCAATAGCTTTTCTTCAATCATCTGACATTTACTTTTTTATTATTTGTACTAAACTGCTATTGAAAATTAATCCAAATGTCAATGGCAGCATACTATAAGAACACACTAGAGAAAGACCATCAGGGGTAGAAGGTAACATTCGCCCCATTGCCCAAGTTAAGTAAAAATTGCTCAGGAAGAGTTCAATTTAAATGATGCTCTAGTGTTAGACATGGGCCATTCCATGGTATTTGGTCCATGGATGTGGAAATTTCAAAATGATCTGTTAAACTAGGTTTTTATTTTAGCCTAAAGTTAACACCCTTAAGCACATACAAATATACTTTTATCAGCAATTTACTTTTGTTTTAATGGTTTTAATGATGGTTTTATTTGAAAAAATATTTTTTGTAAGCCAGGACGTGACATTTGTTTTTTCGTAATATTTTATTACTGTTATGTCAAATTTAAAAATTAGGTATCAGGACATCATATCTAAAATATACTGCATATGAAAATACTACTTTCCCTTCTTTCATATCATAATTAGTATCTTAAATTATTTTTCAAAATATTTAATGTCACATCCTGGTTGATTTGACATATAAAAGTTAGTTTTATTTAAATACTCTTTTTCAGAAATAAAAATGCCTTTTAATTCTCCTTCTTCTCAATGTTCCAAGTATAAATAAAAGGTATAATGATGACTGGTTGTATTAAATGATTAAAATAACCACCTCAAACTTTGAGCCACGACGTGACACTGAGCCAGGACGTGACATTCAAGATGGCATGTTAAATTGAGTAAAGATTAAAAATGTATTAAATTTCTCTATATAGAGAAATTGGCAAAACTGACTAGATAATGCGCATGTACCTAAAATAAATTACTTTTATTTTCAATATTTTTGCTCTCACCATCAAGAATCGGAAACGGAGAAACTGGATGTTCGAGGGAGCATGTTTGAGTATTTAACATAGATTCATGTAGATACAAAAATACTATTATCAATTAATTCTATGCTTCTATGTTTTGACCAAATAATGAATTATTGATAATCCACCAATTTAAAGAATATTGTATTATACCAAATGTTCCATTTTGTGAAATCCAAACTGGTGTACACGTACAATAAATATTGTGTCAAAGATTTGTTCAAATACAATGTGCTGCTAAAATCTAAAGTTTATTTCTTGACAGATACAGGTATTCAAACATGAATTAGAATATATAAACCAACATTCCTCCAGTGAAGGATGTAATTGATAAAGATACATGTTGATCATAAAACTTGGGTTGGGGGAATTCAAATCAATTGTGTCATTGAGATTTTTGATATTGTCAACCATCAACAGTTTATATTAATATGCATTGTTGATAGTTTGGCCTATCAGATAATGATGAACAGAAAGAAGAAACTGTCCAAAAACTATCATTTCTGTACTGATTGAGATTCATATTTTGAATTCCAATTAAATCAGATGATCATAAACATACCAACAAAAGGCAAAATATAATAATATATTAATTCTAAAATATATGGTAAATTGCAAACAAACATTCTACAGAATTAAATGTCTGGCCTATCATAAACTTATTCAGTATTATTGATAGTGCATAGATCTATCTCAATGCATGTTAAAAATGTTTTTAAAACATTAGAAAAAAATTAAACTTCAAAAAATTAAATTAAAATTTTAAAATAATAAAGTTGAAAAACAAATTTTGTTGTGCACCAGTGTCCGAGATTAATGGTATCCCGATATCCCGGGGATACCAGAATTTACTTTTGGATACCAAACTTCAAGAACCCAGTATCCAACCGGGATACCATATAATGCTGTAACTGATTTTTATTTTTCGCTGAAACATTGAAATTTCATGACTGGTGAAGTTAAGTAGCAATATTTTCGAACTGTACAGTCTAATGCTATCGGAACTAATGCAACTCGTACCCAGTTAATGCTACACGGAGCAATAGCGAGGAAAAATACGCCCCCCCCCCCCCCCCCCCCCCATCATCATCCTAGGGATTTTTTGATTCTTATATATGGAATGAATTTTAGAATATTTTGCCGGGATACTAAATTCTCAAGTGGGATACCAGATTTTGAAATGTTAGTATCCAAATGGGATACTGCCCCAAAGTTTTAATCTTGAACACTGTGCACTGAGGTGAACATTCATAGAAAGAACTATAAATGAAGCTGTACTGATGCAGGACCTGTCATTTATGAGAAATGTAGCTATATTTGTACAATCAATGTTCGAGCTAAATGCAAAATTTGATGCCGCAGCCAACGGAAAAGTTATACCTATTCTTCATCTTTTTAGTTTGTACAAGACAAAAATCACCAGACTTAGCAACATCAGGATAAACAGTGTTGTTGACAGTATGGTCACTGGTTATAAAAGTATATTATATATGAATATTGCACAACGATAGTTCAATTAATTAGGATTTTATGTACTTATTTTGATGATAAAAACACTTAAAACAAGTAAATATCATTGATTTCATAAACTAACACTGTTTCATTAGTAGTATTTGATATACATATCATTTATTAGTTGTATAAGTGAACTGGACAAAAAGTCACGTCCTGGCTCGTCACGTCCTGGCTCGTACTAAACATTTTAAAAGTAAATGTTACATCATAAAGAATATTTTTTTTAGTAAATTGCTATACAGCATTTAGAAATAGACTGGATATTGTGTTAAACAGTGTATTTCAATAAGCAAACATTCTATCAGGAGAGCAGAGTTTTGTAATTTACTGCAGTGTTAAAAAAGTGATGTCCATTTTCGTCACGTCTTGGCACATTTTACTTTTCACTTTAAAAGTAATTTTTTTTTTACAAAAACAAAATTAGGCCTGACATGCTTATACTACTATATGTAATGAGTCTATAAATGATAAAACTCCATTTCCATTTAAAAAGGATTTTTAGTGAAGGAGATCATAAGAGTCAGAATGTCACGTCCTGGCTTAAATAATTACCATGGAATGGCCCACAATGTTACATATTTTCCAGAGTTGATTGTATTTTTACTTCGTTTCATGATTTACAGGATTGATCAGATCAGTAAAGCAAGACATTAAACAAATGCCGGTGGTTTGTCTTTTCAGGATGGACTACCATTGTAATATATCAGGGCTAGCTCTAGGTGAACAGAAAATTTCACCAAATTATCTTTTTAAAAAAACAAGAAACCCAGTTATTTCACAACAAACAATTTTTTTCCAGCCAAAAACCACCAAAATATTCTGCCAGTTGTTCTTAACATTTGCAATTAGGAAAACTGGCAAGTCACAAAAGCTATCCCTGCATATTGTCAGTCAAGTGGTTGCAACTAAACATGAGGGGCAAGGCTAGTGATTTTTTTCATGGGAATCTAGTAACTTTTCTAGGCTACAAGGCCAATGGCAATATTTGTTTCCCTTCTACCCGTGAGTGTGTGGTACAAAACGTGAACACTCACTGCCTTGGCGATCTCTTTGTAGTTGAGTCCATCGAGGTGTTTCCTCTCTGGTGTGTTGTTGAGGGACACGCCAAACTGTGGCTCCACCCAGCACTCAGTGACAATCTGCAGCTCTCCGTCGGCCTCTGTAGTCTCCATCTCATCCATGTCATCTTCCGACACACTGTCAACACAGAACATAATACTTGTAATATATATAACATGTCCTGAGTACATCAGATGTCATCTTCTGACACTATAAATACAGCATATAATACATGTAATATATTAAAAGAATCCTTCATATGTGTCCATGTGGGACCCGAGGGTACATAAGCCTCGCCCCTGACATCATATTATGTAGCCGAGGGTGGAATAGCCCTGTCCCACATGGATACATAATGGAGGATTATTTTTTTCCCATTCAGTAGATGAAAAACAAGCATTTTGGGAAAACGTGAAAAACCTACATTTTTTGTTTTTTATCTCACAATAAAAGAATCATAACCATTGAAAAGATCGTACCCAAAAATGGTTTATACTAAAAGTATAAACCAAAAATGATAGTATAATTTCATGATGACTGCAGGTTTCCTTGTTTTTATGAAGTATAAAAATCATTTCTTGCATTATTTTGCCGTTTACGTGATGTCACCCAATGTTAATATCAGCTCAAACTATAGAAGTCACATGGTCATGCAAGACCGATTTATTCCACATGGGCTGACGTCATGGAATACGCCTGTCTTGCATGGCTAGGGATGGGAGAAATAAGATGTCCTCATTACATCCATGTTATATTCTGAAACGCTATAAAGACAGCACATAATACTTGTAATATATATTAAGCAGCGTTCTCATTATGTGATTAGTCGAACGCGATTTATTGGCCCTACAAAAATTGAAACATATAAGACTAAAGTCGTTTCAACAGTACAATTTGATTGCATGCGACAAGTTAGAGCGACTAATCGCAGATGAAAACGCCCCTTAAGCAGAACAAAAGACTGCTAGTTTCTGCAGTCATCATTTTATTGATCTCTTCTGAAATGGAATGAACGAAGGAAATGTTTTATTTAACGATGCACTCAACACATTTTATTTAAGGTTATATGGCGTCGGACTTATGGTTAAGGACCACACAGATATTGAGAGAGGAAACCTGCTGTCGCCACTTCATGGGCTACTCTTTTCGATTAGCAGCAAGGGACCTTTTATATGCACCATCCCACAGACAGGATAGTATATACCACTGCCTTTATTACACCAGTTGTAGAGCATTGGCTGGAACGTGAAATAGCCCAATGGGTCCACCGATGGGGATCAATCCTAGACCGACCGCGCATCAAGCGAATACTTTACCACTGGGCTACGTCCTGCCCACCTTCTGAAATGGTGTCAAGCAGTACATCATACTCATAAAACAATATGTATTGAAGTAAAACTACAGCAGGACATAGAGGTTATTACCAAAGTGTTTTTCGGTATCGTCAATATCATATATTAGGAATAAAAATTGTATTATGCGAGCCTTTGGCGAGCACAATACATTATTTTTATTCCTAATATATGATATTGACGATACCGAAATACACGAGGGTAATAATCTCTTTATCATATAATCTCAAGCTTAATATAACGTGTTTTTGTAAACTGTACACGCAACTTTAATTCCAGTCAGCCATTACGCGATATTCAAATGACATAAGAATATGTGGCGCGGTGTATTTTTGAACGTTTTTTGTTTTCTGAATGCTGGACAGCTTTCAGTGTAAAATTGTTATTGAAATGTTTTTATTTGATGACTATGAATACATGCGTCAATTATGGAGTTTCACCCATGTGCATTTGCTTAAATGTCAATAAACCTAGTGTCGTGACCTCCATTAATTTACATCTAATTTGCAAAGTTATCAAATTGTTAAAGTATGTGATCTGAAAAATATCACATACTTTGATTACACTGAAAATGTAAGATATTATATGATAAAATGGATTATCAGCTTCTGCAGTCCTCGTTACATCCAGCATCTTCTAACATAGTACAAAGTAGCTCATTCATACTTATAATATATACATTTTTTAATGTAACATAATATCAGATTCTGTAATCCTAAGTTCTTCTGAACCATTTTCTGTCATGTGCACTATGAAGTAGAATAAAGTATATGAATAAATACGATAATTTGGAGCTGTCAAATTTTTTAAGTAAAGGATATTTGTTGAACAACACCTCAGTACATTTTAAGCTAACAGGCTACTCCTAATGATAAAGCAGCAAGGGAACTTTTACATGCACTTCCCCACAGACAGAACAGTACCGTATTTGACCGGAAATTAGCCCATGTCTTTGAATAAGCCCCCCTCCGTTTTGATAACATTTAAGAAATTAGGCCCTCATTCGTAAATAAGCCCACCCCCAACTTCGTCACCTTATAAATAACATGAAATTGCAAGTTTGCTCAAAGTTCATTTAAAAGGTCATCCCTCCTGCAGATAATTAAACACAAATGTAACACAATATTTTACCACCAGTAAAATTTAGCAGTCTAATAGTAAAAGTGTGTCACATTGTTTTCAATTTCATGCCTGCAGTATTTCTTTGAAGTACACAAGCCCAAGTCTGAACTAAAACCAATGTCTATTTTTACCACCACACTGGGTCTGCAGTTAATGCTAATTAAGCAAATACCTTATTCTGATTGGCTAAGAACAATGACCTAGATTGACAATTCTTTGTAGTGTTAGCTGGCTGCCTGTGTCAGAAACGTGTGTATATGCTATTGAGTTTGTTGTTAATTGCCGTTGTTTTAAGTCTTCTCAGCATTAAATTTTGGATGTAAATAAACAGCACTGGTAAGTAATTGTAACATACACATGTAGAAGGTGTGTTTCTGATAATTAGATACTAGTACCAAAAAAACCAATTTAATTAATAAACAAATATTATTTATTAATAACAAATGGAACACTAATTAATAGATGTGCTACTGAACGTTTTTTGTTTTCTTCCTAGTTATTTATTATTTATTTTAATTATTATTATTAAAAAAATTTCAACAAAACTGGCCCCTTGTCTGGGAATAAGCCCACCCCATGCTAAGCTCACAATGAGTTGTCTTGGCCCCCTGGGCTTATTTCCGGTCAAATACGGTATATACCACGGTCTTTAATGTTCCAGTTGTGTGGTAGTGGTTGGGATGAGAGGAAAGCAGAGTCCACAGAAGTCAAACTATCGAACATCAGGTGATATTGATAACAAGCATTCTGGGAGTACTGCTAAAGCAATACATGTCCCCTTCTGGGCCAAAAAATCAAAATGTTCGTATCTTCCAAATTCAAGGTCCATAACTCTGTGAAAAATGTATAAATTGCCATGAAAATTTAACTTGATCTGTAGCAGTATATGATAAAGTCTTATATAAAATTGCATGTCATTATATTCAGGTATTGCAAAAAAAAAAGAAGGAAAGTCCAGAAAACAAACATTTTCAATTCTCCTAAGTTCAAGGTCCATAACTCTGTCAAAAATGGGTAAATCGCAGTAAAACTTGATCATGTACATGATAAAGCTATAGACAAAATGTCAGCTCAATATCTCAAGGAATTGTGAAAAAACCCATCCAGAAAACTGTAAGTGGGACAGATGGATGGACAGACAGACAGACAGAATGACGGAAATGAAACCTATAGTTCCCTCTTGTTGGACCGGTAGGGGACTAATAATGGATAAAAGCCTACCTGCTACGACTGGTCTTGTTGTATGGAGGGAAGATAATGTACTGAATAACACAAGTTTTCTTCTCAGCGTTGTCACGTGAGTCACTTTCTGCATCTTCAACAACTCCTGGATCCTGAAAAATAATACACAATCCAGTAAATACACACATGATTTGCTGCCTACTATGATACAACGGTTTGCCATCCATATGATTTATGGGGCGGGACGTAGCCCAGTGGTAAAGTGTTCGCTTGATTCGCGGTCAGTTTGGTATCGATACCCCTCAGTGGGCCCATTGGGCTATTTCTTGCTCCAGCCAGTGCACCACGACTGGTACATCAAAGGTCGTGGTATGTGCTATCCTGTCTATGGGATGGTGCATATAAAAGATCAGTTGCTGCTAATCGAAAAGAGTAGCCCATGAAGTGGTGACAGCGGTTTTCCTCCCTCAATATCTGCGTGGTCCTTAGCCATATGTCCGACACCATATAACCGTAAATAAAATGTGTTGAGTGCGTCATTAAATAAACCATTTCCTTCTTTCAATTATTTTTGTGAAATTACACATTTTAAAAAATTTGCCTAAATTCTAAATGATGCCAAACATAGATAATTATTTAAACCTTTATTAAATTCACTTTATAAGTTAGTCTGTGTAACACAGACATTAGGTACTTACACCAGGAGCTATGAATCTACTTACCATCATATCAACTTCCAAAACCATGTTGACAATGCCAGACTTCGTGATTGCAAAGTGAAATCCTTCTTGAAGACGAATTCTTAAAAACAATAAAATAAACAAATACACTGCAGCTCAAATATATATTGGGAGTGGTAGAAACAAAATGTATAATTATATTATATGTACTGCAAAATAAATGAATATACACACATTAAAAAATAAAAATGCAGTTGTTTACTTGTGAGTGTAGGGTAAAAAAATAAAAGCTTAATACATAAACTGTAATACATAGAAAAATGTTTTAAAAATATTTTAACACATTAATGAATGATTTAGCACTTACTAACCAACCCATTTCAGTACTAAGTAAAAAATAAATAAAGTTTGTTTTGTTTAATGACACCACTAGAGCACACTGATTCATTAATCATCGGCTATTGGACGTCAAACATATGGTCATTTTGACACAGTCATAGAGAGGAAACCTGCTACATTTTTCCATTAGCAGCAAGGGATCTTTTATATATACCATCCCACAGACAGGATAGCACATACCACAGTCGCGGTGCACTGGCTGGAACGAGAAATAGCCCAATGGGCCCACTGATGGGCATCATGATTTGGCACCGTTACATTTGTAATAAAATGCTGCTTTAATACAATTCATAAAAGTTAAACATGATCTGTAACAGTGTATGATAAAGCAATACACACACAAAAATCTGCTCAATATTATGAGGCATTATGAAAAAAAAAAGTTAAAGGGTCATAACTCAAAAATGGGTATACTGTCATCATAGTCAGACTTGATCTGTAAGAGTACACGATAAAGACACAAACAAAACCTATAGTCCCCTCTGGTTGGACAGACAGACAGACAGACGGATGGTTTGTTTGTTTGTTTTGTTTAACAACACCACTAGAGCGCATTGATTTATTAATCATCAGCTATTGGATGTCAAACATTTAGTAATTTGAATATATAGTCTTAGAAAGGAAACCTGCTACATTTTTTCATTAGTAGCAAGGGATCTTTTATATGCACCATCCCACAGACAGGATAGCACATACTATAGCCTTTGATATACCAGTGGCAGTGCACAGACTGGATGGAGAAATAGCCCAATAGGCCCACAGATGGGGATCGATCACAAACCGACCATGCATCAAGTGAGTGCTTTACCCCTGTTCTACATCCTGCCCTCGATAGAAGGAAGAAAATGTTTTATTTAACAATGCACTCAACACATTTTATTTACGGTTATATGGCATCAGACATATGATTAAGGACCACACATATATTGAGAGAGGAAACCTGCTGTCGCCACTTCATGGGCTACTCTTTTCGATTAGCAGCAAGGGATCTTTTATATGCACCATCCCACAGACAGGATAACACATACCATGGCCTTTGATATACCAGTCATGGTGCACTGACTGGAGCGAGAAATAGCCCAATGGGCCCACCGACGGGGATCGATCCCAGACCGACCGCGCATCAAGCAAACGCTTTACCACTGGGCTACATCCTGCCCTCGATAGAAGAAAGGAAATGTTTTATTTAACGACGAACTCAACACATTTTATTTATGGTTATATGGCGTCGGACATATGGTTAAGGACCACACAGATAATGAGAGAGGAAACCTGCTGTCGCCATTTCATGGGCTACTCTTTTCAATTAGCAGCAAGGGATCTTTTATATGCACCATCCCACAGACAGGATATACCTGTGATATACCAGTCATGGTGCACTGGCTGGAGCAAGAAATAGCCCAATGGGCCCACAGATGGGAATCGATCACAAACCGATCATGCATCAAGCGAGTGCTCTACCACTGGGCTACATCCCGCCCTCAATAGAAGGACGGAGACAAAACCTATAGTCCCTGCAATTGAATGGGTAGGCTACTAATACTGTTTACTTTGCGAGAGTCATGAGAACCCGACTGATGGCCTGCATGTTGATGGTGCTCATCGAGTTCTTCTGGACGGACCACACCCAGCGTTTGTGGTTCAGGTAGCAGGACAGCATGTTGAACATGCTGGCCGCCGACTTGCTCGAACTTTTGATCTGCAGGTGAGAGTGATAACCAGACACCACGATGTCCTTGTTCGGGTCGTCCAGCAGAAGCATGTCTCGGGGCTGTCGCTCATATCTACAAAAGAAAAAGTTAAAAAAGTTAAAGTTTGTTTTGTTTAACAACAACGTTAGTGGATTGATTTATTAATCATCGGCTATTGGATGTCTAACATTTGATATACCAGTCGCAGTGCACTGGCTGGAAAACGAAAAATAGCCCAGTGGGGTAACTGACGGGGATCGATCCCAGACCAACCACGCATCAAAAAAGCACTTTACCACGAGGCTACATCTCTCCCTATCTCCGCATGAATGATTTGCTTAAAGTTTGTTTTATTTGACGACACCACTAGAGCACACTGATTTATTAATCATCGGCTATTGGATGTCAAACATTTGGTAATTTGAAATATAGTCTTCGAGAGGAAAGCCATTAAATTTTCCCATTAGTTGCAAGGTATCTATTATATGCACCATCCGACAGACAAAATAGCACATACAACGGCCTTGATATACTAGTCGTGGTGCACTGGCTGGAACGAGAAATAGGCCCACCGATGGGGATCGATCCCAGAATGACTGTGCATCAAGCGAGCGAGCACTTTACTACTGGGCTTTGTCTCAGGGAAGCAAGAATGACAGTTCTCATTAAACAGGTCACTGCCATATCATTATTTTCTTTATTTTCTTCACCATACCTGATAAATATCTTTTCCACAGGTTTCACAAGCACCGTACAACAGTGTATCTCTGACCAGTCTCGTAACAATGGCGGTTTTCTCACTGGAGAACTCTCAGCCTTTAAGTTCGGAGATCCCTTCACTTTGTCTGTTTTCTGCTGGCCGCGGGGAGGGAACTTGAGGTTCTGTATTTCACCCTGAAGCTGTTTCATCTGCTGTTCTCTGACTGATGCTGGAGTCCCACTGAGGAAGGCCAGTCGCAGGACCATGGATGGAGGTTTAGATGTCACTCGTAGGACGCAGAAAGACAATGGTGGTTTGTCAGCTTCACTGAAAGAATACAACAGTAAGGTGTTTGGTTACCAACTTTACAGATGAAAGAAAAGCCGATTATGTTTAATAACACTACTGGATGTCAAACATTTGATAATTGTGACATGTAGTCTCACAAGTAAATCTTTTACAGTTTGCCATTAGAAACAAAGGATCTTTCATTGCAATACAAATATTAATAGTGGCTCATATGATATAGCTCTAAAGAAGATTGCCCAAATAATATTATTTGGGAGACTAATATAATTATTTTTTAATATTTAAGTTGCCCAAATGGGACATTGGTCGCATTTGGCGACCGGCCACAGGCTGTTTCGAGCCCTGCTACTATATGTTTCTCTAAATTTCCAAACTGATGTACTACAGAAATAAACAATTAATGTTAGTTTATCAGTTAATAAGTTGGTTTTATACAAATTTTAATTTTATTCATTATAGTGTTAAAGGCCAATTGCTAGGTTCCCTTTTGATGCAAACGGGACTATCATACCTGTACAGCAGCTTGATGTACGAATGGTTTTCCATCAGGACAAATGTACTCCAGTTCCTGAGAGACAGGTTGAGAGAGGTGATGGCTTGGCGACACTGGATGTTGTTGAATCTACCACTGGAGTTGGGAATGTGAAGATACTTGGGCAGTGGCATGTCATGCTCCAGCACCAGCCCAATTCGGTGGGTGTGCATCCACTTTTGCCTTAAAAATGAAATACAAATTAGAGGCAGATAAAACATCTACCAGAGGCATCAACTCTTAAAGTAAAGTTTGGAGAACGAGAAATAGCCCAATGGGTTCACTGATGGTTAATGATTCTACACCAATTGTGCATCAAGCAAATACTTTACCACTGGGCTACATCTCTCCGTATCTCTACATCAATGATTTGCTTAAAGTTTGCTAAAACAAATTTGATTTATTAATCATCGGCTATTGGATGTCAAACATTTGGTAATTCTGACATATAGTCTTAGAGAGAAAACAAGCTACACTTTTTCATTACTAGCAAGAAATCTTTTATATGCACCATCTTACAAAAAGAATAGCACTTAAAACAGCCTACCAGTAATAGTGCACTGGCTGGAACGAGTAATAGTCCAATGAGTCCATCGACGGGGATAAATCCTAGACCAAGCGCTTTATCCCATCCCAATGAGAGAGGAATACCCACTGCTGCCACACAATGGGCTACTCTTTTCGATTAGCAGAAAGAGTCTTTTATATGCATTATCCCCACAGACAGGATAGTATATACCATGTCCTTTATTACACCAGTTGTGGTGCACTGGCTGGAACAAGAAATAGCCCAATGGGCCCACCAATGGGAATCAATCCTAGACAGACCATGCATCAGGTGACTGCTTTACCACTGGGCCACATCCAGTGTTTTAATAAGGTCTGAGATAAAGATGACATGGACTGAAATTCTTTCAATGAAGAACCTTACCAAATATTGGTATCCAACATGATCACTGGTTTCCAGAAAGAAGCAAACTGAGCAAGGACAGTGTCTCTGGAACAAACAACAATATTTGTCACATATGGAATAATAAATAACATACATTCAATTAGTAAATACATGAGGAAATACCTAAATAGTTTAATTATACTGCCCAACAAACCTGGACAAAATAGAATTCTATTTTAATTTTATTTTATATCACTCTGTATTTATTATGTAATAGTTTTAATAGAGAAAAGTCCATCTAAAACAACCATACATTCTTTGTTAAAAAACAGATGAGAAAGAAGAAAAAGACCATCTAATTTAACAAGAGGCCTATGGGGCCTGAATAACTCATCTGGTATTTAACTATACGTCTGAAAAATGAACCATAGTAATAACAATTTATTACAGATGGTCATCTGATGACCACTAATTTGACATTAACCAATAAATGATCCACTTTTTTAAATTTGGTCTCAAAAATAACAACACATGCAGGGCCTTGAGAGCATCATTTGGGCCATATTCAGTTGAAACCTGCCCGGTGGAAAAAGTCGAAAATGTCTCAGACAATCAGAGGTCAGGGTGGCCATTTTGGATCTTGAATCGGCCAAAAAATAACAACACTTTTTTACTGTTTTGTTGAAATTGGTCTCATAGGATGTGAGAAGTAAAAAATGTGCCAAGACGGTCATCTTGGATTTCAAAGAGGCTCGAAAAATAACAACACTTGATCAGATCTATGAGAGGATCATTTTTACTAAGTTTTATTGAAATTTGCCTGTTGGAAAAATTGTCTAGGTTAAGAGGCCAGGGTGTACATCTTGGATTTTTAAAAATCATTAATATGTCTATTAGTTTTTGGAGCATGCCTTAGAGGAATTGTATCAAGTTTCAGAACAATTCAATCAAAACTGAAGGAGAACATAGACTTTAAAGGACAGTTGATGGATGGATGGATAGATGGATGGATGGATGAATGGATGGATGAATGAATGGATGGACATACAGACAAATTGACAGCAGAAAAACTTTGCTAACGAATGTCATAGCGGAGCTATAAAGACAGAATATATAGCTGAAAGCTACCAATTATGGTCAATAAATAACTGGATACTTACTTTGTACTCAGCTGAGAGTTAAGAGCTGGTGTCTGCGAGTTCTGCGACAAGTAGAACAGAGGTATTCCAATCTTTATACTCTCTGGTATTTTGTAGTAGACAGGGTTTGTAAAGAAAGACTGTAGATGAGCCAACAACTGGTCAGTCTCTCGAATGCTGTGAAACACAAAGGGAAAAAATCTATTTTTTTAAATACACTGAAGAGGCAAAGATAATTTAACAAGAAAACGACAACTTTAAAATCACTCTAGATAATAAATCAAACAAAATTACCTCATTATAAATGTAGCATTTGTTGAAGGTATCCCCAAAGATCTCATTAAACTGATCATGAATTTTAACTACAAGTTAACCAAATGTGCTAATTTTTAAACTTATTTAAAAGTAAGTAGCTATCTTACAGTAATAAAAACATATAGTGAAATTAAAACTTTAAAAGTAATTAAAGACAATAATTACTGTCTGTAAGTTTTTAACATTTTAGATTTATTACAGGTATGTATCAATTATTGTTAGCATGTTTGTGTGAATACATGTGTATGTGTGTACGTTAATTGATGCATGGTAGATGTCTATACCAGTGTCTATCACATACCCTTGTAGAGTCTGCCAGAATCTCTTTACGTTGATAGTCCTGTATGGGCTCTTGAAAACATTTTGATTCGCGCATGTTATTTCATGCTGAAATTCATAATTTCCTTCCATCCAGATCTCTATTGATGTTTGCTGACTGAAAAATAATAAACATTAATACACACAACTTAATTTATAGAATTACAAAACAAAAACAAAACATGTCATGGAATTATTTTATTCACATTCATCCTTAAAACAAGTACAGTGGACTATATACCTAAAACAACACAAACTGAACAGACTAATAGAATCTATCACCGTTGTGAGGTATAGATAAGGCAATTCCAACCTTAAAACAAGTACAGTGGACTATATACCTAAAACAACACAAACTGAACAGACTAATAGAATCTATCACCGTTGTGAGGTATAGATAAGGCAATTCCAACCTTAAAACAAGTACAGTGGACTATATACCTAAAACAACACAAACTGAACAGACTAATAGAATCTATCACCGTTGTGAGGTATAGATAAGGCAATTCCAACCTTAAAACAAGTACAGTGGACTATATACCTAAAACAACACAAACTGAACAGACTAATAGAATCTATCACCGTTGTGAGGTATAGATAAGGCAATTCCAACCTTAAAACAAGTACAGTGGACTATATACCTAAAACAACACAAACTGAACAGACTAATAGAATCTATCACCGTTGTGAGGTATAGATAAGGCAATTCCAACCCGAGGGACAAAAACATTTTTTCACAAGGGTTGGAAATGCCTTATCTATACCTCAGAACAGTGATTGATTCTTTTTCTTGCCCATTTAATTACAGTAATAAAACATTAATTTTGTAAGCTACGGTTTATTGTAGAACGATTCATAAACATTTCACCTACAAACTCCTTTACACGGAAAAATATAGTCCACATTATGCAACTACATAAAAATGTCACAACTTACTAATAAATATAAAGTTGAAAATATTAATTTTTTAAAATATTTTAAAAACAATGATACAACGTTATTTGGCAAACAGAATTCTGAAAAAAAAAGAGTTATGACGTCAATCATTGTAAACATGAGTTAGAACGTGAAGCGTATGTAGAAATTGTCTAGCCGTCGGGTTGGACAGATTTATTTAGCCCTGAGGTCAGACATATTTTTCTATCACTGTGCAAAAGCTGGATAACCCTGTCCACTGGGCAAGACTAAACATTGTTTTATTGATTAAAGTCACATAAAGCAGGAATATATATTCATGGTTGGTGTGAATTCAGTGTCGAGATGAAAAGCAATGGTTTTGCACTGCAACACTAAACATCATTCTCCTAATGACGTTCTGATTGAAGATTTCCACTTCTGTTACCTGTAGTAAACCATTTCCTTCAATTCTGGTTGACAAACCAAACATTCTAGTGCAATACTGAATCACCAAAACCAAATCATTAATAAATCTACTCAGATAACAAAGAAACCCATGGTATTAAATATCTGGCCTGCCATAAACCTTTTTTTTGGTACATTTGGTACATTATAGGTGTAACTATAATACAAGTTTCAGAGATCTAGGACTTATAATTTGTGAGAAACTGATCTAAACACGAATCTTTAAAATAAAACTTCAATGCCAAAGTTGATACCGCCATCGGAAAAGTAATACCTATATCTCGCCTTTTAACTTTGTAAAGGTAAAATAAAAAACAATGACCATCAGGCTTTCTGCCAGAAAATAATTTGAGGGTACATAATAAAAAAACCCTCAAATCTTTTGAAACTGGACACTGCATTTCATGTACTTAGACAAAGTTTAAACAGCAATTATCTTACTATAATCTTTCAAAAAAAAAAACCCACACATAAAAACTCTAAAAATTATTTTCCAAGATTTTAAGATACATAGTTTTACACTTTGGACCCTCTGGCCGAAACATTGACCATGTACATGTATTACAGTTCAATCAGTGTAGAAATACTTACTGACTGCTGTTGAGAGGCCAGGCAGACACAGCGTAGTATTCTATTCTGGTGTAATCTCTCCACGGCAAAACAAGCTTCACCTCCAGCTGGCTTCCATCTGAACAACAAACAAGCATTCATCACCATCATTGTTAAGAAGACAACGTATTTGGAAAACAATATTATTTAACTCTTTGCTTGATGCTACAAAGACAAGAGGACTTTCTACTCCTTGATCTATGACATATTAGCGCAGCAAAATAAGTGTGTAATATAGAGAACCAATTTTCAACACAGCACTAGTTAACAAACCTTTGGTGACAGCAATTTCCTTAATGGTGTATCCCTCACGGAGTCGCACCCACAGCACACTGGCCATGTTTGCAGGAACAATTTTCTCCAGGTGTTTCTTCCTCACCTGGTCTGCCACGAAGCTTCGGCCCTCTAGAGGATGGCCATACAGCAGTCTACAGAATACAAGTAGTCGTATGGAATTATATGAAAAATAACTTAAATGGCTGTCATTTATAGATGATTAGATTGTTGTAAAGTTAAAAGTTTTTGTTTTCTTTAATGACACCACTAGAGCATATTGATGTATTAAACATCGGCTTTTGGATGTCAAAAGATTGTTGTAAAATTCATAAATGCTATAAGAATGTTAGGTCCTACAAAAAAGTTTGTTTTATTTAACGACGCCGCTAGAGCACATTGATTTTTTATCTTATCATCGGCTATTGGACGTCAAACATATGGTCATTCTGACACTGTTTTTAGAGGAAACCCGCTGTCGCCACATAGGCTACTCTTTTTACGACAGGCAGCATGGGATCTTTTATTTGCGCTTCCCACAGGCAGGATAGCACAAACCATGGCCTTTGTTGAACCAGTTATGGATCACTGGTCGGTGCAAGTGGTTTACACCTACCCATTGAGCCTTGCAGAGCACTCACTCAGGGTTTGGAGTCGGTATCTGGATTAAAAATCCCATGCCTCGACTGGGATCCGAACCCAGTACCTACCAGCCTATAGACCGATGGCCTGCCACGACGCCACCGAGGCCGGTAGGTCCTACAAATGCATATTAAATAGAAACTATTTCTAATAATCTTTTGTAACAATCTGCAACATAAAACCTTAATACTAGGCTGCACTTGGTACTTAAAAGTTTTACACAAGCACCATTTAACAATCTGCATGGTTCATGCTTTTACATATTAATTTAATATTAAATGTAAAACCATATTAGCAAGTGTTTTGTAATGACATGGAGTGCCCATGTCAAAGTAATGAAAACCTGTTCAATTTCATTTTTCTTGAGATGTTCTAAAGTTCTAAGATTGCTAAATACATAGCTATACTTATTAACCTGTGTACATGCACCTGTCCTTCCTTTTTGTTCATATTCTTTTGAATATAATATATTTCCTTCCTCTGTTTAAATAAACAGTTATGTAATATAGTCGCCACATATATTGCATGCATATACAGTCAACTCCACTTATTTGCACATCGGTTTATAGCATAATTCGGTTAATCGACTATTTTCACCCAACACGGAACCATTTGCCCTTATAACACTACAAAACATCCGGTTAATTGCACAGACTACAGGCTATATATCGGTTATTTGCACATATAAATAACAATTTTTTTGTTTTTTTTGGTGCTAAATTAATGTCACAAATGACTGAGAATGTCTATCAAACTTTGGCAAAAAAACTCAAATAAATCACCGATTAATCTGTTTTGTTTGAGCTCACTGTGTGGTAAGCCGACTGTAAGTGTAATCGCTGTTTACAGAGTCGACGTGTGACATGCAAATGAGATGGTGTGCACGTTACTACTGGCGAATCACAATACCCGACTACAAGATTTAAGAATGACATAATTAAGTTGAATAAACCTAAGACCTAATGTTTTGTTTGCAATATATTGCTGTTAATCAGAGGCCATCTCAATAACAAGTAACTCTCCGACTATTATTTTTAGAAGTACTGCCTGTGCGCTTGTACGCATGCGCACTCAACTATTGAGGCCCTATTCGATTGACGTGTTCAGGACAATCATTGTTCTGTATCAATTATTACGTTATGTTGAGAAGCCTTGTTAATAATTAAAAGATTACAGATCAATCGTCCTAGGCGGTTATGTTTTTAATAAATGTGACCGAGAAAGGGTTGTTGTTCACTTATTCATTAGATGCAGTGTACGCTATATCTGTTAAACGCAAAAGAAACGATTTATCACTTGCTTCCCGGAAAATGTAGCGGAAAAAAAAAAGACTGGTGGGGGAGGTCGTCAAAAAAACAAACATAACAAAGACCGTTATTTATGGATCGTCCCTAAGTTTCTGCTATATTGTTAGACACCAATCAGTCGGACCTCACCATGAAGGTCAGTCAATTGTGTTAGACCGGTCATGCATGCAATGCAGACTGCTGGAACTGATAACGACTCACTAGCCGAGCTTAACTTTAATTGCTTAACTATAGCAAAGTCATTATTTGGGGATCACAAATAATACCAAAGCTTGCCGTATCTTTTGGGATGGAAAGAACACCATACCAGCAAATGCATACAAGTTCACGTAATTCTATTCGGTCAATCAACAGCCCGGTAATTCCGGAAACTGACGTCATTTTGTAAACACGTGCACCGATGAAACGTGAACTTTTTGATGGTTCTGTTGTTTCAAGTTTATCTCATTAACTACATGGCTAATACACTTTGTTTACACTAGTGGATGGTCAGTGGGGTTTTTTTTAATGCACAAAGTTTGTGTTTTTAGAAAACGACGCCAGTTTGTGTTTTTAGAAAACGACGCCCAGTGACGGACGTTGTTGGTTTTTTAGAAAATGATTTCTGGTCTGGCAGATTAAAACAAAAACGCCATGCTAATTATATATATCGATAGATATATTTTTTTACATTTATATATATCTAACTGCATGTGACATGTGTTAACTGTAATAGTTCCGGTATGAAGTACCGCATTATGCTAGACTGTCTCCCATGCCACTTTGTAGTTGGATGGCTGTTACAAAGTGAAAGTCGGTACTCTATTGGTTAATCGACTAACCCGGTTAATTGCACAAAATCGAGCAGCACCGAGGGTATGCAAATAAGCGGGTTTGACTGTATATAGGAGAGGGCCTCTTAGTTAGTTAATATGTTTTCAATCAATCAATTGACCTGTGTATCCATGCAAGCGATCCTGGAACGCCCGTGTCACTCTGGTATGTGAGCTCATACTTAAACCCTTCCAAGCCTTTCTGGAAGTTCCAGAAATACATCGCTTTGTGGTAGACATTTGGTTCCATGCTGTCACTTGGCTCCTGAAAGGAAATTAAAGATGATATTTTTTTCCTACAAAGGATTTGATGTACAAGTGTTTGTTACCAGTTATTATCCACATTGTTTAAAAAAAAAAAAAACAGTGATGGAAGCATATGATATCATATAATATACAACTTGGTGAGAAAGGCTCTACAGAACATTCTCAATGAAAGTTAAAGTTTGATTTGTTTTACGACTTCACTAGAGCATTGATTAATTAATCATCAGCTATTGGATGTCCAACATTTGCTAATTTTGATGTATAGTCTTGGAGAGGAAACCTGCTACATTTTTCTCCATTAGTACAAAGGGATGTTTTATAGGATACAACCCACAGACAAGATACATGTAGCATATAACATGGCCTTTGAATTCTCAATGAGAACTGTATTAAATAAATGGGTCTAAATTCCATGACTTTCCTTGCTTTTTTAAAAGACATTTTCTGCGATTGTTTTTGCTTAGGATACTGAAGAATGTTTCTGCAATCATCAACACAATCCAATGATTATTTCCAAGAATAATACATACAACAATCTGTTACTTGTTTCCTACATTTTGTACTTTGTACATAACTCAAGCAATCTTTATATGTTTAACAGTTAGACATCCAATAGATGATCATGCACAGCCTTTTATTTTTCTGCCCTTCCGAAGTGTTTACCAATTTGGGAAGAGTTCCAAAATAAGCTCCAAAAGTGGCCGTTGCTATGAACTGCATCAGCTGTATGTGTGGTACGTGTCCAAACTGGTGATGCAAGCAGCAGGCGCCCGCACTGCCGATCTTGAAGAACGAGCAGGCGATGGTGCTCTTACGAAGCTGGGACAACAGAGACTCCAACAGGCTGGCATCGGGCAGAGCGACCATGTTGTCCGAGATCACAACCATCGCTGAAACAAGGAACAAAAACGAACAAATGAATGAATGACTGAACAAGTTAAAACGAAGAGAAAGACAAAACCATGTCGGCGGTTTGAAGAAAGTTGAGTTAGTTATACTGTATTATACTTATATTATTTTGATTATTTCATAGCGTTAATCATACAAGTCACTGTGTGTGGTGGTTTAAATGAATGAATGAATGAATGAATGAATGAATGAATTTATTAATTAATTTTTGAACACTAATGCACGAAAAATACATTAGCTATTGGGTATGGAACACAAGTAACAAAAACATGCCTAATTTAATGGGAGTAAAACAAACATCACCAAAGAGAAATTAATGTAAAACCTTTGAAATGTAGCCAGTAAAAACAAAATATATATATTTTTAGATTAAATATCAAATCCACCAACAACAAAAAATGGGTGGGAGAAAAATCAGGGTTTATTATTTTGAAATTGCAACAACAGGTAAAATCTTTAAATTTTGCATATATATATGGGACTCTTTATGACATCCCATAGAACAAACACTCACCAGCACTTGAGTTTTCGGGAAGCAGCTGCAAGGCCAATATTCCGTATCTCAGTAAGTTGACGAAGGCCGCCTCCGGTCCAAATATCAAGTCTTCTTTCATCATATCGGTTCTGTCTTCAGAATCTTCTGGGGTGTCAACAAACTTCATAGTCTCCTGCAAGATTTAAAATTAACAACCTCTCAATCAGCCACCTAAATGTATCAAACAGACTGTCCAGCACACCCTTATGAAGAAGTAGGACAAAAGTAGGAACGAAAATATATAAAAAGTAGGACAAAAGTAGGAAAATAGAAGGACAAAGTAGGACAAAAGTATGACTGAAACAGTATGTAGCAACATTAATCATACTCATACTGGGAAAATGAATGTTAAATCCAAAAAATGGTATTACTGAGAAAACACTTTTAAATTGTGTTCCATTTACTATATTTTCAATTATATCCAAAATAACATGAATCTTATATAGTGGTCAGTTAATTGAAATATCTCAAGGCATTGAAAAAAGACCATACGGAAAACTATATGTGGGACAAATGGACAGACAGAAGGATGGAGATGAAACCTATAGTCCCCTCCGGTTGGACAGAAATAAAATCTCATCTCACACTGTATTTCATGGCGTAAATTTAATATGTTGAAATTATGTGGTGCGAAAATTGGAAAATAATCTTGCTTAAAAAAAACAAAAAAACAAAAACTGTTGACTTTATAATAACAAAAGGAATATGTTCACTTTAACAGCAATTTGCAGCATTTTGAAACAAAATAATAGGTATTTTGAAGATATAGTAGGAAAACTGGGAAAAAGACTAAAAACTAGGAAAAAGTAAGAAAACTAGAATCGATGGACACACACACCTTTTCAACAGGTGTATAAGAAAAATATTTTATACGGTACATACTGCCTGAGACATATCGAGAATTTTGGTGAAGGTGTGAGACAGCTCATGTTCAAAGGCAGACAACTCCTTCTGAACTATCTCGAGAAACAAGTCCACACTGTCCTGGGTCACCAGCATTCCCTGGATCAAGACCTGAAAAATCATATACATTTAAGGCATGACGTGATACAAATGTAGTTAAAAGGTTTTTTTTGTTTAACAACACCACTAGAGCACATTGATATATTAATCATTGGCTATCATATAGTCTTAGAGAGGAAACCCGCAACATTTTTTCATTAGTAGCAAGGGATCTTTTATATGCACCATCCCATAGACAGGATAGCACATACCACACCCTTTGATATACCAGTCGTGGTGCACTGGCTGGATCGAGAAATAGCCCAATGGGCTCACCGATGGGCATCAATCCCAAACCGACCGTGCATCAAGCGAGTGCTTTACCACTGGACTATGTCCCACCCCTGATGTAATAATGTAAATAATCCAACAAACTGTACATAACTGTATAAGCTAAACACATGAAAATCTACACTTTTCTAGACTATCATTTAGCGAAACAATTTTCACTAGTCTTAAAATAATACCACGCATACACAAGATGCATGTACACACACACACACACACACAGACAGGCACATATAAGCATACACATACATATATACATGTAAAAACAAATATACATACATACATGTAAAAACAAATACACACTTTGTTTTCTGAAAATAAAATTCAAAAGATTATTGAATTCTTTTTATTAGCAATATACAGTGAAACTCCTCTAAACCAGACCCCTTTGGGACAAAGTAAAAAGTCCAGTTTTAACAGTTATTCGGTTTAGAGAGGTTCTCTTCTGCACAATTACTTAAAAAGGGACCATGAAAAACATCCAGTTTTCAGTGAATTCCGGTTTACAGAAGGTCCTGTTTTGAGAGGTTTCAATGTACCATTGAAAGATTTAAAAGCCAAATGAAAAGCACAGTTAAAGCTGTTTTTACAAACATTTAATATAAAAATAAAGGTTAGTTTAGTCTCAAAGCACTAAATAAAATGCAATCAGACATTGCAAAAAATGGCAATGTTCACCATGTGACAATCATATGGCAATTGCCAGTGTTCATGAATCTGTGATGAGTTACCCCCCTTGGTAAAAAGTATAATATATTTCTAAATTTAAATAAGATTTTGATATACGATGCAAAAACAGTGGAATAAATACCTGGTTTGTCTTGGACAAGACCAATGGAGTTTGAACAACCACTGTAACATATAACTCTGGGCACATAACAATGGAACTGCCAGGGATTTGAAACTACAAAGAAAATAATATTAATACATGACAAAATTACCCCAGTGGCCCTATTACATTTGTAAAGGTATAATCACAAATTTTATTAATTATACAAAATAATGAATTTTAATGGATCTTAATGATTGCAGTATGATTTTTTGTTTTTAATGGAATCAAGAGTTTAAAATCTTCAAAATGTTTGATGAACAATACACAAATTTACACTGAAAAGAACCAGAAATTTCAAACTATAATATTTATCTCAAAAATGTAAAGATATAAAAACAAATAATGGAAAATATGATTTAATTATTATGGTACTAACAATAACAATATATGAACAGTTTACAAAGATTCCCAACAAATATTAAAAATTCAACTTCTTTGCCTTGCTTTAAATTAAGACCGAGTAATGAATATGTAAGGTTTGCATACTAATGTTGTTATACAATTACAGCACTTACTGGCTTAACAAGTCCATTCATGCATTCCGACACTGTCAGCATCAACTCATCATATATAACACATCCTTCCGAGATATTCTGAAACACAGAAATTGAGTCAGATATATTTTACACCCTTCCTGTGATCAGAATAACATTAAAGAAAGACAGTTAAATAAGACAAATATTTACAGTAACAAATATTGTTAAAACCCAATCTATGATGAATGCCGTATGTATATATCATATATTATGAACAGATTTTATTTTAACTTTCTGATCATGGCGAGATATCTAGTCCGATGACATACTGTATAAAGTGCATTCCCCAATTCATATTTCCCGCCATTTTGCACACGGCACTCATCAGAAATAATAATAGAATAACAGAAAATAGATTAATTGAGAGTTTAAAAGCTTAGTTTTTCAATGCTAAAATACCTGACGAATATTTAGTTGAAAAATTATTTTCTGCAAGTATTTTCGCTGGACAACAATGGCGGAATGTTGCTGTCATTTTGAGGAATTGAAAATCGATTCTAACAGCTAATTTGATCATAAATTCACAAAATATTGGAATATGAATCATAGTTTGTTTCCAAAAAAATGTGGTCAGGAAAACATAGTGATTGAGACTAATGGCTGTAAATACCTAACAACTAATCCAAACTGGTCATAAGTAAGGACAGCTTTATCAATTTCGTGCACATTTTAAAACCAAATTAACTGATCAAAAATATAATAACAATTTGAAAAAAACATGAAAATAGTATTTACCTTTTCACATATGAACATTATTTTACATATTTATAAAACATTTAAGTGAAAATATGTGAATAAGAGTTATAAACTTGTACCCACTCAACTTGTTTTTTGTCAAAAATTAATCCAGTAATCTGAAGGTTAACGAACCATTTTAAGAAAAGGTAAATATTAATTTTAAACTTTTTATAAATAGGGTTAAATAATAACTACCAAAAGTAGAAAATAACCCAGTTATGCTTGTTTTTGAATGGTTCTGTCATTCAGATTACCAAAAATACAAGATTAGATAGAAACTAAACCAGTTATGCATGTTTTTGAATGGTTTTATAATTCAGCTTACCAAAAATATAAGATTAGATAGAAATTAACCCAGTTATGCGTGTTTTTTAATAGTTTTGTCATTCAGATTACCACAAATATAAGATTGAATTGAAATTAACCCACTTACATGACATTGTATGCATGTTTTTGAATGCTTTTATCATTCACATTACCAAAAATACAAGAGTAGATAGAAATTAGACATTAACCTTGTTATGAATGTTTTTGATTGGTTTTTATCATTCACATTACCAAAAATACAAGATTAGATAGAAATTAATCTAGTAAACTATGTTTTTAAATGTTATTTTTCATTCAGATGATTAAAAACACAAGATTAGATAGAAATTAACCTAGTTTAAGTTATGCATGTTTTTCTCAACCTACCACAGAAATGATGGATGGGCTGAGATCGAGAGCGAAAACCATCTTGTAGCGTGAAGCCAGGAAGGTGACAATGGTGTTGGAGGCCACATACACGCTGTAGGTTTTGTCTGGGTCTAGATGCATGCCCTCCTCCGTAGGGACCACTGACACCACGGACAACTCTTCTGAGACATCGCCCTAAAATAACACAGCAAAATGGGATGTGTTTTAATACATTTATTAGTGTTTTCACTAGCGTATTTTAGGTTGGTGCGGTGCCATGCTGCAAAAGTCTAGTGCCATTTTGCCCTAATAAGCACACCATCAACGCTATTCTACCCAAAGATTAAACAAGCCTTTTTTGGCAGTTAATACTAAAATTAATTAGAAAACACCCAGATTACAGTTTTGCAACTAATTAGAAAACGATTATCTACCACTGTCAATTTAAATTTAACAGCAACCCACAAATGAAAGACACCCCAACACAAAAATACACATCGGTTATTGGGTGAGTAACCAACAAGTGCAATTTACCTTCTTTTTTTTTTTGCATAAAAAATTGGACTGAAAATGGTGAAAATGCCGCCAAAATGTTTAAAGTCTACCATGCCGTGACACATTTCTTGGGAAAACACTATTTATGAAATATGTAAAATGCTTCAATTAAATACAATTTTAGTTTTGTTTTAAATTATTATAACAAATCCACTGGAATGTTATTTTAGAGGATCTGATTATCCAGTGCTTCACAACAGGTTTATCAGATCTGTGCTATCTTGAAAAGTGAATAATGAAGATCTTCTCAAAGATGTTAGACAAAGTGTTATAAACAAAGAGCAACAAGCATTCTGAGAGTACTGCTAATGCAGTACATGTCCCCTACCAGACCCAACAAATGTTCTTATCTTCCAAGCAATAACACTGTGAAAAATGGCAAATTGCCATGAAAGTCAAACTTGATCTGTAGCAGTACATGATAAAGCTATACACCCAATTTTAGCTCAATATCTTGAGGCATTGCAAAAAAAAGGTTCAGAAAAAAAAAATCATATCTTCTAAGTTCAAGGGCCATAACTCTGTCAAAAATGGGTACATCGCCAAGAAAGTCGAACTTGATCTGTAACAGTACAGGCCTATTAGAGGTGAGAATACCTGTGTACTGTTATGTTTCAAAAGTTGTTACAACCAATTGTCAACACACGGCCAATTAAAGTGTAACAGCTATCGATATAAGGTGCTTACACAATGCCAACATGCTTACTTATATACCTAAGACGCAGCGGTCCACTACTTATAAATTATATGCCTCCGAGGAAACCTCTGCAATACATGATAAAGCTGTATACAATACATGATAAAGCTGTATACAAAATTTCAGCTCAATATCTTGAGGCATTGCAAAAAAAAAGCCCAGAAAACTATATGTGAGAGAGATGGACAGATAGACAGATGAAAAGGAAGGAGATGAAACAGTCCCCTTCAGTTGAACCGACAGGGAACTACATGTAATAATTATCATAAGTTTGACACTTGTGTTGCTTGCTTTTTTTTGAACCACATTGATAACAAAATGCTTCTACCTCCTCTTGACGTAAGCTGAATGGTAGTACAGAGTTGAGATGTTTGAAAAACCATGATGCTCGGATATTTCTAGATATGCGACAGCCTTTTCGCATTAAAACATAGAGATCCCTTGCATTCAAAACCTGTATAAAAATAAAGAAAAAAATATAATAACTGCATTTAATAATAACCATGTACAATCAACCATCTTTATAATGGCTATGTTGGTGCTATCCATGTCTTGCCGTTATGTATATAACGATTGTGAATCTGGTTGAATATACTTTCTGTATTATATTTACTATACATACACTGTCTTTCTTTGAAACTCATTACTTCTCCGTTATCACTTATTGAAATTTGGCTGTGACATATTCCCCCTAATAAATAATAAATTAGTGAAAAACGTTGATATCAGTATATATCCAAAACTAACAGTTAATAAGAACTGACATAATGTGAGATGTTTCATTACTTTCCCACCCTACATGGTACCAATACACTGCATTTTACAGGCATGTGCCATCAACCACAGCTAATGTAAAAGGGATAGTGCATGTAAACAATGCCCATGGAATGGCAGCAACGGGTTTCCTCTCTCATTATCTGTGTGGTCCTCAACCATATGTCCGATGACATATAAGAATAATCATAAATAAAAATGTGTGGTCTTAAATTTTTATTTAAACATTTCTTTCTTTCTTTTTCCGGGCTATCCTATGACAAAATCCAGTCAAGTCAGTCAAAACATTTTACTTGTTTTGAGAAAAATTAAAAATAGTCACACTGTTTCTGATAACGGTCTGAATAATTGTAATAAACTAATTTAAACACTATAATCACTCTTTGAAATGATTTTAGGCCATTTCTTTAAATTTACATATCTTATTTTTGTTTGAAAATATGGTAGTCAAAGATTTCCACTTTAATACAACAACAATCCTATGTTAGACACTAAATATTTTTACATTGATCAATAGTTTGCTGATAACAAATATTTTACCAATTTTACACTAGAGGAAGAAACCTGACAGCACCCACTTTCAATGTTCCGATTAAATACCAATTTACAAACACAGTATAATATCTTACTTGTCGGAAATGATATGCATATTTTTTATTGTTAGTAACAAAAATGATTACAAATGTGACAAGGTACTAGGTCATGCTTAAATTGTGAATCTGGTTGACAAAAACTGGTTACTGCCGTATTCTGGTTACATCACAATACTTAGGAGATAACCATATGGAGTTTTTAGATTTCCAGTTGTTATTGTCCATTTGATCCTGCAAATGTCATTTTTAACCGAAGGTGTTAGCCTGAGGTTAAAAATGAAACATATGTCCATTGCAAGAAATACTAAAATATCTGGCTGCAACCCTTGAACCATCAACTTGGTCTGTTCCAGTTGCTAATGACATCACTTTTTAATGACGTCATTAGGTTTCCGGGTGTTATTTTCATTTGATCCCAGAAAAAAGAATGTAATTAACCAGTCACAATACAGAACACACTTGCCATCAGTTTACAATGTATTTTGACAGTTGCAAAACACAGAAATATTATCGTCTGTTGACCTGTTTCGGCGAGGGACCTGTTTCAGTGGTTGTTCATTTGTGTGCAACAGTTACTACATACATTTGAATATTTTTGATGGCGTTAACTTTTGCATGGGGAAAGCAAACAAATGTCTGTCATATTCAAAGAAATGTTCGTAAAAATACAGTTAAAACAAGCAAAGAAAGCAAGATTGAACTTAACCCACTCATAAACATGGCACATTTCTTAATACCTTTTTCTATGATTTTCAGAGACTGTAATTTGAAAGAAAACTAATTTTTTAAACTATTTTTGTCTATTCTAAGCTGTACTGCTATCTGGTCATTGAAGTCACATGATTGTCACAGCGTCTGCTGGTAAAACATTCTTTACAGATACTTGCCAAAAATATATGGTCCTTATATGTTTTAACATAAATATTTTTCTGGATATCTGTTTATATATTTATTAAAACTCAGAATGCAGCATATATTTTTTAACCAAACAATTTTACCATTATAACCATTCATTTGCTCAACTTATAACACGATGGTAAAACATCAGAATTGTTATATTAGTTTTTCTAAAATGTCTGTTAACATTGGTTCTTGAGGACTCTCATTTTGTCATTTGCCTTAACATATTTAAAATAATTCTTATAAATTATTTTAAGTACATATTAAGGGGACAATATTTCGAAATATGAGGTAACTGAAAGTCGGTTAACATGGTTTTTATCTAGGTAACCAATTGTTCGGTTACGTGAATTATATTTGCATAACACATGGGTTACCTGATCGGTTACCTCAAAGTTACGTTGAAATTATATTTCAAATACATCACTTTTAGCTCAAAACATAAAGTTAAGACAAAATACAAAAGGAAACATTTTATAAAACAGATTCTTTCATGCTTGCTAAAGTTAGCAATATTGTAAAAGGACTATATATCAACCCCAGTACTGAAATAAAATAGATACATTTGGAGGGATTTCTTTTCTCGTTTTGCGGTGACCATGCTACTTTCACTTTATCGATGGTTACTTCTATACTACAGTGACGTTCCAAATGTTTGTTTGTAAAGCTCTTTATGTGATGTTAGTATTTTTCAACTTTTGTGTTAGTTTTGGATTTCTGTTTACGTTAAAATCTTTTTCAACATTTGTAACATTATAGGCAATCTAATATTATGTCTACATATATGTATACTCCTTTAGAGATAAAATAGCAGCAGATAATTTAGCTGTTCCCAGCAGTCCATACATATTTTTAAAAAACTTTTGGCTTGACTCTATACTGAGCATTTATAGTCCATCCCACAGGGAATGCTTTTTTTCATGCCATCAAATTTACTATAGAGGTATTTATTTCTGAGCCAATTGATTTGTTAATTGCACATAAAAATAGGTGGTTTTGGTTTTTTGTTTGTTTTTTATTTCCAAAACTGAAATTATTTATGAAGAACGTTTTTGCAGGTGATGGGATGGACTATAGTTTAGACTGGTCACTACAATATAATGTTGTCTACTGGTCTAAAAATCAGTCTAAAACATTTGCTGGAATTCTAGTCTGCATGAATAAACTTCCAGTAATCATGAAGTGTGCAAGTTTTAATTTCTGAACGTCTACAGCCTACAGGTCACGACGTAACCGATTTGCGGTTCACCTAAATTTAATTTTGCGTAACCGACACACGAACAGATCGGCGTGTTTTGCATGTTTTGTTGAACAACATACATATTTTAATAAAACACTCACCAAAACAGGTTACGTAGTTAACAATATTTATTGCTGATGCATGCTCAGTTTATGACGCACATGCTGTAAACTTAGCCAATTAGCAGAATGTTTATGCTCACCGAAAATGGTTCACCCATGATAATAACCTATATAATTTTTATGCCTAAATGAAATTTAGACCTCGGACCATATTACATGGACTATTCAGTGAAGATGCAAGGTTCTGACTTGGTGATTATGAATATTCCAACGACCTAATAAGTTAATTGTGGGGCGGGATTTAGCTCAGTCAGTTGAGTGTTCACTTGAGGTGCTTGTGTCGCATGATCGAACCACTTCGGTGGATCCATTTAGCTGATTGGGTTTTTTCTTGTTCCAACCAGTACATCACAAATGGACAAAGGCTGTGGTATGTGCTTTCCTGTCTGTGGGAAAGTGCATATAAAAGATCCCTTGTAAGGCTTGTTGCATTAAGCAAAATGTAGTGATTTTCCTCTGATGACTACACATTATTACCAAATCATGCAAATGTTTGACATCCAATTGCTGATGATTAATTAATCATTGTGCTCTAGTGGTGTTGTTAAACAAAACAAACTTTAATAAGTTAATTGCTGTTAGATTGGATTAATAATGCATTAAAAATAATTCATTGATGCCAATGATCATGATGGGATTGGGGGTGGTAACTTCTAACTTTAATTGGCGATATTATTTGTATCGATAATAAACAACTAATAATCACGTTGAATTTAAAATTATCTCAAACGAATATACCACATTTTCAGTATTATCATCTGGATGTTCCATTTATGCCACGTTCTTGAACTGTCAAGCGACATGTAAAGTCATAACGTTTTATTTTTCCATCTTCTGAAAAGTTGGTGAGACATTTCAACACTTTATTTTAAGACTGATTAAACTGAAAGTTACGCTGTAACATATGCGCGGCATACCAATCTATTATTAAAATAGCTCAGAGTGTTTATACGTACGGGAGCCGGCACCGTAATCGATTGCGCGTTTGATACGTTCTTCACTCCTTTCAATTTCGTGCTTATAAATCTCCAATTAAAGTTGAAGCACACTACTTAAGATGTCATTTCCAGTTTATTCAGCGATGAAGACGGACGTCAGCCCTTCCTCTCTCGATCTGCCCCCCCCACCTGGGGGGACTTCTGAAGTCATACGGAATGCTACTAGAGTACCGGGTATCGTACACCGGTTCACGGGCTTCCATGACCTTGGTGTACGGAGACCCACCAACTCCGAAGAAAGGAAGGATAAGGAAGAGGAAACGCGCGCCAGGGAAGGAACAGGGGGGGGGGGGCAAAGCCAGCGGCTAAACCGCTGGTGGCGGCTCCTTCTGTGAAGCCGCCCCCAGCCCAGCCTGCGACCGAGCGGAAGAAGACGGACAAGTTCCAGTCAGATACCACACGGGGCGACTACGCCACCGCCAGCACCGTTCGAACTGATGTTCCCGGAGTTGGCGGCTAGGCGCCCCATCCGCCTATCTTCTTCTACTCCGGAGCTAGACCGTGCTGCCAAGGAGGAGCACGCCCGGAGTCCGGCCCAACCGACCGTTGGAAAGAGGAAAGCCGAGACGACTGCGACCATCAGCAGAGACCCACCTCAACAACCGCCGCCGCCCCCCAAAGGGGCGGAACCAGTGGAAGGCACTCAAGCCTGGACGCTCCACGGCCACCTGGCAAATCTCAATGGCGCCTTTCAGAAATTAAGAAAAAAACCTCTTTTTGGCTCATCAAATCTCTCCAGAATTAATTTGGACACGCATCCTGAGGTGCAAGTAGAATGTTACCCAGGCGCCAATTTTAATCATTTTCGGACCATGGCCTCAAATTATAAGGGCAAGTCTCAACCCGAAACCATTGTTCTTAACATTGGTATAAACTCAAAAGATCAAAATCCAACCAGTGCAATAAATCGGTTGCGAAACATTATAAGCTCGATTCGGAAACGTTTCCCTAGGTCAAAAATACTTTTTATCGAGCTTAACTTTTCGGACAGACTTTTGGCTAGTCAAAAAACCTGCCTCAACCAAATAAATCTGGCTGCAAAAACAATGAGGAACATACAAATTATACCTGCGCTTCACGCGTGTGATTTTGAGGTTGGGCAGGAACAACTGCCAATAAACTTTATCGCAGTTGGATGAGGTACTTAAATTTAAACTAAGGCCGGGAAAGGGTAATGTCCACCCTGATTTAGGACTAGGAACTAACATTGTTAACCTAACTGGTGACACTAACCTTCTAACATCCGCTGAAAAATCATTACTGGACAGGGGTTTGAATTTTGTTCCCACACCCCAACCAAAAACAGGCTAAACTTGACAATGGTATAATGGATACGGCAGTTTTTGACAACAAAATGAAACTGGCCGACTATTTTCGGCGTTCAACTGGAGAAAAAATTCCATTCACGGAAAACTCCGGCTGGTTACCCCCAAGATCCTGAAATCATTAAAGCCCATAAAAGGATAGTGAAAAAAGTGGGTGATATGACAGTTTACACAAATCAGCAAAATCTTTCTGTCGTGGAACGTCGTGCTCTCACCAAACTACGCAAAAACCGCAAAATTGTTATAAAACCTGCAAATAAAGGGTCAGCCACTGTCATTCTATCAAGGGAGAATTATATTCGGGAAGCCCATCGACAGCTTAATAATTCAAAGTACTACAAAAAATTAGACAAAGCTATTTGGCCTGAGAATTGTAAAAAGTTCAATGCAATTATTCAATGTCTAAAAGATCAGGGACATATTAATAAAAAAACAAGTAAAATATTTAGAAGCCAGGTCACAATCACAAACCCGGAAATTTTATCTACTTCCAAAAATCCACAAGCCAGTCGATACATGGACCGATATTAACACACCACCCGGTCGTCCAATCATTTCAGACTGGATCAGAATCGTACAATATTTCAGAATACATAGACTTTCACTTAAAACCAATTGCAAATAGACATGAAAGTTTTGTGAAAAACACTGAAGATCTTCTATCAAAATTATCAAAAACCAAAATCCCAAAAGATTCATTCTTGTTTACCCTTGATATTGACTCCATGTACACCAACATAGGTATTGATGCGGGCATTGATTCAGTTAAGAGAGCATTTGATAACTACCCAGATCCAAACAGATCAGATAACAACATTATTGAGATGTTAGAATTAAGCCTAAAAGGAAATGATTTTGAGTTTGATGGAGAAATGATGGAGAAATGTATCAGCAAGTGTGTGGTTGTGCTATGGGCAAACGTTTTAGTCCAAACATCTATCTATGTCGCCGAATGGGAAGAGGCTGCTTTAAAGAAATCGAGTAAAACACCTCTTTTGTACCTCAGATATCTCGACGATATACTTATCATTTGGCCACATTCTAAATAAGAATTTTGGAACTTTTTTGAGCTATTAAATCAACAGGATGACAATATCAAACTTAAGGCCACCATATCAGATAAATCAGTTGATTTTTTGGATGTAACAATTTATAAAGGTACACAGTTTGAAACATCAGGTTACCTAGACTACAAAGTGTTTTTCAAACCCAAAGACACACACCAACTTCTCCACTGCAAGTCTTTTTACCCATGCCACACCTTTAAAGGCATTGTTAAATCTCAGATTATTAGATTTCACAGAAATTCGAGTAACAAACAGAATTTCAATGAGGCTTGTTCACTTTCATTTAGTGCTTTAAAACCTAGGGGATATTCAAAACGGTTTTTAAGAAAAATTAAATCTGAAACTGTTAGAGAATTAGAAAATCCCTTTAGGGCAACTGAAGACTATAAACCATACAAACTTCAGCATAACCAATTGCCTCAAATAAGCACTGGCTCCTCTACTACTTGTGCCAAAACCAGGTGTAGACTTCACAACTTACTTAAAACGCAGTCGACTTTCAAAAGTCAACAGACCAAAATTGAATATCAAATTCATACAGACATGAACTGTGATTCGAAAAATGTAGTATATCTAATCACCTGTAATTTATGTAAAAAAAACAGTACGTAGGACAAACGCAAAACCAACTGAGAATTAGAGCAGTTTGTCACAAGTATGATATTCGGCATGAAGTTGACACCCCTGTCGCCAATCACTTCAATCTACCTGACCATTCGCTAGATGAAAATTTTGAAATAATTCCAATTGAACAACCCCTGATACTTGGTTCAAACGACGAAACAGACCTCTTGAGACTTGAACGAGAGGCCTTCTGGATTCGTACATTACAGACAAAACAGCCATTTGGAATCAACGTTGAATCTGGTAAAGCTGTAAAAAGAGATAAAATAATTTTTCCAATAATTTACAGTCGACGTAGCGTTGATATTGGTAAACTTATGAAGGAGGAGTTTTTAAATCTGCAAACTGTCTCCACCCGACTACACGCCGCTTAAGCCTCTAAGCCAGTCCATTTTTCAGTGGTTGGTTTGTTGTTATCCCTTTCCTAACAATTTTTTCAAAAACAAATACATCGTATCCGGCTGTAAACAAAACATAGTACTAGCCAAATAAATTTAAAACAAACAGTTATATTTTGTATATCACAACGGTCAATTTAAAATCAATTTCGAATCCCTGGGGCAAAATTAGAAAATAACAATTTTTTAGTTTTAAAAATTCCTGAGCCAGTGCGTTCATTCATTCTTAAATACATACATACATGTATATATCAGCCTTAAAGTTGATGGCTCAGCCACTTCGTCACCGGGGTCGGTAATACGTTATTTAAAAAAGATATTTGATACGAAGCTGTTTCACTATTGTCTCTCTCTGTATGTCTCTCTCTCTCTCTCTCTCTCTCTCTCTCTCTCTCTCTCTCTCTCTCTCTCTCTCTCTCTCTCTCTCTCTCTCTCTCTCTCTCTCTCTCTCTCTCTCTCTCTCTCTCTCTCTCTCTCTCTATATATATATATATATATATATATATATATATATATATAATAACCATATATATATATGAATGAATAGTGGGGGGTCTTTTATAACAGATGTTCAGAAGGAATGTAACATTAATTATTCACGTTATTTAAAGTCGCGAGCTGTCGACTGCCAAGTAAATCGGTGCAGTAAGCTCGAATCCTGCCAATTGACACTGTTTTTAAATATACCGGTAATTAACAATACCTCGAGTGGCAGAGTGCTTACTTAACAGTTGTTTGGTATAATGGTAATAAGACGCAATTTCTGTTTATTTAATAGACAAAATTTGAATCTACCATGCTAATATACGAATGGCAGTAATAAATATTAGATTTATATTAGGTGGCCAGAATGATCAAACTGACTTAGTTTAGGAAAAATTTAAAACACATTCGTTACACTAGTTTGCTAACTTTTTGGCGGTTATATGAATAATAAATAAATATCATACCATACCGCTAGCCTACGCCAGTGTACATACCGTAACAAACATCCAGCGGCACAAATATATATATATATATAGCTACCCACAATTAATTTGACTATCACAGCAAACAATAACCTAAACCATAAATCATAGTACACTCATGTATATATAACATGGGCTACTTACAGTTACTCATGGATACACATTCAGATCCACGCTCACAAATGTGGAAACGCGCGCGCGCGCACCCATCCAAACACACACACACACACACACACACACACACACACACAAACACACACTTAACATAGATGCACACGATGTTTCTGTACACATATGTGCATACCTACTTACACACACAAATATATTTGGTATATACAAGTACATATGTATATATATATCCATATACATACATTGTAGTTCATTAGTGTTTTTTATCCTTTTTTCCTTTTTAAAAAAAATGGAATTCATACATACATGTATTATGTGGATAATTACAAATGCGCTAGAGTCATCTTAACATTTATATTTAGTTGGATATTGTTTGCATGTGGAAAACCAGCTTCAGTTTTCTTGGCCATATGTCCATATTCCTACCCCACCATCAATAAACATTTCATAAACAATTGGCTTCTGGGGAAACTTCATTAAAGGGACATTCCCGAGTTTGCTACAATTTTAAAGATGTTATCGACTAACAGAGACTTTTTAACGATTGTAATTACATATCAAATATATTTTTCTGCATAACATATTAGTGGATGTATATTAAACGTGTTTCTCATCGTTGTAATATTTGTACTAGGTTAAATTTCATTTTATTTCCTAAAATATTTTTTTTCGTACGTACGAAATTATTTGAAGACAAACTCCAGTTTGTGCTTATTACAAATATTAAGACGACCAGAAACACGTTGAATATACAGACACTGATATTCTAAACAAGTTAATATATTTAATATGTAAGTTTATCGTAGAAATATTTTATTAGTCGGAAACATCTTACAATGCAGCAAACTCAGGAATGTCCCTTTAATTCTTCGTCCCAATTACGCAGATAGTTACATGCATAGTTGTTGCCTAATCTAGACCTAATGGCTGTGACATCCTTTTCATTGTAAAACATAACACCAAAATTGATAGCATTACAATTGGCTACCAACTACAGCATTTAGGTCTAACATGCTGAAATGTTTTGTGGACAAACTTTCTTTTTCCAGTCAGTATACGTTTTAAGTGAGAGAACTGGGCTGTGACGGAAATATTAATCTTCGAATCTCGTTAACTTAGTCCCAGTTCCAGATAGTTTTACCTCGGGCAACATTTCAGTGTTGAATGTGACGACATAGGCATTTTATAACTGTTGATATAACAAACTGTAATTGCATGACCACTATGAATTATGGAGCGTCTGTGACCTCAACCTGAAAGTGCAAAGAAGACATTGCACGGTCTACTTAGCCTGAAGTGAACCCATAGATATATATGTAATAGATATATATGTATGTTAACACACACACGCGCGCGCGCACACACACACATATGCTTGCATACAAAAAAAAACCTCGCACACATCAGGCAGGGGTGCTGGGGGAGGGGGGCTCTAGCCCCAGAATTATTCTGAATCAAAAATATTATTGGTAGTAAATGTTATGGCAGAGATGGGGTTTTTTTTGTTGTAGAATGTAGGAAATTGCATTTCAAGACATCTAGTTTTCAAAATGTTACGGGGTAGGGGAACATATCCCCGAACCCCCTAGAAACTGCTTTGCGCCTTATTAAATGACGAACTATTTTTGTAGACATTTTACACCATGCAGGAACAGGATGTAACTCAGTTTAGGATTAATCCCCGTCAGTGGGCCCATTGAGCTATTTCTTGTTCCAGTGGTATGACAAAGGCCGTGGTATGTACTATTCTGCCAGTGGGATGGTGCATATAAAAGATTCCTTGCTACTAATGGGAAAATAAATGTAGTGGGTTTCTTCACCAAGACTATGATGCCAGTATTACCAAATGTTTGATATTCAATAGTCGATTATTAATAAATCAATGTGCATGCGCTCTAGTATCATTAAACAAAACAAACTTTAACGTTTTGTAACCATGCTCTTCTTGAATACTGTATACGATACTTTAATCCAGGTGGTCCCGGGCTGAGTTCAACCAGACCGAGAAGAAAAACGTCAGCTAGACTGGTTTATGCGCTTCACAATAAACCAAATGGTCACGCCAGGAACCAATCAAATAGGTCGGCTATTGGATATCAGACATTTTGTAAATTTGACACGTAGTCATCAGAGGAAACCGGCTACATTTTCCCGAATGCAGCACGGGATCTTCCCACAATTAGGAAAGCACATATCACGGCCTTTGTCCAAATGTGGTTCACTGGTAATTGGAACGAAAAAAAACCCCAATCAGTTGTATGGATCCACGAAGATGGTTCGATCCTGCGACGCAAGCACCTAAAGTGGCTGAGCTAAATCCCGCCCCCTTTTTCACCGTAATTTACGCTTCATAAAGCAGGGCCCTGCAGCACGAGCTCGGGAAGTCTACACCGCCAGACGAACTGTACAAGAAGCTAGAAAACAGTGTGAGAACTTAACCGAAGAAAGATCAAGTCCTTGTACAGTGAGAACGTTAGGCCTACCCTTAAGATTCCTGACCACCAAGCGCTCGATCATTATCTAGCCCGAGTACCCTTCATAACGCTCATAACCTTCCAAATGTCCGTCTAGCTCTCATACAGTCGGGCTAGGTCATTATCGTGTCAGTCGTCCGCAATAAAAAGTAAAGTTTGTTTTATTTAACGACGCCACTAGAGCACAATGATTTTTTATCTTATCATCGGCTATTGGACGTCAAACATATGGTCATTCTGACACTGTTTTTTCGTCCGCAATATGTATCCTCTTCCTTCCGGTAAAGGACATTTTAACCTCAACGCCACCAGGAATCAGGACCCAGCGCTTTATCCCGGTGTGTGCCCGACAGTCATCAGAGGAAACCAATACCAACAAAGTGTGCGGACTCCGGAGATGGACAGCCTTACCATCGACAGAGTCTTCAAGATGGTGCTGGCGGAGGATTACCAACGGATAGTCGCAAAGTCAGTGAACATCATGGAACATCTGCCAAACAATCGACCTTCGCCGCCACTGACATTTCCACGATAGCGCCACCTTACTCCCAACATATTCCTCCAGATCAGGGCTTTTTTGGCCTCTATCAGCATTTTCTGTTTAATTGTTTACCAAATGTTTGACGTCCAACAGCCGATGATTAATAAACCAATGTGCTCTAATGGTGTCGCTAAATAAACCGAACTTTTTAATTCAGAGCGGGCTCAATAGGGAGTTGTAAGAAAGATTCACATTACCTATCAACCCATTGTCCAAGACAGACAGGTGATTATGTGTGCCAAGGACAGAGTACTTTTCAAAAGTATGGGTTGAATGGCGAATGCCGCTTGGCAGAGCCTCATGGCATTCGTCACTCTGACCTTCGCCGGATATAAAACCAATATCTTAAGACAGTGACCAGTTAGTTTCTATTTATATTAAGATATAACAGCATTGTAGTCGTAAAACAGGCTTTGTACTTTGGAAACATGGCAGTAAACATAATGGTCTCTCAAAACTAATCTTCATGCAGACAACTCATCCCCAAGAGTTGCATTGCCGGTATGCCTGGATAGCAGGATAGTACATGAGAACAAAATCAACCATATAAACCATACATTTAAAGTTGCAAGGCGTAATCTGATAACGGGGCGGGTCGTAGCCCAATGGTAAAAGCGCTCGCTTGATGCGCAGTCGGTTTATGATCGATCCCCATTGATGGGCCCATCGGGATATTTCTCGTTCCAGCCAGTGCACCAAAGGTATGTGTTTTCCTGCCTGTGGGATGGTGCATATAAATGATCTCTTGCAAACAAAATGCAGCACGTTTTCTCTCTATGTCAAAATTACCATTGTTTGACATCCAATTGCCGATGATAAATAAATCATAGTGCTCTAGTGGTGTCGTTAAACAAACCAAACTTTAACCTGAGCTCCGGAATGACCTAGTAATGTATAATAATGGTCTCGTGTCTCAGTAAGTCGTTCCAATCCAGGATGCACAGCTAAGATGGTATATGCACTAAGGGCAATGAGCTTGAACTTTAATACGACAGGAGCACAATAATTTGAAATGAAAGGTTAGTCATTAAAGGTTATTCCTGAAACGGGCACATGGAAGTTTAAAGACATTACTGTAGTAATTTACTAGGTCTGTGTGGATGTTTGTTAATACGAAAACTATCATATTAATTCATTTTACTTTAAGCATGGTGTTTGGTGGAACACAATTAGTGCGCTCACCATGGGCACCAAACTCTCCCAAACGGTAAACCAATACATAACATGGAATACCGACAAAAATCTCCCCCAAACAAACAAATTCACACGCAAAACAAAAAAGTGGACAAATATATACAATATTGCACTTGCATTTTTAATAACAAAAATAACACAACAATTACACGCACATTTCTGTAAAGCAAAAGAAAAAGAAATGCACGTAAATGTGTTTCCAAAACAGAAAGCATGTACTATTGTCAGTTTTGTTGACAAATGCTTGGGATGGCCAAACTGGTCCTGTTCTTGCATCATATTCAATAAAAAGTCATCAGTTTTATATCATGTTTCACCGACAGTACTTCAAATATTTATGCAAGAGAGTCAGGTGTTGACATCCAAGGTCACAAAACTCGATTTCACTCAAATCGTATCTGCACAAAACGAGATCCAAAAGACGTATAAGTTCATTGTTCCAACAGCGTGTAACATCATTGCGTTACTCTTGGTGTTGTTTTCAAAGTTTGGTCACAAATATTGTGCCAGTTGTTCGCCGTTGTGTGACGCTGTGTCGTCAGGACGGATTCTTTATAAATACTATTGCACAAGGAATAACATCACACCAGCAACTCAAAACCCCTTCAATCGAAGATGTTTGCTCAGCTCTGTGACTTCGTAAAGACACGAACCAGGGGCTTCCAGATCCTTGAGACCAACAACGAGACAATGTTCACACTTGACAGCCACCAGGATCTTACCATCTGCTCGTCCGACGATTGTCTTAACGTCATCATCGGGGCGAAAGCACGTGTAGATCGTGTTACAGAACTTCAGCTTCGTCATGGCGGAGTAAGGACTGGAGATGACCCCAACCAAGCCGAGGATTTCGGCGCTCTTGGCTTCCCAGTTTGCAGTGCAGATGAGAGTGTGCAGGTTTGGCTCTTTCAAGTCGATTATTCCAACTGTGTCCACTTTTCCTCGTCGCATGAAGCTTATCAACATGTTGCGCCAGTTCATGGTTACTGAGAAGATTTGTCGTCTGCTTTAGTCTTCTTTTATACCGACGGTAGTCTTATATAGGTAGTATGAACTTCTGGTCAAAACAAAGTAAACAACCTTCTTAAGGATCTGCTGTAACAGTTTCGCAGACAATTTTTTTTAGCAAAAACCTGCTACCTCTGCATGTCAAAGTTAATTCAGAAACAAACGCACACAGGTATTTTATACACCTGAGTTTTGTCGTTCTAAGTCACGTGGCCGTATGTCATTTCTATTCCCAACAAAAGCTATCACGTGACTGTGCTCATTAGCGTAATTCACAGTGACAGGTGATTCGAATACATGTGTTTTACCAGACAGACGGATATTTCAAGTTCATACTGCCTGGAGACAGGCAATAAATATTGTTGAAAACGCAAGACAGCAGTTGAAAGATGTAACTGCCCTCAAGCACAGAACGGAGATGAGGAGAAAATGGATGGATAGATGAATGAATGGATGGATGGATGAATGAATGAATGAATGAATGAATGGGTGGATGGATGGATGAATGAATGGGTGGATGGATGGATGGATGGATGGATGGATATTTAAAGAGCAATAGCCCAGCACAAACAAAAAATAAAACCACATATATATTAATAAAATATGTAAATCAATGAACATTTTGAATGATTAGTTAAAAATCAGTACATAAAACTGTGGTTACAGGTTAATACGATATTCCCCTAGCATATTATTTAATCCCTTAGTTTATTTTTTAACGCATGTCTTTGAAATACTGTTGTGGAGTCTTGGTTGCATGGGACAAGGGCAAATTTAATAAACGGGTACTCCACTACAAGTGAATTCTCTAACACTATGAGCTTAATTCTGCTTTTTTCAGAGTATAAATTGTTTTTATCCAGTACTTATTATTAATCACCCTCTCAAAAATCTATATGCAAAATTATTTAAAATGTATGTTTATGGAGTATGAGTTTTAAGGGGAACATTTCATATCCAGTCCTGAAGTTTAACTTTTAAAAAGTCCTTGTAATAAAAATAATCATAATTATGTTGAATATGTTTCTGACATACCGACTGATTCATGTATAATATTGATAATGAAAGGAATATTATACACCTCTAGCTACATACACATACACGCACAAGCACACGCGCGCACACACACGCGCGCGCACACAATTTTTTTTTTTTTTTTTAGTTCTACTATAAAATTCCTTATATAACATTCATGATTAATCTGTTTTTATGTTTTATTGTTTATTTGTTTCATCATTAAAAAATAATATCAAAAACTTTTATCTGTATAACATCACCAAGTAAACTATAACCCAAGTTTTACTGACCTGTTGGATATATGTTTGCAGGGGCGGGTGCAGTATTTTTTCAGTGGGGAAGTGAAACGTTTTAAAAGGGACACATATAATATTCGGGTGGGGGGGGGGGGGAGGGCAACGTTTACAAATGGCATCTTTCGTATTAAAAAATACATCAAGATGTATTACATTTGGCAAATACTACCCCCCCCCCCCCCCCCCCACAAACTTCCAAAAAAACCCCCCAAAAACCCAACCCAACAAACCAAAAAATAACAACAAAACTAGACCTAGACACTAGACATGTGCAATATTATCTTGTCATATATTATGATTCAAAGAGTGTATGATATTACGTTACATCTACACTCGGTAATTTCTATAATTCAACTTCATTGTCGGTGGAAAGCCCCAAATCTTAAATTCGACTGGGTTTCTTAACTATTTTCCAATATGTGATGAAAAAAAAAGAATGGTTGCCATTATTTAAATACGCTTTAAATAGTGCATCGAAGTGATTGATATATTTCATGTTTTAAATAATAAACTGCAACTTGTATGGTGTTTTTAAAATTGTATTACTTGTCTCCCTTAAAATAAGTGCTGTAATTAATATCTTATGGTACATATATATCGTGATACCGGAAATCCTCATAATACCCATCCCTACAAAACACCATGTCGATGAAGATATTACATATCCCCACTAATCACAAATAAATTCATTGCATTCATTTATAACACACTGGATTGTATGGGACACTTCGAAAATCGGCAGGTGTGGGTGAGCACCCCAGCGCCCACCCCTTCGATACGCGCCTGCTGGAGCTAAACTCAAACACTTAAAGATGCAATATCAGGTACAATTTCAATATGTAATCATTTATAATTGATCATCAAGTTCTGTACATTGTTCTTTTTTTTCTTTTCTTTCTGTTTTTTCTTCTCCTCCCTCCCCCCATTTTTTTCTTAGTTTTATTCGTTGTTGTTTTTTTTGTTTGTTTGTTTGTTTGGGTTTTGGGGTTGTTGTTTTTTGTTGTTGTTTTTTTGTTCTGTGACGCGAAATTCTTCGATCTCATTTCAACACTATCCTCAATCTGGGCCACATTCAAATGCTGTGAAACTAACAACTTTCAGTGACCCGTTTTTCGCAGTGTGGTTTTGCTTGACTGCGGATATTCCCCGCGGTAAGAGATAATATATAATATATTCGTTCAGAAAAGATGAAAATAATATATTTTGTTTACTTTCATCTTCTCTTCCATCGTGCTGCTTAACCATTTGAGGAAAGACCTTGCATTATTAATACTACAAAATTAGCTTGCTTAGTATTGGTGCCAAATTCATGAGATGCGTTTAACCGGACAACGATCACCGATGATTGCAAAAACATGCAAGTTTTATAAGTATTACACGTGTGTTTGTATTTTGTTAGTAAAATACATTTAGGATAGACAGGCAAGCTTGCAGCTTTAAAGTAGATGCTATTACCGGGACGTAGTCCAGTGGTAAAGCTCTCGCTTGATGTGCGGTCGGTTTAGAGTCGATCCCCGACGGTGGTCTCATTGGGGCTATTTCTCGTTCTAGCCACTGAACCACAACTGGTATATCAATGGCTGTGGTATGTGCTATCCTGTCTGTGGGATGGTGCATATAAAAGATCTCTAGCTTCTAATGGAGTTCCTCAAAAAGACTATATGTCAATATTATCAAATGGTTGATATCCAATAGCCGATGATTAATAAATCAATGTGCTCTAGAGGTGTTGCTAAAAAAAACACCTTAAAGTAGATGCTAAACGCAAAATGTGATCACCAATAAAAATTATAATCACATAATTACCTCAGGGGTTGTTTAATAAATGCAAATTGTGAATTTGATACCATCGACATGTCACTTGCACATATATATGCTAAAAAAACCCACAACCTTAAAGTAGATGCTAAACGCAAAATGTGATCACCAATAAAAATTATAATCACATAATTACCTCAGGGGTTGTTTAATAAATGCAAATTGTGAATTTGATACCATCGACATGTCACTTGCACATATATATGCCAAAAAGACCCCACAACCTTAAAGTAGATGCTAAACGCAAAATGTGATCACCAATAAAATTTATAATCACATAATTACCTAGGGGTTGTTTAATAAATGCAAACTGTGAATTTGATACCATGGACGTGTCACTTGCACATATATATCTCACCATACGACTTCGTCGAGGCAAGACAAAAACTAGAACGATATCACGATGAACGGCCTTGGAATGAACTTGTAAACATTCTAAATTAATGACTCAACCCAGTTAATGTAAACTCCCTGACAAATGCACGTAATTTGTTTTTTCTTTTTTCTTTCTTTTTTCATTAGGTGGAGAATCTCGACCAGAACATTTATCTTTACACTTTCTAGTGTTTGTTGGTTGCATTCAGAAATGAAGGTGAAGTGCGCCCTAATTATTTTTACATGGATGGTGCACGTGGATCTTCCGAAAGTATATATATATATATTATTATTATTATTAGTCCCCTACTGGTTCAAACGGAGGGGACTATGTAGTAGCCCGAGTACTCTGACGGTTAGAGCTAGACGGACATTTGGACAGAGAGAGCTTTGATAACTGTCCAAATGTCCGTCTAGCTCCCTTACCGTCAGTTAAAGTTTGTTCTGTTTAACGATACCACTAGAGAACATTGATTTATTAATCATCGGCTATTAGATGTCTTAGAGAGAAAACCCGCTACATTTTTCCATTAGTAGCAAGGAATCTTTTATATGCATCGTCTCATATACTAGTCGTGGTGCACTGGCTGGAACGAGAAATAGCCCAATGAGCTCACTGACGGGGATCCATCCAAAACCGACCGCGCATCCTGCGAGCGCTTTACCGCTGGGCTACGTCCCGCCCCACCGCTCTTACCGCCAGAGTACTACGACTAGAACTAGGACTATATGTTTCATCGCCGTTACTTTGCATGTCTGTCCGTCCGTCTGTCTGTCTGTCTGTCTGTCCGTCTGCCCCGCATATAGTTTTCTGGGTGTTGTTTTCACAATGATTCGAGACATTTTGTGTATAGCTTTATCATATACTATTACAGATCAAGTTTGACTTTCATGACAATTTATCCATTTTTAACAGAGTTATGGCCCTTGAAGTTAGCAGATACGAAAATTTGTTTGGCCTTGTAGGGGACATATATTGCTTTTGCAGTATTCTCAGAATGCTTATTTATACTGGTGAGTGTTCAGAAAAAGGTGAGAGAAAGTATGTGAACTACTTTATATATGCAGATATCAATATTAGGTTAAGGGTTAGATGTAGTTTAGTATGCACCCTATGTTTGTCGGTCGTCGAAATATCCACTATTGTAGTTACAAGTGCCCACATTTTGTTATTTTCACATTTATCTGTGATAACCCCCTCCCTAAAAGATTCGGAGCCTTTGGGCCCTCAAATTGGCAACCCCCTCTAATTTGTCTTTTTCATTCACTGCAGTTTATATATATTCCACTAGTAAGTTAAATTATTTATTTTTGTGGAGATGATCATTACATTTTAAAACAAAAAGTATCTAATTAATAATTTAGGCGAGAAGTCGTTATTTGTAACTTTGATGCGCCTTTAAATTTTCAGTGTAAACAGCATCGGAAGTTTTTGTTACGTAATCATCTCGACCTACATTTCCTGTTCTGGTTATAGCGTGGCCAGTCCTGATTTCTCACACTGACTATTCAGATCTTGGGTCTGCTTGTATCTGTCTGCCATGATTTATTTAGGTTTACAAACTGTGTACACAGGCGTCGGGAAGTTCCGGTAATTAACAGAGATGGGGGGGGGGGGGGGGGCTGAGGAGACCTAGTTATGAAATATGAGTTTTTTTATAATAAACATAAACATAAACACACACACACACACACACACACACACACACACACACACACACACACACATTGTGAGAGGCCAGAAAGGATTTAATTATTCCCTGCGCCAGAGCGTTAATACCTATGTATGTAACAGTTAACCTCGACATACATACACTATTTAGATTTTTTTTTTAATCAATGCCAGGTCTGCCACTGTTTCATGCACGTAAGCGAGATCGACCGAGTAGATTGCGGGCCCCATGCATGTGTTTGAGTTAAAGAGCATCCTTTTTTATGGATGTATCAATAGCTCAGAGCGCATCGTGGTTAGTCTGCAATTTGCGAGCAATTCGGTGCCACAGGTTCGCGTCCCAGCAACGGCATGGGACAAATTGTGAGGCCGGAAAGGACTTAATTATCTCCTGGGCCAGTGCGTTAATATCTATGTATGTAACAGTCAACCTCGACATACATACAATATACAGATATTCATACGTCAATACATACATACGTGGCCCCTCTACCTTCAAACCCGGGGTGGGTGGGTACAGTGGACTTGCTGATGTAATATCATAAGACGTTTGAGCTATATTACACAATGATTAATCCGTCGATGCTGTCCAAAACCCTCGTCAAACATCTACCTCGCCCATCTACCACCTCTGCTGTACAGTTAAAGTTTGTTTTGTTTAACGACACAACTAGAGCACATTGATTTATTAATCGGCGGGTATTGGATGTCAAACATGAAATTATAACATAGTTTTTAGAGAGAAAACCCGCCATGAGTAGCAAGGGATCTTTTATATATACACCATCCCAGACATGATAGCACATACTACGGCCTTTGATATACCAGCCGTGATGCACTGGCTGGAACGAGAAATAGCCCAGTGGGTGCACCGATGGGGATCGCTCCTAGACCGATGGCGCTTTACCACTGTGCTACATCTCGCCACCCCACTGTATAAAGCAGACTACCATTTTCCAGCTACGCACAGGGTACTGCGGACTGACAGCACACTTCCAGAAGGATATTGTAGTTACAAAATCCTCAATGTGCAGCTCTGATATTGCAGACCAGACACCCGAACACGTGCTGGAATCGTGTCCACTACGTATTCTCACCCACTGGTGAAACCAGACCTAACCGGAAAGAGCAACTCTGAAGAAATTTTGCGACTATACTATATAGGCTCTAGGGGGGTAGTTCGCGTACATGACTCTTTTAGAGCGATAACTAAAATGGTTTGGGTAACACTTCCAGGTTAAGTACGTTTTCTCAGTAGAGCCCATTTATGGTTTTCGGTTGGCCGCCAAATGGCTAAAATGACGATATTGGAATTTCATGCAATACATAATTATTTGACACCCATAGATGATTCACTTGGATTTATTTAAATTGTTTGGGTGTTACTAACTATGTTTTAGCATTATTCATTGCCACAAACCTGGGTTGGGGCTACAAAATGACGATATTTTACATACTTTTACTCGGAAATCGCTTTCGATTTGAAAGTAGCTCAAAGTCTAATGGCTTCTCAATCAACCAATACTATAAGCAGAGTTCAACAAATTGGCCAAACGTTTTAAGTGCTCAGAGCAATACAGTCTTCATTTTGATACATCGTATTGCTGAATAATACCCATGGGGCCCATTGTATCCCTATCCCCTAAAAATATACACTTTTAGGGCATTTCGTCAAATGACCATATTTCCTGAAGTGTCATAAGAAGTTAATCATGGTGTCTATAAAGATGTTTTTAACCCTAACGAACTGATTGGTATCATTACTATGATTTTTTTTTGGAGTTTACCTAATAAGGATAGATTGCGTCCAAAATGACCGCGGAACACTAAATTATATATAACGGAGCATATAGAAGAACATTTCAAGTGACACTTAAAAAAATAGTCAAATACACAAACTCTCCACCCCTCCTTCTCCGCAGCATATCCAAGATAATATTTTTTAAATCCCACCCAATCAAAAGTCCACGTTAATAAAGAATGATGTTCAGTCATTGAAACATCAGGCCTGTACAGTGTTTAATATAATGCAGAAACTTGTATGAATTATCATTATTTATCGTTGATATACTAAATACTACTATTTAAAGATGACTACTTTATGAGTACAAACGTTTTAAACATACCAAACTATTGCAGAACTCAAGCTAATCTAATCAGGCAATTGCATTTTTATAGGATGTGTAATGTTTTCTTACACCGGCAGCATTTGCAACATTTGACCTCAGCCATCCTGCAAGAGCACCTGGTACACTTATCACATGAGCATATGACTTGCCAATTAACCTCGAGGGTTTTGGACTATGTTACGGGCATTAACTGTCCTTGGTTGTGCACATAGTCACAATCTTGAGGCTTCAGTTATTCGACAGCTTCAGGGTCGAGGTGGCTCTCCAAGACATGCATGGTGGTGTGAACATTATTGAACACACGCTGGATATGAGGCAGGTTGTGGAGTTAGCTGCCTTTACTGAAGTGAAAAACCTCTGCTCGGAGGTGACAGTGGTATCACTTCCTCTTCTCAGCACCTTGACCAAGTAATGCTCAACGTTGCGAATCATGGCTGTAGACAGGGCTGAATGTCTCCCAAAGAGAAACTTGTCCGGTTCTGCTTTCAAAGTTGCCTTCTTCGTATCAATACTGCACAGAGCTGACGACCCAGGCGGTGGAACAGAGTAGGAAAGGGCACATACCGAGTGGTATCTCCAACTCCAGCTCGTACCCACAGCTCCTCAAGGTCGAGGGATGTGGTAGAGCATGGCAACAATTACATCTGTATCATTGGAGATAACGACACATCCTTTGTGTCCTGCCTCAAGGGAATCCAAGACATGAAGGGGTATACGAAGGTCAGCTTCTTCAAATGATAATTGAAGGTGGGCCGGATATTTTTCTTTGACTTTCTAAACCATAACACAGTACCATCTTTTGTTGATACCTGGCCGAGTACAGTGGGGTATTGCAGAGATTCCACGAAGCTGACAAATCTAATTTATATAATTATATGATCTCACATTCCCATAATTTGCCAGACTTTGTAATATTTTGTATTAACTATTTGGAAAAACTGTTGACGAGGTCTAGCTTCCAGATCAATGTGTGACCAGTGCAATAGTAATAGTAGTTCTGTCCTAAGGAAGGGGTAACCCATGTGACATCAGTGGATTTCCTCTCACCCCTCGCTCTCTCTCACACACTGCATCTGCATCTGCTCTCTCTCTCTCTCTCTCTCTCTCTCTCTCTCTCTCTCTCTCTCTCTCTCTCTCTCTCACACACATGCACATATACACACACACACTTGTTGCAATAATCATGTTAGACATCAAATACTGTTAGTGGCAGTCCTCCTACAGACATTTCAAGAGGGATGAAACATCCTGTTCTAGGATCTCTTATGGCAGTGGTGGATTATAGAAGCAAACACAACTTTACCTAAAACTTCCTTTCGACCCTATCTTGTGCAAACATACGATTTTGATCACGGAATAGTGTTTTATCGTTCAGATTTTAAATCTGCAGGGATACAGTTTGCATAAACAAAACAAAAACATTTTCAAGGTGTGGTCTGTATTGTTAGTACCCCCCCCCCCCCCCCGATCACCTTATGGTCACGTAAGTGTAATCGTGTTATTTTTACCCGTCGATTTGAATAAATGACAAAATACTGACTCCATACAAAAAACTGTCCCGTCTTTATTACTTCCTATCTTCTCTTTGTAGTGGTCTTTACTTGACGTATCCTGCACTGGCCACCACCCTGTGTACGTCATTGCTGTATAATTTCTCCACTGACGTGCGGGCAGATTAATTTTAGCTAGTTACGTGAACATCAGGTCAAAACATCGTGATACGCTTTGATAATAGCCCATCTTTTCCTCTGTGCGGGAAGCTTCATGTTACGTAATTTCCTGTCCTTGTTCCTACACATGCACTGTCCCGGTTCCTCACACCGAGAACATGTACTAGTACTTTCATCCAGCTGTGCTCGTTTAGTTTGGCCTATGAATAGATGTTAAGACACGCATCAATCTTGAGAATACGTCATAATACTATACGTGTTCATTCTAGGCGCAGCATCATATATGTATATATTCGCCCAGTTTTTATTTCTGTGAGCTTTTTCCTCTCTATCCTGTTTTCTGTTTCATCTTCTTCAATATTTTAACATGTTTCAAAATTTAAAATGGAAGAGAAAAAGAATTAAAGTATTTATTAAACAAGAATATCTGTACATGTATAATATATATGTTTCATCCGTTTCTGCAGTGTACGTTACGTGTTACGCACTGGTGAATGATCTGCTGTGGCCTTGTTCTTGACAGTCGGGCGTTTTAACATACACTGACATCCAAAAGAAAATTTACAAGGCTTGAAATTATAAATTATAGAAAACCAACAGACGGTACGGTGGGATATGAAAGTAGCATGAAGTTCAACACGTAAACGTCACGATACACTTCGTGATACATACAAATTCTTTGTAAGGTGGTTGCTAAATTGGTTCTTTTCGATTAGCAACAATGTTGATCAAATTATTCACATTTATGTATGTAAAGTCTGTTTTGGACGTCAGTATATACATTTGTATATATAATTACACACACAGAAAGAAATGTTTTATTTAACGACGCACTCAACATATTTTATTTACGGTTATATGGCGTCAGACATATGGTAAAGGACCACACAGATATTGAGAGAAAAAACCTGCTGTCTCCACTACATGGGCTATTCTTTTCCATCAGCAACAAGGGATCTTTTATATGCACCATCCCACAGACAGGGTAGTACATACCATGGTCTTTGATGTGCCAGTTGTGGTGCACTGGCTGGAACGAGAAATAGCCCAATGGGCCCACCGACGGGGATCGATCCCAGACCGACCGCGCATAGAGCGAGCGCTTTACCACTGGGCTACGTCCCGCCACTGGGTTTTGATCAATTGAAGTTTTTTTTCATTATGACCACTCAAATCTAAGCACTGTTTAAATCTGTATGAAACCTAGCCTGCCCTTACACCTTCACATTGAGCCGTTAAAACACACTCTGGGTTGGAGCCGATACAGGGATGCGATACCAGCTGCCAGAGGCGGATTTAGGGGCCCCCCTAAATTTTGCGATAGTTGTAATTTTATTATATATTAATTTTTAATTTTTTTTACGATCCCCCTCCAAACCTCCCCCAAATTCCCTTGGCATTCCACCTCATGTCACTGCCCCCCCCCCCCCCCAAATGGATTTTCTGGATCCGCTACTGGCTGTAGTACCTACCAGCCTAAAAAAGTATGGTAAAGTTTGTTTTATTTAACGACACCACTAGAACACATTAATTTATTAATCATCGGCTATTGGATGTTAAACATTTGGTAATTCTGACATGTAGTCTTAAAGAGGAAACCCGCTGCATTTTTCATTAGTAGCAAAGCATATTTTATATGCACCATCCCACAGAAAAGATAGCACATACCACGACCTTTGCTATACCAGACGTGTACCAGCCTTAAAGCCAAAAACTTGGTTACTAAACAACCGATGCCGGTTTAGATATCAAAGAACTCAAACTGCAAACGCTATTAACGTCCCGTCCTGGGCAACAGCCTCTCGTTTTGCCACCGACAAAGCCCAGGGCGGCAGGGGAGGGGGGTACATATTTGAGATGGGCAAAATTTGGACTAAACTTTAGTAGATTACCTAAAGGTTCATGACTGGACACAAAAGTTAAGGTCAAACAAAAAACTTCACTGCTCTGCCAAAAGTTTTTCAGTTGAATTTGAGTACTTTAGACATACTGCCAATCTAAACTGTTTCGGACTATTTTGGGAGATGCGGGGGTGGAAGAGGTTGCCAAATAATTTAGTCCTAAAAACCCTTTACGCGACGAAAGGCTCTCGGGTGACGTTGCCTCTAAGATATAGATCTACGATGACATGTCCGGAATTAGACGAAAGAGCCGGTGTAAGTGGACACCTGCGCCCATGACAGGCGTGCGCTACAACAGCTTGCTCTGAATGTGCACGTTACGTCGTCCTATGACCTGACCTGACCTAATCGATTCGCTGAGAAAAAAAGAAAGAAATGTTTTATTTAACGACGCACTCAACACATTTTAATTACGGTTATATGGCGTCAGGCATATGGTTAAGGACCACACATATATTGAGAGGAAACCCGCTGTCGCCACTTCATGGGCTACTCTTTCCGATTAGCAGCAAGGGGTCTTTTATATGCACCATCCCACACACAGGATAGCACATACCACGGCCTTTGATATACCAGTCGTGGCGCACTGGCTATGACGAGAAATAGCCCAATGGGCCCACCGACGGGGATCGATCCCAGACCGACCGCGCATCGAGCGAGCGCTGTACCACTGAGCTACGTCCCGTCCCCGCTGGGAAAGAAGTCGGTCAACGCCTGTCGAAGGCTGATGTATGCAGAGTAGTCATCCCTCCATAAGCATACGAGCGAGGGGTGATGGGCGAGGATAACTGCACCCCCCCCCCCCCCCCCCCCCCCCCCGCCCCTCTAGTGCTGAAGCAAATCCTCAAATTCGTCGAAAACGATAGATATTCGGGTAAAAGTGCTAACCTAAGGCCTTTTTATCATATATTTCCATCATTCTAACCGCAAAATTACTTGTAATCACATATACACGGATACGGATACGGATCCGACCATGCGGCAAATGAATACGGAAATGGGATCCGAAAATCGGACGTTGTGTTCACATATTTACGATTATAAATGCAATACACGTACGACAATAGGTGTTCTAAGTGAAGAGTTAAGTTTGTTTTGTTTACTGACACCGCTAAAGCACATTGATTTATTAATCACTGGCTATTGGTTATTTCCGACTCGTAATCTTAGAGAAAACCGCTACCTTTTTCCATTAGCAGTAAGGGATTTTGTATATACATTTTCCGACAGACAATACAGCACATACCACATACCTTTGATATACCAAATCGCAGTACACTGGTTGGGACGGGGAAACTAATCAGAGAATGGGTCCACTGAAGTGGTTCGATCCTACGACGCATGCACCTGAGACGAGCGCTGTGCCGACTGAGACAGATCCCGCTCCCAGTTCTAAGTGAAGATGACAATATTTATTTTAAAATGTCATGTACATAAATATATAAATGAAACAAAACGTTTCCCTTAATTAGTAAATAATGTATGGTCGTTTTTGTACAGTCTCTACGCAATCAGATTGCATGGACGGAACGTAGCCCAGTGGTAAAGCGCTCGCTTGATGCGTGGTCGGTCTAGGATCGATTCCCGTCGGTGGGCCCATTGTGCTATTTTTCTCGTTCCAGCCAGTGCACCACAACTGATATATCAAAGGCCGTAGTATGTGCTATCCTGTCTGTGGGATAGTGCATATAAAAACCCCTTGCTACTAAAAGAAAAATGTAGCGGGTGTCCTTTCTAAGACTATACGTCAAAATTACCAAATGTTTGACATCCAATAGCCTATGATTAATACATCAATGTATTCTAGTGGTGTCGTTAAACAAAACAAATTTTAATCACATTGCGAGCAAACAAGTTGTCGAACACAATGCAAACTTTTCTTGCTTTTTTTTTCCTTCCTTCTTTCTTTCTCTCTTTCAGTAATATTAATTTCTATCCATATTTAAATAGTATAAATTTATTACTGTCGTGAGGGTCATGGTATGTGTTACCCTGTCTGTGGGATAGTGCATAAAAAATATCACTTGCTACTAATGGAAAATGTAGCGGGTTTCCTCTTTAAGACTGTCAGAATTACCAATGTTTGACATCCAATAGCCAGTGGTTAATACACTAATGTGCTTTAGTGGTGTCGTTAAACAGAACAAACTGTAACTTTTTCCAAACGAAAGTAGCATGGGAGGCTATTTTTTCCACTTCCGTCGTGTGGTTTGGAGTGCGGATATGATTTCAATCGTTACATGAAGCGATCCAAAATATCCTGTTTGTATCCTGATGCCATATCCGTATTCGGACATATGTGAACATCTCCACTGAAAATAATAGTTTTTTTTCCGTATCCGGATCCGTATCCGTGTATATGTAAACACAACTTTAAAATGCGTAGTGATTCCTTTGCAACCCTATATATATATGTTTGGAAGTAATGCTAATGTTATCCAGATTCGGGCATTTTCGTTTAATTCATGCAAAAACCAGCCTACCCCACCCCTTACAAAAATGGGAGGTTGGTGTTAATTGTTAATTCATTTCATTTCAACTTATTTTCGTGCTTATACCCAATTACGGTTCAAGAACGCTGTCCTGGACACACACCTCAGCTATCTGGGCTGTCTGTCCAGGAGAGTGGGTTAGTTGTTAATGATTAGAGAGAGAGAGAGAGAGAGAGAGAGAGAGAGAGAGAGAGAGAGAGAGAGAGAGAGAGAGAGAGAGAGAGAGAGAGAGAGAGAGAGAGAGAGACAGACACACACACACACACATATACACACAGAATTGTTAAAAAGGTAACTCATATAATTTTTACTGTCCTGTCTGTGGAAAAGTGCTGATTCTTTGCTGATAACAGAAACCAGTAGCAGGTTTCCTCGGAAGACTATCTGTCAGAAGCACCAAATGTTTGACTTCCAATAGTGTATGATTAAATAACCAATGTGTTCTAGTCATATCATTAAACATTGTTTCATTTCAACTTACATGTATTTCCGTGCTTATAGCCAATTAAGGTTCAAGCACGCTGTCCTGGGCACACACCTCAAGTTATCTGGACTGTCTGTCCAGGACAGTGGGTTAGTTGTTAGTGGTTAATGAGAGAGAAGAGGGTGTAGTATCTTACACCTACCCACTGAGTCATTAAAACTCGCTCTGGGTGGGAGCCGGTACCAGGCTGCGAACCCTGTACGTACCAGCCGTATGTCCGATGGCTTAACCACGACACCACCGAGGCCCATGACAGCATTTTTTACGATGAGTTGCCGGTAGAACTCTTCCCGGCGTACGGTCACGATCACAGGTGGCCTGCGACGATGTTTAAAGAGTAGTCATCATTCAGGATTATCTTGTTACTCTCTTTTTTTCTTCATAGTTTTGGGTAGAAGAGTGGGTGGTTTTTAATTTTTAAAAATCTAGATAATATAAATTAAACATAAAATTTTATTTATTTTTATAAAGTGACACCCCAGTACATTGTTTATTTATTTATTGTTTATTTGTAAGTGAAAGAAAGAAAGAAATGTTTTTATTAAACGACGCACTCAACACATTTTATTTACGGTTATGTGGCGTCAGACATATGGTTAAGGACCACACAGATTTTGAGAGGAAACCCGCTGTCGCCACTACATGGGCTACTCTTTCCGATTAGCAGCAAGGGGTCTTTTATTTGCTCTTCCCACAGGCAGGATAGCACAAACCATAGCCTTTGTTAAACCAGTTATGGATCACTGGTCGGTGCAAGTGGTTTACACCTACCCATTAAGCCTTGCGGAGCACTCACTCAGGGTTTGGAGTCGGTATCTGGATCAAAAATCCCATGCCTCGACTGGGATTCGAACCCAGTACCTACCAGCCTGTAGACCGATAGCCTAACCACGACGCCACCGAGGCCGGTCCCATTTGTAAGTGAATTACAAGTTTTTAAATATATATGTATGCTTTGATGGATTATTATTCTATCAGGGTTTTAGATCTCATTAATTTGAGCACAACTGGTTTTTTGTTTGTTCTGAGCACTCTTAGTCTTAGATCTTGTTAATATAGTAATGTTATTAACTGCTGGTAAAGATGTTGTTATATCAGTCAAATTAAGCTTAATATTTTAGTGGTATTAAGGTTAAAAATATTTTGAGGTTAGCATATAACATTGTTTATATTCAATTTGGGCTTGCTTGTTTTGGGCATATATATTTTGGGATACACATGTATATATTTTGGGCACAATGTTTATCGCCTTGACTTTGGTGCAATCAAAAAGTCCCATCTATATAAAGTTATATAATTCTGAATCTTGACCAAAAATAAATGAATCTTGACCAAAAATAATTTAATGCCTCAAAACAATTTCCACAATGTGGTTAGATATGTATTATGGTTATGGAGTGTTTTACTGTAAGATCCAGCATTGAGACACCGATGCATGCACACCCGCACCCACACAGTAAAAAACCCCACATCTGCACACTACAATATTTAAAAAAAAAAAAGTATGTGTTTTTATAACTTTAGCATCCATGTGGTATATCTAGATTAGGTGTAGGTTATGTTTGAGACATAACAACCATTAAATAAACAGTTTCCAGGTACTGTATTCAGACTCCTGGAAAAATGTACAAAAGTCCTGGAAAATGAACCAAAATGGTGCTTAAAAGTCCTGGAAAACGAAAATGTTTTAAGTGTATGAACCCTGTTGATCATTTAAGCGTGTTGCTGGTGAGCAGGCGCCACTTGCTGGGGTCCAGTATGAGAAGATCTTCTAGTCGAAATTCTCTCATGATGTTCTGTCTATACTTCAACATTGATCTTTCCAAGAGCCACATCCCAGGGTGGTGGGGCTAGCGAATCTTTTGCAAGTCTTGACAATGTCTTGCGCTTGATGATTCTGCCTCCTGTCGGTAAATTAATGCATTTCTGACGGCAGACGGTGGCGTGAGTGGCGGTAAAGCTAGCGACACATATAATAATTATGTCCTTAAACTATATAATTCGCATTCGGATTTTTATAAATTTTATAATTAATTAAATATAAATATTTTAAAAATAAATTAATTGTATATAAATAAGTAAATTTTAATCGGTATTTTATTTTATTTTATTCTAATTTTTATCTTTTTATTGTTTGTGGTGTCGGTATTGTGTGAGAGTTTTTAAATGTGTCAGCACCAGGTTTTTTAAGAGGGCGGTGGGGGGTGGGGGAGGGGAGAGAATATTATCTGGCAATAATATACTCCCCGCTCGCCGGCTTGGCTCTGTAATGTACATTTTTAAATATTATTAGTTTGGTGTTATTGTTTTTTAAATATAATATGTTTACAGGCATGCTCTTTTTAATGTGTTTTATTTATTTTATACGGGTTTTTATGTCTATTGAAATAAAAAGAAATTTTAATTTAATAACAAAGATTTTATTTGGAATCGATTAATTTGTAGTTTTATGGAAACTTACGTTAGTAACAAATGAGACATTTTAACAAAATCATTGTTCTCACCAGCACACCATCCACTATGTATTCATAACATATAATTTATTTATCACACATAAAAAGGAGAAAAATATGACAGTTGCAACTGTGATAATGCTTCTTTAAAATTTAACATTACCGATTTGCAAATTATAATAAAATCGGTTCCGAATGTTTGATTCCGAAATTGGCCGAGTCTTTCCAAAAGAAATTGTCGTAGGTGACATTAAGGGAAGTAACTTTACTTCCGCGTTTATCCTGTGATGTTTCTTCGTAACATCAAATTCTGTTAATAATACTAGTAATTATATTATATTATCATGCTTGGGGGTAAGAAGAAACCCTCTGGTGATCCACCAAAACGAAAAGGAGCACATCTAATGAATCAGGTCTGTGTCATGCATAATAATACATTGCATTTTGCACGTTATACTTACGTGTTTCCGTGGACATGGGTTTCCGTTTGCAGTTCTACGTACACTATTGATTACAGTTTAATCTCCTACGGTCGACAGTCACTTTTCGCACCCTTGTTTTAGCTTCGTACACAGTAAATAAAACATATCCAACGGTAATTCTTTTATATGATATATTTGACAAAAGGTACTTTTTATTTCTTTCATCCTTTGAAAGTTAAAATTAATATTTTGTCCAGAATTATGAAAAATAACAAAATACCAACCAGTAAACAACGTCCGCTTGTTATAGAAATTTGACAGGGGGGTCAAGTTTAGTAGACCAGTTTTTATTTTAATGTGGCGAAGCATTGTAATAATATAGCTAATTTTGAATTTGAATGACGTCAGTATTCAAATGACATCATTTTGAATCGCCTTACAATAATCATACACGGGTACATGACGTTTCCGTTTTAAGAATGCTGGAAAAATTTCAATGCAAACTTGCTATTGAAAATTTTTTGTTTGAACATTACTAATGCATCTGAATATATTTGAAGAAAATCTTGTGATTAAAAAATTGCACCTTTTATGAAATATGGATTTCAAGTGAAATTATGGTAAGATATGCTATATTTATTGTGTACAAACCCAAAACAAGGGTGCGAAAAGTCACTGTCATCGACCTTAATGTCCAAACCAAATTGTTAACTACAACCGTGTCCGGTGTATCGACGCGTCCAGTGATTTGGCGCACTTGGTATTTTGCTCAAGTATGCTTAGGAAGTTGTCATGTTGTCTGTGTTTTTAACAAATTAAAGTTCAATTCCATTTTTAATGTTGAATCAAGTATCAACATATTTATTGTTATGGGTACAATTATTGTTTGTTTTTTAGAATTATCAACAATTATATCATAATTTCAAAATAAATCATTCACCTGCTTTCGTGTATATAAACGTGAAGTAGGTCAGCCTTATTGATAATAAGAATGTTAAAACCATTCTAAAAACACCTTTCCCGAATTTTTGAAATTATAGTAAACGGTATAATAAAAAAAATTCTGTTATTTTTATTTAAACTGAAAAGGAAACGAAACATAAGTTTTACACCTTAATTGACAGTCATTCCAATTCACAACTATCACATTGTTGTCAAAAAAAAAAGAAAAAAGAAAAAGAAATAAGATACACATGTGTGCACAATCTACCCGAGAAAAAAATCCATGTAGGCATCTTAGCCATGCATGAAAATGAAAATGTATGCATCTGCAGTACTGTGCCACTCAAGAAAACGATTCCGAATCTGATCATGAGATGGATCATGTGTGATCATTCATTTAAATAGTAGTATTTTTTAACAAGACAAAACAAAAAAGTACTAAAATAATCCTGCAACAATAGTGTAGCGTTTATGGGCTACAAAGTGAGGTCATGGGTGGTTTATAAATAGCGGGGTCACCGATCCACATCTACTGCGCCGAATCACCAAACATGCAAATCGTTTCGGATACAAGGGGGTGTCTACATTTATGGATACTTTTAAAATGTTTATTTACTGACGACAAAACAATTTGTAGTGTACCTCAGATTATGCACTGCTTCATTGGTGAGATACATTTTATTAAGTATTTCACAATGTTCACATAGAAAATAGTGTTTGAATGCTTAGGTGTGCCGATACACCGGACAGCACTGTATGATAATTTACTCTCCTACCTTTAATTACTGTCACATTTCCCCCAACTTTTGTCCAGGCACATGTGAAAAAACCATTACAGTGACACAAATTCGACATATAAGACTAACGATGTCGCCAGTATCCACTTTGCTGAGATAGCATATGGCAAAATACATCCAGTTTTCTGCTGTCTGCCATTTTTGAAAGACTCCAAAGTATGTGACATAATTAATATAAAATCAATGATCTCTAGTGGTATCTTTAAACAAACGAATACTAATTTAAAAAAAAAAAATGACATCATGTTTGCAGGCACAAAATTACATGCTTTTTGCCCTATGCAATCTCAGCGAAGTCGATATAGCTGACATGGTTATCATGTAGTATGTGGTGTCTGTGTCGGTGTGTTGTTTTTTTCAAGATTTCTGTCTGGTCAAAATGTGAGTAAAATCTAACAAAAAATAATAGTAGGAGAGAAATTTATCGTAGTTGTTAACATTTTGATTTGGACTTTAACTGCGTTAAACATCTTGACATTTATTGGACATCCGATGTTTACAAGTCTAAGCCACAAAACAAGCATGAAAATTCTGCTCAGTTTTCAAGCGGAATCGATAAAATCATGGAATTGATTATTTTGTGGTTAAAAATAATTTGTATACTGGGGTATCATGATATCGCGGTACTTAACTATTTGGAAAAAATAAAGAAAAGTACTTACATATATGAAAGTAAATATACTTTTGCTATATCTGCATCATGTCCATGCCATTGTGTTGACAAATAAATGCAGTTACAACATTAAAACAGTTAATGAAAGTACACCATAGCACTGGCACCCGTTTAAGGGAGGTTACCACGATATCGCGGTAAATCGCAAACGTTACAATACGGTGGACCGCACGGGTCAAAAATGGCTCTTTTTGTATATCCTGTGCCCAGTATAGGCGTGCGCTACAACAGCTTGCTCTGAATGTGCACGTAAAGTCCTTTTAGCCTTTTAGCCTACACACATTTGTAGTAATGTCTAGTAAACAAACTTCAACACAAGAACGAAGAAAAGTCAACTTAAAATGTTTCGTTTTTCAATTATAGTAACATATTTACATTTTCGAATGGAAAAGTCAGTAATAATAATTATTCTTCTTCTGGAAGACAGTGTGGGCATTTAAAAATACTATTATAGTTATTTTTTTTATCATATTAGTAAGATTCAACAGTTATATAATCAATATTTATCAAGTGAAACCAAGAATAGAACATATTAAAAGTTTATGTTTTGTTTAGATTGCCAATAAATATAGGCATGACCCTTAAATGTTTCCATACTAAATATAGTAATGTTTCACACATTCTAAATACAGTAACACTATGACCGTGTATAGTCTCGTTTTTATTGTCAACAACCAGATGACAGTCGGATAGCTGTCAGAGCAGAATTGTATGTGGGTATGGTAAGTACTGGGGCTATTTATAAGCATGGGAGTGTCAGTAAAATCACACTTTCTGTTATTTTATGACCAAACAGTAAAACTATGAATACTTACCAAAAATTTTGACATTTCTTCAAATTTGTTAACGGGCAAAACAATGTGTCTGTCATCACATTTTAATAATAAACGTGCCACCAGGGGGGCGTTGTGCATGCTAAACCGCAAAAATGTTGGAACCCGCAATAAAATAGTAATCCTGCATTAATCCAATTTTCAGTTACAAACGAAGTCTCGAATATTCCCGCGGGCCATTGTAAGCAAATTTAAAATGTGATTAAAAACTGTTGGCGGAATAGGATTATTTTTACAATTATTCATTTCGGGTTTGAGTTTCTTCCACAATGGACAATATTAAATGGAATATCACATTAATAATAATAATAATAATAAATAAACTAATTTAAAAAAAAGAATTAAAGGGACACACCCTAGTTACGGCTAGTTGTTAACCATTACGGCGTTGTTTTTCGCTATTAAACCCATTTTTTTCACAAATAAAATTGCACTTTACTTACCGTTTATTATTTAGAATATACATTTCCATTCACCTGAAGTTTTTTTTGGTAATCCTGGTAATCCTGGTTTTTGTAATGCCACAAAATGCATTTTTCGTATTTCATAAAATGGCACGGGCCTCTGAAAAAAAAACTTTGAGCAGACAAGGTCTAATCTATTTTTAGACGGGATATTTTTATTTCAATGTCACAGACGTTGGTATACCACGTGACCGTTATCATTTTGGTTCAGTTTGTTTTCTCGTGCACGGTTCGCGAAATCAACATCCGATTTGTTGTTGTTCATTTGTGAGATTTTTCTTCACACTTCGTGAAAATTTTCAGTAACAATAAAGTTCAGACAAGTAAGTGTCTCAATACAAAATGTTACAAACCCTTAAAACCAATAATTTTGCTAAGTCTTACGATATCTGGAGAGGGGATACAACCAGGACAGAACAGTTGGAACATGTCCAGGAGAGGTGAAAGGAACGCACCCCAAGTCTGTGAAATTTGTCGTGACGTAGGCATTGTTGTGCTTCTTGCAACATCTACCGGTGACATCAGAATACTAACTTTCAAAATTACTTCAAGCAATTGGGACATGGGGATTCCCATGGTATTTATCGATATAAAACCTGCTTTTTCACTCCATTTGATAAAAACGTGATCTAAGTGTGTTACAGGTTTGTAGATTAACAAAATTATAATTTATTTTCGCTGGATGGAACTAGGGTGTGCGGCTTTAATAAATAATAAATAAATAATAATAATTTATTAATTTATTAGTAGGCCTAATATTAAATAAACATAATAATAAATTAATTAATACTAAATAAATAATAATAATAATAAATTACTGCATATTAATATTAGTAATTATAATAAATAATAAATAAATTAATAAATTATTAATTAAATAAAAACAAATGCTCATCAGATTTTTAATTTTTAATGTTTCCTTCATACATATACATATATGTAGAGAGAGAGACACACACACACACACACACACAGACAGAGAGAGGTGGGTATGACAGAGGTAGGGTATGGAATGGGGTGGCAAGAGATCATGCATTTGCTTGTTTCTTGTTGTTTTCTTGTTCAATTAATGTGAATTATTTGTAATTTAGTATGCTTACCCATGTTTAACACCTAGTAGTAGTTACAACAAACAGCAGTTGTCACCAAGTCACTATATCACGTATTAAAGTTTGTTTTGTTTAATGACACGACTGGAGCACATTGATGAATTAATCATCGGCTATTGGATGTCTAACATTGGTAATTGTGACTCATAGTCATCAGAGGAAACCCGCTACATTTTTCCTAATGCAGCAAGGGGCCTCTTCTACAGACAGGAAAGCACATACAATTGGCCTTTGTCCAGTTGTGGTTGCACTGATTTGAAGGAGAAAAAACCCAATCAGCTGAATAGATCCACCAAGGTGATTCGATCCTGCGATGCAAATACCTCAAGCAAGCACTTAACCGATTGAGCTAAATCCCGCTCCTAATAATATGTTGTTCTGTAGGCTGGGAGACTCAAAAATTGTGGTGGGCTAGTAAATTTTAGGCCCAAAACACACTGGAGCTGGGTCTGTTTCTGAAGAGTGTGGCAAAGAGTCTGGTGTATTTTGATGTCTGGGTCTGTAACTTGCGTATTATCAATATAACTGACTGCATTCATATCTTTGGATATATTTTCTTCTATATATATATATAAACAACAATAATTAAGATTATTCCACATTGCTTAATATATATCTTTCCTGTTGTTTATTAAGTAAAATGAAAAAAAAAGAGTGGCTTGAACATTGCGCAACAGGCAGTCTGGCAGTGTGAAAATATAGCACATATTCTATTTCATCTGTTGCCAGATCTGTAGTTTGTCACATTCGATTCAGTGTGTTTCGTTTTGGACTGATATCATACTCGCCAGACCCAGGCCCAGATCCAGTGTGTTTTGGCATTACCGGTAGTTGGTTCTGGTCTGGCAGGCTAGTGAAATATTTTCCATTTCTGCACCCCTGGGTGCCCATGATTATAAATGTTTAATTAATATACAACTACTAGTAAATAAAAGTATTTGGTTGTAATTTTTTATAAGCAAGGTATATAATCTTTTACATTTTAAAGCAAAACTTAATAGGTATTACCTATAAAAGGTGGGAAGTTGCCATTATGTAAAATTGATGGAACCCCTTTAAGAGATGATTGTAATAATCAGGTGAAAAATAATTGATCAGATTAAAATTTATACAATATTAAATGTATGTATGTATGTATGTAATTAATTAATTATTCAATGATTGAGTAAAATGAAAAAAGCATATACGCAAAATAGTAAGTAAGTAGAGAATGTTTGGCCTGATCTTAAATAGATACATATGGCATACACACATGTATGTACTTGACCTAGAAACTGAGCTGCATGTAAACAGACACTGCCTATTGGGCTTCAGTCCCAAGCCGCTTTAACTGAGGTGTGATGGATTGCAGGTAGGGCCAGTGACTATCAGTGGATAAATGCATCATTGGTTTTTCTTGTTCCAACCTGCATTGCTTAGTTGTTTACTGTACATCAAAGGCTGTGGTATGTGGTATCCTGCTTGTGAGAAAGTTGCATGTTAAAGATTCCTTGTTACTAACAGACAAGTGGCACTGGCAGAAAAGCATGTTTTTTCTCCCATTGTTTATTGATAGTGTCACAATTACTATATTATATACTATATAACAAATTACGGCAACCCATTTTGTGTAACATGTCATGGCCGTGTAAATGATGTCCTTAATTAAATGCACAAATGAAAATTGGGTTACCTAAAGCTAGGCTTATATGAACAACGCAGAGGCTTGACTATATATTGGGTTACCTAAAACTAGGCTTGTATGAACAATGCAGAGCCTTGACACAGTGTGTACACTGAACAAAAATCAATAAATATACAGCATTCATTACTTTTGTTGTACACTAATTGTCCAACATTTCTGTAGCCATCGAGTTGCTTTTCTCCGGTTAACATAATGCTTCAATAATCTCCTTGTATATTGTATGTTATAACCATATGAGAATAGATGTTTATTATGATAGATATACATGTATGTATTTATATTACAGTTCCATGACATCATAGTCCTGAAAAAATATATACTAGTATATAAAGTCAATAAATATACACACCTGGCTTTTAAATACCACATATGCTGGTGTGTCATTAAGTTCATTGAAATCTTTCTTTGTCAAGACTCTTACTACAAGTACAACTGACAGTGACAAACCAGTGGTTCTCCCGTCATTATACATATACATGTATGTCGTGTGGTTTGTTGATTATATTGTGTATTTCACACACGTTCTGGTTCGTTTGACAGATGGGATTGGGAATCCCCGGCGACATGAGCCAGATGGAGGACATGTATGGGGATCTGGAGATGGATGAGGATCTGGAGGCAGAACTGGCAGCACTCACTGGGGAATTGTCTCCACAAAAGTCCAGTGCTCGGAAAAGTAAAGGTACACGTGTGGTTTGTGATGCCATCAAAATATCATTACCAGTGCACTGCATACATAACAGCACCTTCTAATCATGCTAATCTGTGTATTCTTCAGTTTTAGACCACAAAAGTTCAAAGTTTGTTTTGTTTAACGACACCACTAGAGCACATGATTAATTAATCGTTGGCTATTGGATGTTAAACATTTGGTAATTCTGACTCATAGTCATCAGAGGAAACCCGCTACATTTTTCCTAATGCAGCTAGGGATCTTTTATATGCTTACAAAATTAATGTTTTCTTACTGTAATTAAATGGGCAAGAACATTTTGTCCCTCAGGTTGGAATTGCCTTATCTATACCTCACAACGGTGATAGATTCTATTATTGTTATATTGAAGTCTGACCAAAATGTCCATCTACCATTTGTAGAAAGTTTGTGTGTCGGTGACTATTTCAACTGGAATAAAAACATTGAAAGAAACTAAAGTTTTTATTTTATGATGGGCTGTTTGTGTCAACTGTGAACATCACTGACTTTTAGCAAGTGTACATTATATATGTATATGCTGGCCTCATAGAAACTGTTTTATACATATATACCTTTCCTTGGTTTTTATATGCCATCTATGGGTTGTATTATGGTATGTCATTGTCCGTCCATATGTCGGTCTGTTAACTTTTTCTTGTCCGGACCTTATCTTGCATACAGATGCATACAGGACCATCAAACCTCACATGTAGGAACAACTTGGTATGATGGTGTGTCGCGTACTATTACTAGGTCACTGTAACCTACTTTTCAAGGTTTACTGCACATAACAGTAAATCCTTGTCCAGATCATATGTTGCATACAGATGCATACTTGACCATCAAACCACACATAGGAACAACTGGTGGTTGGTTCAAAACAAACTGTTCATCCATCCCATTGCAATTATTTCACATAATTATAATTGAATCATACCCGTAACATATTAATTAATATACTAATAGATATGGTTTTACATCAAACTCCTGATGAGTGTGTCATATACCTCACCGGTACTCTTGTTTTATGTACAAATGACTTGTATATACAATTGTACAAATGTATATACAATTAAATTTGTTTTAAATTAAGGATTATTTGCTCAGTCTATATTGCAATACATTTGAAGGTTTCATTTTTGGTATTTGGTCAATTCTTTTAAACTCTGGTTTTGAAAACTTGTAAGAACTACATGTAAACATTGGTTACAAAATGAAACAGCATCTGACGTATATGTCATAGTCCAGCGACTTGATTAAAGTTTGGTTGTCATGTTATAAGCCTACATTATAAATTATATGTCAAGCAAGTCTATTTGCATTAGTGGATATTAATCCCAGTACGTCTTTCTGATTTAGTGCTGAGTATTACAAACATTAAATTTCACTTCATTTACATGTAGCTCAGAAACTGCTCAATTTTTCAGAATTATATGTTACAATTTGCTTTGTGATGTCATGGTTAAGCCATCAGACATAAGGCTGGTAGGTACAGGGTTCGCAGCCTGGTACCGGCTCCCACCCAGAGCGAGTTTTAATGACTCAGTGGGTAGGTGTAAGATACTACACCCTCTTCTCTCTCATTAACCACTAACAACTAACCCACTGTCCTGGACAGACAGCCCAGATAACTTGAGGTGTGTGCCCAGGACAGCGTGCTTGAACCTTAATTGGCTATAAGCACGGAAATACATGTAAGTTGAAATGAAACAATGTTTAATGATATGACTAGAACACATTGGTTATTTAATCATCCACTATTGGAAGTCAAACATTTGGTGCTTCTGACAGATAGTCTTCCAAGGAAACCTGCTACTGGTTTCTGTTATCAGCAAAGAATCAGCACTTTTCCACAGACAGGACAGTAAAAATTATATGAGTTACCTTTTTAACAATTCTGTGTGTATATGTAATGACTGTTATACACAATACAGTGAAACTCCTCTAAACCCGTCACCCTTGGGACCAAGTAAAATGTCTTGTTTTAGAAGGTATCCTGTTTAGAGAGGTTAAGTTCTGTACTGATTTTAAGAAATGGACCATGAAAAATGTCTGGTTTTGGGGAAATTCCGGTTTACAGAGGGTCAGGTTTTGACAGATTTCACTGTACAACATTTAATTCATGTTGTCTTGCTACATGTAGGTCCTGCTGCTGTTGCCAACATTGACAGAATGGTGGCCGAGAGTTTGCGGGATTTCACGAGTGATGAGGAACTGTCAGACACTGAAGATCCGGATCTCCTGGTATGAGATGAGTTTTAACAGGTTTTATTGGGGAACTGTCAGACACTGACGATCCAGATCTCTTGGTATAAGACAGGTTTTAAACAGGTTTTATTGCAAATGCAGCTCTGTGTGTGTGTGTGTGTGTGTGTGTGTGTGTGTGTGTGTGTGTGTGTGTGTGTGATTTAGTAAGAAGGACTAGCATCCAGGAAAAACACTTGCTCTAGATAAATGAATGAATGAATGAATGAATGAATGAATGAATGAATGAATGAATGAATGAATGAAAGTTAAACAACACTCCGACACAGAAATACACATTGGCTATTTTGTGTCAAAGCTACTCTAGAAAAATACCCCAGAACCCCTGTCATATTATATTTTTAATTTCTAATCTTGTATGTATGGGACAATCCGACTTATCATGGTGCTGGGTCTTACCATATTGCCATTGTTATCTGGGCCCAGTAACATAAAGCACTCATAACACGTCAGACGTATTATGTATGGCGTACGTCTGATGTAAGTGTTACGAGTGCTTTGTGTTACTGGACCCTGGCCTCTAAACACGGCTAGTGGAAGTGGTATGGCCAGTCTATTCATGGTTTTGGCCATACCAATAATTTTGAAATTTTTTAAATAAAAATTTATCTGTTAAGTACAATATTTTTTTTACCTGAATTCTAATTTCACAAAACAGTTTATACAACTTTATCTTGCCCGAATAATGTTAGATATGAAAATGATGCAAAAGAAATTTTGTAGTACTTAAAATGCGACAAAGAGCACCTGACTTTCAAATCATTTCTGGGTCTGAAAAGGTCTTCATTCCTTTGGCACTCGACTACTTAGCAGACATAAACATTTGGTCATTGTGATAATATAGTCTTAGCAAGAGGAAATCCACTACATTTTTCCAGTCAACCATTAAATCATTTAATATATGTTGTTTGAATCTGTTGCAAGAAAAGAAAAGGTACCTCTGGTTAAATTCATTGTTTATGCATTTATCAACTCCAGAAGAGATTACCTTTGGTTGTCACCTGTTGTGATATAATGTCACATGTTAATGGTAGTATTCTCCTAATATGAGCATGGATTGTCAGACAGAACATGTTGATTTTTATTTAGTTGTTTTTTAATATCTAACCGGCCTCGGTGGCGTAGTGGTTAGGCCATCGGTCTACAGGCTGGTAGGTACTGGGTTCGGATTCCAGTCGAGTCATGGGATTTTTAATCCAGATACCGACTCCAAACCCCGAGTGAGTGCTCCACAAGGCTCAATGGGTAGGTGTAAACCACTTGCACAAACCAGTGATCCATAACTGGTTCAACAAAGGCCATGGTTTGTGCTATCCTGCCTGTGGGAAGCGCAAATAAAAGATCCCTTGCTGCTAATCGGAAAGAGTAGCCCATGTAGTGGCGACAGCGGGTTTCCTCTCAAAATCTGTGTGGTCCGTAACCATATGTCTGATGCCATATAACCGTAAATAAAATGTGTTGAGTGCGTCGCTAAATAAAACATTTCTTTCTTTCTTTCAATATCTAATGCACACCTGACTGTGTATTTATTCTTCCACTAAATTCCAGGCTGAGCTAAATGAGTTGACAACAGAGGAAGCACACTCACCGTCTCCAAGTAACCAGTCTTTACCGAAGTCCACGAGTGAAAACAACCTGTCAGTGATCGAGGAAAGGATGTCCATGTACTCACAAGCGTTTGCTAATGCCAAGGCTGCAGGAGACAGCTCAAAGCAGAGACGACTCGACAGAGGCATAAAGGTGTGGACAAATTATAATTTTCTGCATGTAATTTTGATAATATATTTTTAAAATATATAAATGGAGACCTAATCAAATGGAAGATGACTCAACAGAGGCTTAAAGGTGAGTACAATTTATAATTTTATCCATGTAGTGTTTTTATATTATTTATTTAAAAAATATTACTAGAGACCTAATCAAAGCGGAGATGACTCAACAGAGGCTTAAAGGTGAGTACAATTTATCATTTTATCCATGCAGTTATGATAATATCTTTCGTTCTTCTGTATTTTAAAGACACTTTTTATTGTTTATTCATTTACATTGATATACCGAAAACTGGGTGGAGGGGAATTATTGTTTATAAATTTTGCACCATTTGCCTTAGGTTGCAAGATTTATATGCACATTTTATATTAATTTGAGATATGCATTACAGATATCAACATTTGTTTGTGAAATTTACATGTTTCAAACATGCTGAAGGGCATATTTGTGAAAAAAGCACATGACGTGATATTCTCATCCTGTTCACAGTACGTAAAATTTTTGTTTCCTTGTGTAACTGACAATAATGTCGTATGTAGTTCATATTATGTTATGCCACTTTCAGACTCTGAATGAACTGTTGAAGAAAGCCCAGAGTGGTCGGTTTGTTGAAGAAAGTGATATCCCTCCAGCTGTAGCAGTGAGTTCGGCCACCCCATCTCCCTTACACACACCACACACAGAGCAACCCCCGGAGCCTCACGTTTCACCTGTTAAAAGACCTCCAGGTAACATTACTCAGTACAGATTATTTTTTACAAAACAGATCACTGAATGGCACAGGCCACCCACCCACTGGAGGGCAAAAATGTAAATAAAATTGTCCTCCCCCACCAGAGGTTGTGACCCCCCTACTCTAGATATTGTTTCTTACTGACTATTAACTTTTGTCTAAAGTGTATTCTCCATGAATGTTTAGTTGCTATTTTGTTGCATAAAAGTTTGTAACAAAAATGTATCATTCCAGCCAGTGCACCATGACTGGTATATCAAAGGCTACCCTGTCTGTGGTATGGTGCATATAAAAGATCCCTTGCTGCTAATTGGAAAGAATAGCCCATTGCCTGGCAGCAGCGGATTTCCTCTTTCATTATCTGAGTGGTCCATAACCATATGTCTGACACCATATAACCGTAATTAAAATATGTTGAGTGCGTCGTTAAATAAAAAACATGCCTTCTTTCCTAGTATCATGTACTTTAACGTTTGTAGAACCTTCATCAGTTCAGTCATCAGTTTCTCCAAGCCCTCCCAAAGTGCCTGCCCCAGTGCTGCATCCTGTGAGTGTTCCTCCCTCAGCCAAGGCACCAACACCTGAACCAAGGACAGGTCATGTTACCACTGACTCCTCTCACACTGCAGCAGCAACACCGGCCACTCCATCATCAGAGAAAACCAGCGGATCTCTCTCATCATCAGGTATAATGTTGACATCGGTGATGTTATGTTTTTTTGAATGTGTTTTTTTTTTTTTTTTTTTTTGCCACAAACATGTAACACAGAGACAAAGATATATTTGTGTTAGAACATCACAAATGTATGGAGTTAATAATAAGAGATGAATGGTGAAGTATTTCCATTTCGGTATAGATCAACTTGACAACTTGACGTGTGTAAAACTTTCTGTCAGTTGAGCTATCTAGGTATCACCCGAGCCCGGAGTACCCAGACCCTGCAGTGCCATTTTTGGGTCCTACACTTGGCAAACACCTATAATCGTAAGTGTGAAATGGGTGGAACTCTGTGCTTATGGCCATACACCTCTCCATTGAGCCTAGCGATGCACATTGATAACCTTCAGGGCTAGAACCGAGTAAGCAGAACATTTTGCCAAATCATCTAATATTTAAACTTCAAAAATTGCAAAAACTCAGTTATTTTCTAATTAAATAACAGTTATTACATGAAATTTAAACATCAAATGAAAGTAATATTCACAAATTGTTGGTGATTGGTGAGTGCCAGAGCTAGCCCAGATATTACATGTTGCTGATACTCTATAATACATACAGGTACATCCTGAAAACTGTGTGATGGTTTTACTATGTCCATGTTAGAGACCTAAGATGTCAAATACTTTTGATATGCCAATTTTCATTGCCAAAGTGAATTCAACATTATGAGTATGCAAAATTCTTGAGATTTATTGATATCTGTGTCATGTCTTTTTATTTAAGCATGTTTGAAATAAATTATTTGTTTGAATTTTTATGATGCTGGTGCATACTTGCTTTAGTTTCTAAATGAATTGTTTTTTAAAAATCTTCATTGCTCTTTAGATTCTGAAACCCGCAAGATGTTAGTAACACGTCGAGACCAGTATAGACATGCAGCTGTTGAGGCAAAGAAAAATAATGATATGAAAACTGCAGCTAAATATGTCAAGATATTAAAGGTATTTAGAAAATAACTAACAAGCTCTGAGGAAATTACTGTTACAAATTAATAAACATTATGAACCTAAGCCTTTGGCCAGGATTTACAACATTAATTCATGATGGACAGATAATATGTAATTTCTCATAGTCGGTTGGTTATTCTCTTTATTACACTTTGTCATTTTTAACTCCTTTTTTTGTTTTTTCTTAATATAAAAATCCTTTGGGTTTCTAAAGCAATTTCATGTCATTACGTCATATATCCGAAGGCAACTATATACATTATATGTATACCACAAAAGATAATACAAGGAATGTAGTTGGCTGAAACGACTTGTTATGTCATGGTATAGTGCCATTCTTTTTGCTACCTAATTAGTACAATACAAAATGCATGTATGTGCGCATTAGAAAATATTTTTAAAAATTGGTGTAAATATTCCTGGTATTTTGTTTAGATCGTATAACATATGTTTAGACAGTGAAGAGCCAACCAAATGATTTTAAGCTAATGAATCAGTGGCTTTAGAAGCAAAATGCAATTGTGGAATAATTTTGGGTTTTCTTGCATATCGTGAGCTTTCAACAATAAACTAAATAATTATAACACTTGATTAGTTGTCACATATGTTTTGTTTCCAAACAGCAATTTGATGGTGTAATACAAGCTGTGGAAGAAGGAAACCCTATTGATCTGTCAAAGATGCCTCCCCCTCCCCCTGGCGTTGGTGGTAAGTGGATCAACTTTTTATTGCTTTGTAAAGCTTGTAGGTTCCCTTGGTGGACCCATTAGGCTTTTATCCATCCCATCCACGTGCCCCTCAGTTGGTACATAAGAAGTGGTATGTGCTGTCATGTTTGTGGGAAAATGCATATCCCTTGCTGTAGAGAATGCATGTAGCAAGAATCTTCTGAAGAATATGTACACACCAGGCAAGTTCTCTACCACTGCAACACTTCTATTCATTCATTCCATTCATTCCATTCATTCCATTCATTCATTCATTCATTCATTCATTCATTCATTCATTTCATTCATTCATTTCATTTCATTCATTCATTCATTCATTTCATTCATTCATTCATTCATTCATTCATTCATTCATTCATTCATTCATTCATCCATCCATCCATCCATCCATCCATCCATCCATCCATCCATCATTCATCCATTCATTCATTCATTCATTCATTCATTCATTCATTCATTCATTCATTCATTCATTCATTCATTCATTCATTCATTCATTCATCCATCCATTCATTCATTGAAGATCAGAATATATTTGTCAAATATCATGGTTTTTTGTGTTTGAATAAGCATTATTAAATTCTAATAACCTGTTTTACTGTATGACTGTTGAATATAACATCACAAATAACCTCTTTGGGATTTTACTCAGGTGCACCATCAATGGCAAAGGAAGTTGCTGCTCCTTCACAACCCAGAGTTGAAGGATCAGCTCGCCAAGGCTCTCCACCTGAAGAGTCAGAACCAGACTATATGCCACCAGCACCTACTGCTGAAGGTGAGTGATGCTCTGTAGACATCTTGTAACCTAAGCCATGGCTGTAGACTACTATCTGTTATACACATAGAGGTAGTTTCACACTGTGTGTTTTATAGTCATGATTTCAAACTTACTGGGAACATTTTTTTTTCTTAAAATTTTCATAATTAGTGACAGTTGCTGATCAGTTTTAAAAAGTGACTAGCATCTATTGTTTAACATTTGAGATTTGTGTAGTGATCTGTAAAACTTGCATAGCAAATCACGATGCAGTACTGAACAACATGTTTCCCTACATATAATCAAGGTGTTTTATCAGAACAATTTCACGATTGCACACTTCAATCTGAAAACAATTTAATGTTTTTAAAAGAAAGTAAAAATACTCAAATGATTATAATTATTGAAATTCTTTTTATAATGTGTAATCTACTTTCTTATTAGAATTCTGTGTTCTGAGTTACGACAATGAGCTGTGATTTATAGGCTATGATTTTCTACCTTTTTATAATTAGTATAATCTAGATTTTACTCACATTAGACTCGTTTAGTACTGCTGTACAGAAATACGTGGCCTATTTATTGAAATTACTAGTTGTACTGTTATTATTATGTTAATTTTGTAGAAGAGAAAAAGATATTTAATGCCCCTGATGCACCAAAGTCCGTAGAGGAAGCTTTACAGCAACGTCTTGAAAAATACAAATCTGTTGAAGCAGAGTCTAAGAATGCTGGCGAATCGGGCAAGGCCAGGAGAATGGGAAGAATAGTGAAGGTAAAACACACGGTTATAACCCATTTTAGTTAGTAACCCATTTAAGTCATTAACCCATTAGAAGTCGTAAGCAAGTGGGTAACCCTTTGGAGGCAGTAACTTATTAGGGTTAAAGTTTAAAGTTTGTTTTGTTTAATAATACCATTTGAGCTCATTGATTTATTAATCATTGTCTATTGGATGTCATACATTTGGTAATTATGACATATAGTCTTAAAGAGGAAACCCGCTACATTTTTCCATTAGTAGCAAGGGATAGCACATACCACAGCCTTTGATATACAAGTTGTGGTGCACTGGCTGGAACGAGAAATAGCCCAATGGGCCCACAGATGAGGATCGATCCCAGACCGACCGCACATCAGGCAAAAGCTTTACCACTGTGCTGTGTCCCAACCCTAACTCATTAGAGGTATTAGATGTGGTAATCTATTAGACATAGTGACCTATTAGAGTATGTATCCCATTATAGTCTTTTAACTTATTAGATGTTGCTGCCGTCAGAGGTACATGTAGTAACCCATCAGAGGCAGAAACCCATTAGTGACCTATTAGAGTCTGTATCTCATTATAGTCTTTAACCTATTAGATGTTGCAAGCCATCAGAGGCAGTAGCCCATTAGATTACTGTGACCAATTAAGATGGTAACACCTGAGATTCTTTAACCCATTAAAGTCTGTAACCTATCAGAGGTGGTAACTCATTAAGAGACGGTAACCCACTGAAGTTTGTAGCATTCACCAGTTAGTTTTATCATACAAGAGGAATACTATAGGCATTAATAAATTAAGAAACCATCATTATAACATTTAAGAAATAGGATTGGAGGAAACACATTAAATACCTGAAGTGTTTTCGTCAAATATAACCATCCCCATCAATGGAAATAATATTTTTATATCAGTTACTAAATGAAACAATATTTTGAATGTAATGTTATATTATTACCCATTATTAAAGCTTGTACATACTTTTTAGCCAGGTACAATCATAAATATTGAATAACATGTTATTTTTTTAAAGATGTGTAACCGTTGATATTTGTATAAAATAAAAATGTCATTGATTTTTTCAGCAATATCAGGATGCCATCAAGGCCTACAAGGCTGGCAGAAATATTGATTTTGATGAATTACCAACACCACCAGGTTACTAGTCTTTTATTCTTTGTTAACTGGCAGGTTTTACTTATGGGTTTTTTATTGTAAATTGATTAAGTTTAAATATAAATGTGTTTTACAAGGCACAATATTTTATGTGAACCATCATTCTGTTGATATGTTGATTATGCAACTTTAAATTGACGAGAACTGCCAATGGGTTACTTGGTAAACTGTTAAAAGTTTATGAAGGTCACTTTATCAAGTATCACAGAACTTTGCAATAAAATATTTGCACTTTATATTTAAGGAGGAAATATTGTGATTAAAATTTAAGTTCTATGCAAGTTTTGGGAGATTAATTAGGTTACACAAATGTAAATGAACAGTTGGTTACCCAGGTAAAATCATGTGAACTGATATCGGGTTACCTAAGATTTTAAAATATTGCTCCATGTTTCAATCAATATGGACATTTAAAAAACAAAAACATTTAAACATTAACCTGACCACTCACCAGTGGAAGATAAGTGCTTGGCTACATTGAGATGTCCAGACCAATCCATAGGTATCGGGGGGGGGGGGGGGGGGGGGGGGGGGTATAATGGTGGTGGAATGCAATTAGTGAGAAATCAGGTTAAGTATTTATGAAAGGTTTGTTTATTTTTTATTAATACTTGTTTCTAAATTTTATTGAATTAACATTCACAAATGTTTGTTATGTTATTCAAATATTTTTAAAATATGTTCAGTATTGACATTTGTTAGATTTTATTGCAGTAATAATTTATATGTGTAACTTTATTCAGCTCTAGAAACATATGTTCAGTTGTAAAACACAACTTAATTATATGTGTTTTAACACAAAAATTGCCAGTTATAACACAAGTTACTGCTTTTGTATCTGTAGGTTATGCTCCAATCCCATTTGGTTCCAATGCTGCACGTCCTCAAACACTGGCTGCTTCTGGGCCTCAGACTGAAGGTCGAAGGTCACCTCAGCCACAGCAGAAGTCACCTCAACCTCAGCAGAGAGCGCCACAACCTCAGCAGAGAGCACCTCAACCTCCCCAAGCAAGAGCAGCACCGGTTCCAGCAGCAGCACCGGTTCCAGCAGCAGCACCAGTTCCAGCTGCCAGACCAAAGGAATACACTGAACAACAGATCAACAAACTGGCCTGTATGTTGTCACGTCCATTGGCATTTTCAGGAATTAATGAAATGTTTTATTTAACGACGCACTCAACACATTTTATTTACGGTTATATGGCATCGGACATATGGTTAAGGACCACAGATATTGAGAGAGGAAACCTGCTGTCGCCACTACATGGGCTACTCTTTTCGATTAGCAGCAAGTGATCTTTTATATGCATCATCTCACAGACAGGGTAGTACATACCACAGCCTTTGATATGCCAGTCGTGGTGCACTGGCTGGAACGTGAAATAGCCCAGTGGGCCCACCGACTAGGATCAATCCCAGACCGACCACTTATCGAGAGAATGCTTTACCACTGGGCTACGTCCCGCCCCTTGGCATGTTCAGGAGGGCAAACCCTCTCAAAAAATGGTCTCCATTCTACCCTAATACAACTGCATTCATTTAATATTACATGCCAAAACCAGTCTAGGGAGTGAAAGCAAGCACTCAGCTTCCTAAATACATGTATGACTCATTTTTAATATAGACAAATGTAATGGAAAGTAATACAGAAAATATGAGAACTAATTTGACTCACTTTCATACTTTTTCGCCAGGGTTACCATGTCTGATGAGATTGGGAAAATTAGCGCAAGTAAATTATTTCTGGGAAATGTTTTCAGGCCACTGAATGATGCAGTACACCACTGTTAAATTAATTTAGTAAAACAGACATATATTAAATATATATATATTGGGAATATTTACGTAGAAATTGAGAATTTTCAGATTCAGCTTCTTTTGGGAAGGGGCCTATGTTTGGACGCACAGAATGTTTGGACAAATCCCTGATAAGTATTTAATAAATGAGTGTATTTTTATGTTATAACTGAATTCATAATGTTGTGCCTCTTAATTAGTTTATATCTCCACTGCAAAGTAAGAAATGTGATGAGTGCATAATATGCTCCCCCAATAAGAACATTGAACATTTTGGCAATATTTGAACAATAATTTTAAAATCCCACTTTTTCAATGTATTCCTATCCCCTAAAAATACACGCCTATGTCAGTTTACCGAATTAATCATTTTCTTATTTGTGTTTCTCTATTTTCAGCACAAAGGAAGAGCCACTCGTCAAGATCTCAACAGCAGGAAATATTCCTAAGAGAACGATATGCAGAGTTTAAAGAAGCAGCATTAACTGCCAAGAAAAATGCTGACATTGAGCTGGCAAAGAAATATGTTAGACAAATGAAGGTTTGTTACAACAAATCTTACTGGTCATTTCTTGTTAAGACAAGTAACATATGTTATTGGTTATTTCTTGTTGTAGAGACAAACAACAAATATTATTGGTTATTTTTTGTTCAAGAGACAGACAATAAATCTTATTGGTTTTTTCTTGTTGAAGTGACAAACAACATAACTTAGTGGTTATTTCTTGTTGTATAGACAGACAACATATCTTATTTTTTGTTGTAGAAACACAACATATCTTATTGGTTATTTATTGTTGAAGAGACAAACAACATATCTATCTGTTAATATAAAGGGTTTTTTATAACCCACAATTAACTGTGTATTATGTCCATGGGTTTCATTCAGTTATTAATAAGTAGTGATCTGGCCATGTGCTTATAATTCTTTAAAGTCCAGAGCCAAGACTTTAATAAAGTCTTGCTCAAACATATGGCATACAGTTAAAATCGGAAAACTTTGCTAAACTTTTAAATCAGGACATTAAGATTTTATAAATACCATCCCTGATTGGTTATAAGTGAAATCTTTATTTTGCATAGGTTAAATGTTTTATGAGAGATTTTGCATTTACAAATAAAAAAATATTTGCTGAGGTTAAAAAAATTTTTTGGAGAAGTTTTGCATTTCTGATTTGAAAAAGATTTGATTTCTGTTCTTGTTTTAGGGATTGGAGCCCATGATACTAGCTTGTGAAGGTGGACTTCCAGTTGACTTGTGTCAGGTAGTGTGGATACAGTAATTCAGATAAAGTAAAGCCATTAACATTTTAGAAATTGGTAGAATTTTAGAAAAGTTTATTAAAGCAACTGACCCAAGTTTCTGATATATATATCTGGGGCTTAATTCACTAAAAGGATGTTTTGTTGTCTAGCAGAGCCTAAAAGATCTTTGTGAATTAGGCCCTGGTTCCCATTCCATGAAAGAATCATAGGTAAGGTTAATTGTAGTGACTTAAAGCAAGTTTTATGGCTGGCACACATAAATTTTACAGTCATTCAAAAAGGCAACCTTACGGTAGTTGTAAGTGCCCCTTTAACAATTAAAATCTTCTTTGCGAATTAAGTGTGAATTAGTTGAATAATAAATGGTTACTGACTATTCGGAACATCTTGAATGTATTCATTGGTATCAGACATCCATGAAGTAACTTTGTCAGTTTGTTTAATAAGCAATAATTGCAGAATTTATAAGACATGAGAGTTATCTCCCTTACTTTCGTGTGACGGTTGTATGGCCTAGAATGTTTTTCAGAAAAGGTATTTGGTATATATTGGATCCATTTTCACACAGAAAAATCATCAAATCATCATTTAACTGTCATTTGACATCCACATTAGTTGGTTACAGCTGCCTCGTATCAGTTGTAAATTTTCACCGTAATTTACAAAACAATAAGCTATGCCTTATCATGAAATGGGCTGGCAGTCGTAGAGAAAATTAAGGTCATAATGGTAAGTATTTACGACGATAGTAGTGCTAAGATTGCTTCGTGGAACAGGGCCCTGTTATTCGTAAAATGCATTTTGAGCAACCATAGACACAAGAACAGTCAGAAACCCATTAGTTGCTAAACTTCATAAGATGGACAAGAAGTTGTATGTAACGTATTAAATTTAAAAATAAAAATAGCTTTAATTAATCAACTGAAAATATTTTACACTGGCTAATACGAAGTAGGAGCATTGCTCTTAATATTTTGCACCTTATTTGTTTCACTCATTTGATATTCAGTCTGCAGTCCTGTGTATATTTATGTATTGTGAATACAAATACAGTACATGCAATAAATATTATAGGGGGGAAACAAGACATGCTGTATATATATATGCTAAGAATAGTATTTAGTCTTTTTCTGATTATTGTCTTTGTTGCGACAGTAAAACTACTCCAGCGGCCACCTCTGTTATGGAGACACTTGTCTTTAGAGAACGTTGTATAGTGCACACACATATCTGCTTAACACTGACATGTTTGACTGTTCATTTTTTGGGGGGTATTTTGCTGTCTGTTCATGCATTTGCTAACATCATTAGGTGCCACCGTCACCGAACCAGCCCAACGAGGCCGACCGGTTTATAATTGTCTCCCCTGATGACTGCGTGCCGACTGGAGACAGGACGGAGGTGTTCACGAAGTTAGAAAATGAATTAAAGAAGCAAATGAGGGTTTGTTTGTTTTCTTTCAATCATGCTGGATTTGTTTGGGGGTTGTTTTTTTTTTTTTACAGAAGTAATGATAATGTCTTGCAACCTTGATTATTTTGTTATTAAAATGACTTGATTAATAAAAGATGATTTGCTCACTAAATAGACAATTTGCTTATATAATTTATGATTTATTTATAAAAATTACCGTCTGGATAATGAGTTGGTTGAAAAAATGCCATTATTTTGACATATACATGTATATCAGGAAATGACAATCAAACACTGTTTACTTTCTTCTGTAGAGAAGTAGATAATGTTATTTCTTTTAGTGTTTTTAAACAAGCAAACTAGTGTGTATTATAAATGATATTAAATTATAAAAATGGTGAAAGAGCAGTAGTATTTTATATGTTACCAAGTGAACAAATAATTGTAGTATTCCTGGATGAAGTCACAATGACATTTCTCACCGGAATATATCCAACTGATTCCTGCTTCATTCTTACTTCATTACGTCTGTAACATAAAAGAACAGACAGCATAGCACATACCACAGCTTTTGATATACCAGTCATGGGGCACTGGTTGGGACAGGAAAAAATGCAATGAGAGAATGGGTCCACCGATCCTTCAACCCAAGCACCTCACACTGTAATTGTATAATCACTGGTAACCTAGCTTTTTAGCAAGGGAGAGATCTTACATCTAGGAGGTTTTTTTAATTACATCCAGAACACTGGTATATTATATGCTTTTGCTTTCTATATGAACTATGCTTTAACAAAATTTACTTTAAATTAATTTTTTTACAAAATTCTTATTATGGCTGTTCACTAACTCTGTTGCCTACTACTGTTTTCAGACCTGTGCAACAAACTCACAACACTTCAACAAGCTAGGTGATGTGGCATCTGCGTCAAGGTAAACGTTTTTCTCATCTTATTATTATTAACGGGTAACTTAAAATACATTAAAGTGTAATATTTAACATCTATATATTATAATTAAATCAATTGTACCTGCTTCATAACCAGATAACATCCTTAATTGAATTCAGAATTATTTTTTAAAATTATTATTATTTTAAAATTAAAAAAAACAAAAACATTTGATACTCATAAAAAAACCTTTTATTAGCACAGTACAATTGAGTGGGGTTGTTTTTATTCTCCAGTGAATTATCTTGCTTGTAAAATTTCTTTTATGTATGTGCTATTGTTGTTATATCTGACCTACATGTATTAATGACAACCAGTCATTTGGGGACCATTCACAATTATCTACATTTTTACACACATACACTAAAGGGGAAAGAAGTTTATACCTGTGTATGTTTTTCAAACAAAAACATTGATAAAAATATTCCTTACAACATCAACTTTTTTATGTATATACTCGTTAAAACATTGATAATTTTGCATGACCATTTATTGAATTTTTTTATCAATTGTTACAGATTATCTGGAATTTATGATCACAGTTATGCACATGTGGGAATGTTAGCTTATCATATAAGATGCAGTTGTTTTGGAGTGGTTTTTTAAAATGTTTTAATGAAAGTTGCCATTGTGATCATTATGTTTTTTAATTACAGATTTAAAAAAATGGAAGACAATTGTAGAAAAGATCTTGATGCCTTAAAAAATGCGTTACTCCATGGTGATCCAGTACCAAAGTTTCACTATGAAACAAAAAGTTATTCTGTAGTCAGGTTGGTTTTTTAGTCAGTTTACATTCTGCTAGCATTCAATAGTACTCAAGTTTCCAACATAGTCAGCAAAATATATGGATATTACTTCTAGCTTTGTTAGGGACATTTTCCATTTGTTAAGTGTCTGTTGCAGCATGGGTACAGTGCCGCTTGTATAAAAACACAGATATTTGATAACCATAGAATCCATTTTTAATGCATGAATTTCCACATTCTGCCTTGCACTGCATCAAAAACTGCACATATGGAAAACTGCCAGAAATTAACATCACCAACATTTTTTCTGGAATTCACAATTTTAGCACTACCTGAAAACATTGTCTGTCCTTGGTATTATTTAATGAAAAGTTCAGTTATCGTTTACATTTCAAGACCCTGCAAAATTTTCTTATTCCAATGTTATTTTCATCTCTGCTACTTGCTTGAACTTGTTTATTGGGTTTTAGATGTCTTTTAAGATTCTTTTACCACCTGAAAATAACAAAGCATTTGATTTACTATTAATTCTACCACAGTCTTTGACCAGTTGTGGTGCACTGGTTGGAACGAGAAAAAAAGAATATAAATGTCAGAAATAATATTAATCATTGTACAGTCATTTGGTGTGACTTCGTATTGGTTTGTTATTTGTGCTCTATAGTTCTGGTCAAAGGTTTATAGGAAAAGAAAATACATGATAGGCGGATATGTTGGAAGATCTGTAACTGAACAGCTGCATGAAGCAGTGAATTTTTCTCTCTTTTTTTTGTTTTTTTGTTTAATGACTGGGAACTTTTTTGATGGAAGCTTATTTTAGTATATTTAGACTCAATATTGTTATCATTTTGAGAAGTTATATATGATTCTTAGTAAGATAATATTTTGCTATATTCTAATGGAAAAATATCCTTACAAAATTAAATATTTTCATTACTTTTATAATGCACACATACTGTATGCTTTGTAAGAAGCACCTATTTGGCCATAAAAGACATAAATACATTTTAAACTTAGATTCAAGTAAATTATGTTAACCTTTAAACTTTTGTAATTTACTAGAAATGTTCTTAAATCTTCAGAACAAACACTGAATTAGGAGATGGTGAACTGGAATTCACAGTTATTCGGGGAATACAATATCATCTGCCAAGTGGTAAGCATTTTCTTTTGCCCTTTGATGCAGCCTAACTTGACCCACCATCCAGAAACTCTAATAATCTTGAAGCCTTTGGTTGCTCACTCTGGCCCAGCACCTAAAATTGTCTAGGTACGACTCTGTTGATCAAATATTTACAGTAGTCTGTCCAATTAATTAGACTGAAGTGTTGACCTGTGGTTACAGCACTCACCTGGGGTGTTGTTGGGTGTATATTCTCCCTGGAAATATTTTCAATTGATTTTTCATGTAGCTTAGTTCAAGAAGTTGTTTGTTTTCTGTTCAGTCTACTCTGTATCTTCTATATGGACCTGTTTAATACATTACATAAATAGCACCATCCTGACTGCAAACTGTATGTAATGAAAAAGGTGTGTGTTTATAAAATATTTAAGGTCTACAACAGACACTTGCTGCACCATCATTTTTGCTTCACACGCAACAAATGTAACATATTTTAGTGTTTTCACATCATATCCATATTTTGTAAATGATACTATTTAAAAAAAAATTACAATATTTTCTTCAAACTCCCGATAATGAGATCAGTAATTTTCAAACAAAATAGCAAATTTGAAATGTCGTGCACTCAGTTTTTTTATTATTGGAGAGACATGCAACCTGATATTATTCAATTAAAAAAAACCTATATTATTTTGCACTTAAAAAACAATAATTAAATAAATATACTTACCTTCACCCCTCACAAAATGGTTCCACACTGTTTACATGTACATGTATTTTTCACAATTATAAATAAAATATTAAGTTTTAAGTTTAAAAAGATGAAAGAAAAAAGTACTGTTAAGTTCAACATATCAAAAAATTAATGTGAGATATGGCTTAGCAATAGTATTTTTTGGTTCTATTTTAGGTTTTTCAGAGAAAGATTTGGATACTTATGTAAAATTTGAACTTCCTTATCCTAGTGTGAGTATAACAATGTTTTTGTTTTCTTTCTTTGTATACATTCTTATACATTTATTGACAAATGTGAACCACCTCTTAGTAGACTACAGGTTATGAATAATAAATAATAATCATACAAATATAAGTGTCATACAGAATTTATCGACTTTTTGGGGTAATTCATTATTCCCAAATATATTTAAATGTTTTGGTGCACTCGTGTTCATTTTAAAGTTAAAGTTTGTTTTATTTAAAGTCACCACTAGAGCACATTGATTTATTAATCCCTGGCTATTAGATATAGTCTTAGAGAAAAGTTGCCGAAAAATCCAAATCAGAGAATGGGTCCTGCGAAACAGCACTTCAGCTAGATTCATATTATATAGTTAAATATATATGAATATACATGTATGTCATTGTGTATAGCAACATTTCTGCTGAGAAATTAATAGACTAAGGTGTATTGACACAGTCTTTATGAATTTGTAATTAACATAATTAATTATATATATGCCTGTAGTAAAGCATGCATGCAGTGAATGAGTGATGTGTATTTTCAGGACGAAGCACAAGAAAAGAAATGTGACACTGTTAAAAATACAATAAATCCAGGTACACTTTCTGTTGATTCTACCTCTTTTTACACACAAGCTTATATATATGAAATAACAAACTTGATCATAAAATATTAGGCATCATTTAGACGTAGGGGAGGTAATATTCCTTAGTCCACCATGCATAAAATAAAAATTAATCTCATAATACAGGAAATGTTAATTGATTGTGACCTTTTCTGCGTTTTACAATTTTATGTCATACATGTAGTAAAAGACTTGCATAAAAGATGTCACACTCGTCACAACCAATCAGATTTTCCATCTGTTTTGATTTTTACTTTACCAACAAACAAGATACATGTATTATTATGATAGGCCATTATTTTTGGTTGTCTCAGACAGAGACATCGACACAATCAGTATTTTGAATAATATACTTGTGTGCAATACACATAGATTGCACACTGTTTGTATTGAGGAATACCTCCGACAAAATACTGCCTGAAAATTGATTCTTATTTCAGCTAAGATCAGATCTCTATTTAAAATGCTTTTCCATCATTGTTAAAGCTTGTGACAAATATAAAATGATTGAACGTTTGATTGGAGAAACAGAGGAAATAAATTTAATGATAAATAATAATGTGTTTAATATTGTCCATTTAATAATTGAAAGCAGTAGGTACCACATTAACTATTATAGTTCTCTGATTGCAGTTTTTGTAGTTATGACTTCTAGAAGATTGGAATTGTAACATGTGAACCCTAAAATCAAAATGACCTCTGTAGGTACAGTAAAACCTCTCAAAACCGGACCCTCTGTAAACCAGAATTCTCTCAAAACCAGATGTTTCTCACCATCCCCTTTTAAATATCAGTACAAAAGAGAACCTGTCTAAACTGGATACCCCATAAAACCAGACTTTTTACTTGGTCCTGAGCATGTCCGGTTTAGGGGGGTTTCACTGTATTTCAAATTGTGCCAACATTGTAGTAATTAGAACATGTTTTATTCCCTACTACAAATCACTGCTACAGTTCATTACTACAAAAATCATAAGGTGAGAATGCTGCTTTAATTTTTTTTAATTTTTTTCACAGAATATGAAGAAACCTTTATTCTACACATAGACCGCAAGGCTCGGTCATTTGCTAGAGTGGTTGAGAGGAAAGGAATTAAGGCAGAAGTCTTTTATAAAAGGTTTGGTTTTCAGCCACTTACAATGTGAAAAAACCTACTTTACTATCATTGTAAGTTTATTAAAGGGACATGCCCTAGTTGTTAACCATTACACCGTTGTTTTTCGCTATTAAACCCATTTTTCACAAATAAAATTACACTTTACTTACATTTTATTATTTAGAATATACATTTCCATTCTCCTGAAGTATTTTTTAGTAATCCTGGTAATCCTGATGTTTGTAATACCACGAAATGCATTTTTTGTATTTCTTAAAAACGCACGCGCCACTGAGAAAAAACCGTTGAGCAGACGAGGTCCAATCTATTTTTAGAGGGGATCTTTCCGTTTCAACGTCACATATGTTAGTATACTATGTGACCGTTATCATTTTGGTTCAGTTCGTTTTCTCGTGCACGGTTCGCGCGATCAACATCCGATTTGTTGTCATTTGCTTGTCGTTCATTTGTGAGGTTTTTCTTCACAGTTCGTGCACATTTTCATTAACAATAAAGTTCAGACAAGTAAGTATCTCAATACAAAACGTTACAAACCCTTAAAACCAATTAGTCTTACGATATCTGGAGAGGACAGAACAGTTGGAACATGCCCAGGAGAGGTGAAAGGAACGCACCCCAAGTCTGTGTGCACTCTGGGAAATTTCTGTGCTTCGAGTGACATCTACCGGTGACATCAGAATACTAACTTTCAAAATTATTTCAAGTAATTGAGTCACGGGGATTCCCATGGTATTTATCGATATAAAACCTTTTTGACTCCATTTTATAAAAACGTGATCTAAGTGTGTTACAGGTTTGTAGATTAACCAGAATTATAATTAATTTTCGCGGGCTGAAACTAGGGTGTGCGACTTTAATTATTGTTTAAATATTCAGTCAGTAAATTGAAGCATTATGTAAAACTTATAAGTTGGATTCATATAACTTAGTAATCATCATAAATGGTAAAATTACTAATTAATATCAAGTTGTGGCACCTTCTTAAATTAAAAATTTGTCTGAACTACCTGCAGACTGATTTTGAAGCGAAACATCAGACAGTTTTTGCACTTGGCCTTCTGTGTAGTAAAAGAAGGCAATGTATGACATTGTTTATAAAATGTATTTTTATTGAAATTATTGTTTTTCAGAGGTTTTCTGAAGAGTGATAAACTTCTTGGTACAGCGACTGTGAAACTGATGCCTCTTGAAAACCAGTGCACACTACATGAAAGTTTTGACGTAAGCATAGAGCTTGTAGTTTTTATTAAGTATTTATAGTTATAGAAAGTGCACACTACATGAAAGTTTTGACGTAAGCATAGAGCTTGTAGTTTTTATTAAGTATTTATAGTTATAGAAAGTGCACACTACATGAAAGTTTTGACATAAGCTTAGAGCTTGCAGTTCTTATTAAGTATTTATAATTATAGAAAGTGTACACTACATACAAATTTTGATGTAAGCATATATCTTGTAGCTCTTATTAAGTATTTATATTTATAGAAAGTGGATATATTATGCATGAGTAGGTGTAAGCCAATGTATTTGGTGTTGCTGATTTGAATGTGGGATGTTTTGACTGAATGTTTCAGCTTTAGACTATTAATCTGTATATAATGTTATGATGGATTTTTCTGCCACAGGAAACAAAATATTTTAGTTTTCTTTTCTTATTTTTCTTGTCTTTATGAAGTAAAAAGGTGAGACAGGTTATCTCATTGGCAACAAAGTCAACTTTTGCATTTAGCTCAACATCATAGTTTAGCATTTAAGTCCATTTGTTCCAACGCCATATAACCGTAAATAAAATGTGTTGAGTGCATCGTTAAATAAAACATTTCCTTCCTTAAGTCCATTTGTCAAAAACTAACATTGAAACATGGTTTATAGTTACATATGTCATTATTCATATTAATCATGTTAAAAAAGAAATTCAAATTTATTAAATTCAAATTTTAATTAAATTTTTTGGGGTAAGTTTTTTCTCTTTTTTTAACATGCATTGAGATGAATATCTATAGATCTGACTATCAGCAACACAGAATAAATTAAACTTTATGGTAGGTGAGACATTATATTTGGCAGAATTCTTGTTTATTTATTTTACTGATCTGACACATTTGTCACCAGGATGTCCACATCTAAAACCCTTGTTGCTGAAAAATCTACAGCCAAAACATCTATCCACTGCCTGTTTATTTCGTGTCACAAAAAGTGTTAAAAAGGAGAGAAAAATTCAGTTGATTGGATTGGACACAGTATGACCAGCAATATAGCTTACAAATGTTCAATGTTTTACCGACATTTGGCAATTGCAAGCTCCACTCTGCTTCGTTTTGGTGTGGTGCCATGCTGTGTGGTAATATATGTCTTCTACGAATGTGTAGTATCTATTTCTGCATATTCAAGTTGGTGTTTTTTCTTCTAAAAATGAGTCCATCTTTGTGTTTTATTTTTAACAGCTAATGGATGGTCGTAAGTCTGTAGGTGGGAAGCTAGAGGTCAAAGTGCGAGTGCGAGACCCCTTCAAAAACAAGCAGGTTGATGAAGTGAGGGAAAAATGGCTTGTAATAGACCAGTTTCTCAGGACACAAGCTTCTCTAGTAAGATTTTTAAAAACCAAGTTTCAAAATTATATTTTTATATGAATTTATATTTTAATTGAAATATTTTTGGTATAGAACAGTTTGGAGATTATGTTGACACTGTATAAAAGGAAATTAATTTATTTTAGTATATGTATACTTATAGATTTATATTTCAAAAGTCAAATAATATGCTCATTTTTATTCCCCAGTCAGTGTTGTTTGGTATAGCTGATATTTTGCAGTCGTTTTGAAAAATGACTGGTAGGACTAGCTGTTATATGAAATATTTAGTTATTTCATGAAATACATGTAACTGTGCACAATATACAATTATTTAAATGATTTTCTTTTACCGTTGTTTCTTTTGTTTGTGCTTGAGTGTTATTTAACATTCATTTGTTCATTTGAGTAATAATATTGTTTATTTTAATATAGAATCAGACACAGAATGCACAAAAAGTAAGCAACAGTTTTATTACATTTCCAAGCAATATTAAATATTCATTTGAGGCATTCAAATCCTTTTAGTATGGATAAAAAAAAAAAAATTGGAATATGTCTTTACTGGTTAATAAAGGGTGAATCTCGTAAGAATGGATATAATATTTTTATATCTGTATTTTAAGTTTCACTGGGTTGGTGAAAAGCCCTGAGGTTTTGTCCACTTCTGTCTGCTTAACACTTTTGACCATTATTCAATGTTCTTATATTTGTTTGGCAGTGATCCAGCTCTATAGCTCATGGATCTGAATTTAAGAAAGATGATTATCCCATGGTTATTTTAGATGCATGTTTGTCTTAAACGTAGACAGAGTAAAACGTGTACACTTGACTAAATACCTGCATTTACCACCATTAATACATGGCTGTTTACAGGGCAGAATTTAGCTCAGTCAGTTGAGTGCTTGCTTGAGGTGCTTGCGTCGCAGGATCGAACCACTTCGGTAGATCCATTCAACTGATTGGAGTTTTTCTTGTTCCGACCAGTGCACCACAGTTGGTCAAAGGCAGTGGTATGTGCTTTCCTGTCTTTGAGAAAGTGCATATAAAAGATCCCTTGCTGCATTTGGAAAAAAGTAGAGAGTTTCCTTTGAATTACCAGAATTACCAAATGTTTGACGTTTGATGATTAATTAATCAATGTGCTTTAGTGGTGTCGTTAAACAAAACAAACTTTTTTTACATGGCTGTTTAAGAAAATTAAACATGACTAAATGATAAATACCTTTTATAAATTTGGCTCATCATTATTAGCAAACCTGAACTAGCCGCTGCAAACCTTTGTCAGGGACTGTTGGTCTAGATGTTTATTTACTGAATCTTTTTATTTATTCATTTCAGAATTTGCAAAGACAGAAAAGGTAAGAATGGCATTCATTTCTTGTAGGTTAATTTTTGGCAGTGTTTTGGCAGTAGGCCCATTGGGCTATTTCTCGTTCCAACCAGTGCACCACGACTGGTATATCAAAGGCTGTGGTATGTACTAACCTGTCTGTGGAATGGTGCATATAAAAGATCCCTTGCTGCTAATCGAAAAGAGTAGCTCATGAAGTGGCAACAGCAGGTTCCCTCTCTTAATATATGTGTGGGCCTTAACCATATGTCTGACGCCATATAACCCTAAATAAAATGTGTTGAGTGTGTCGTTAAATAAAACACTTCTCTGTCTCTCTCAATAGCCAGTTTCTTCAGCATTCAATTAATAAACATCCTCTTTTGTCCTCTTTCAACTTCTTTTAGGCAAAGCAATTCTCTGATTGTATAGTAAAGGTCATGGTATAAGTGGTCTTTTGGGAAATTAACCTTCGTACAAATGAGGAATAGTATAGTATGAGGCAGGAGCAGGATTAATTTCATTGACCGTTACTTTGTGTTCGATACTTAATTTTATTTTAAAATGATGAAAAATGACCTTTATTTGACGGTAGTATACTCATAAGATTGTTCAGCTTTTATTTTTAACTGTGTGTCACATCCTTGTGAGTTCCGTTTTCCCTCCAACAGAATGGCTTTGTCTATCTTAATGGATTCGAAACAGTTCAGTATCCCCTATCCATAAATGTTTTTGGGTTTTTTAAATAATTCTCAAATGAACACGAAACTATTCCAAATGTCATTCTTCAAACATTTCACCACTTGCTTCCCATACCGGTTATTAAACTGTTGTTTTTTGCATGTTTTGTAATCATCATTCAGTAACAGATTCATTAGCTGAAGTTCACCTTTGAATCTAACTAGGAGAAACTGCACGTTGCTACCATGGCTGTGTCACAGTTGTATATATATATATATATATATATATATAAAAGATAACAATCAACTTTCATATTTCTTTTATTTTACAGGGCTTCTAGATTATGGTAGCCCCACTCCCATGGCTAGTGATATTCAGTGTTGGGCTAGTAAATAATTATTATAACTAGCCCGACGGCTAGTGGGAAAAAAACACTTGTCAAATGCTGCATTTACATATTTTGTAAATATGAATATCCTTCCCCTGCTTTCCACCCCAATCTAAGGATTTTTAAGCTCAAGCTCTCTATTTAGGTGACATATCTGATTATTACTATTAGTAAAATTGTACTTATTTAAAAGTAGGGCTAGTGAATTTTTAATCATGGCTAGTAATTTTTTTTAATCACTGATCCCATGGCTAGTGGATTTTTATAAAATTCTAGAAACCCTGTATTTTAATAATTCATCTGGTAACAGCACATACACATGTACCGGGAACATGTATGTGTTGGGTATCAGTGTTCCCAATAATTAATTCCAGACTTGGAACCATTCAACAATTATGTAATGCTCTAAATGGGGAATAGGGATCATGAAATGTGTAACAAAATGTTACAGGTCATGTATGTTGAAGCATATGACAAGAATATTATTTAATTTTAAAGTGAGAGTTTCTTACACACCCATTGGTGAGAACATCATTTGTTGTTTTTGATAACACATACTTGTTTACACATGTACATGTGTTAACAATTTCAAGACATACGACTGGCTGCACCTAGATGATGACCAGGTCACCAGTGCTATACATCCAATGAAAAAACAGCACCATCAAAATCGATTACACTGTGATGTTTAGTTAACCTGACAATCATTTGTCTGTGATGCGTAAGTTAGCTGTAGGTGCAAAGGCTGTAAAAAACTTGTAGTCAAAAAGATGTTAAAATCTGCTTAAAACCTGGTTTTTGAGGATATGTAAGAAATAGAATAATACATTCATGTCCATTAGATACCAATTATCTTACAACTCGTTTAAAAATGTATCAAATTCCTTTTTGCTTATTAGATTCATTATAAAACAACTCGTAAGATAAATGATATCTAACGATCACTCCAGTATTATTCTATATGTAATAGACTGTTATATGGGCAGAGGGCGCTAAAATGGCCTGATTTTGTTGGAACAGCTCCGTTTCAGACAGAGTGTTGCCCTTGCATTTCTTTATGCATATTCTTCTCATGTTTTACAGTAATCTTTTGCAGTATTAAAGTACTGCTGTCATAATTAACATTTATTTAATTTTAGTTTTGAGATTGTGATCTTGGATCCAGTATAATTAACTTATTCTAGTTATAAATATTATTTAAATTTTGTTGTTATTTCTCATTTTCCTTTCTATTCTTATACATTCAGAACTGCCTACCTTTGGAAGTTTGTTTCCTAGCAATGGAGTTGACATTCTGTTCTCAGTTCCTTGGAACAAATATCTTATTTTTATATATTTTTATAGGTTTCAGACTGACTGACTAACTGTTTACAGAACTATTTTTTCACTCCTGAGTTAGATGGGAAAATCTTTTAAACAACTGACTTTCTTTACAGCTAGAAATAGAATGTGAAATTCCTCCTTTTCTACACTGCACCTTTTGTTAATTTTTCTTGCAGTAGAAACTATTCTATTGTCAGTAGTAACAACTATGATTTAGTGCACCTTTTTTGGATGTGCATTCAAAAACAAATTTTTACTCAAAATTTCTTGTCTCTTTGGCAGCATAAAATCAAGCGTCTGTACTCTGTCATAGTTAATGAAGAGGAGAAGGAATTTCATAAAAGAAGATAAGTCGATAAGAAAAATGGCTACATTTGTCAATTTTGACTCCGTCTGTGATACTCAGTGATTTTTGTTTTGTGCCAAACATTTTTATCTGTTTAATGACAAGTTGTGACTGAAGAAATGATGCAATCCACTGTGCATTGCTGGCAGATTTAACTGTGATGAATATCAAGATCTGAAAACCTGGGCACTGATTTTATAGAACTTCAGAGGTTGGACCAGCTGTTCGGATTTAGAAGTCAGCCCTGTGCTGAATAAATTTTAAACTCAAGACTCATCGATTACAATGTTTGAGAATGCCATGTAATCACAATCGTAATGATGAAGCCACACATTCACATAATGGCATCTGTCTTATTTACTTTTGCTATAAAACCACTTGATTGTAATCATAATTACTGAACAATATATTTGCAATCGTAATTGATTACTTTCAGTTTTCTTGTAATTGTGACATTCTTAAGTAATCGTAATCAACAAGTAATCGTTCCATCTCTGATCACAACACATCCATGAATTTTATCAAAAATATACTGTATTTAAAAATACCTATTGAATTTTGCAGAATTTAATTTGTTTCATTTTACCTTATTTTCATGCTTATATTCAATTAAGGTTTAAACATGATGTCCTGTGTCCACACCTCATCTGGGCTGTCTGTCCAGGACAGAGGGTTAGCATTTAGTGAGAGAGAAGTCAGGTCAGGTCAGGTCATAGGGCTTTACTTGCACATTCAGAACAAGCTGTTGTAGCGCACGCCTGTCCTGGACAGGAAAGTTGGGGGGGGGGGGGTGGAGAGAGAGGAGGGACCACCTGCACTGGTACAAGGGAGCACCAGCAGCAGAGAGAAGTCTGTGTAGTGGCCTTATATATACTCAATATGTTGTTAAACTCACTCTGGGTGGGGGCCGGTACTAAGATATGAACCTAGTACCTACCAGCTGTAAGTCCAATGGCGTAACCAGAAAACCACCCAGGCAGGTTTTGTAGAATCAGTTTTGTTTTGCAGAATCTATTTTCTTTTGTATTCTATCCCAGATTCCTGCACTAGGTGTGGCTCAATTTGTGCAGTTATTTTCTTTAAAGTTATATTTGTGCCAATTCCGTCCTTCGTTGTTGTGCAATGATTCATATTTTGTTGGTGAATTTATTTTTTGTAATTGTTATTTTGTATCAAATAGATATGTACATTTCTTAATTTAGTCATGATTTTTTTTTAAAGTTAAAAACAATTTTTACTACTTAATGATTTTACACATTATGTTTTCTGTGATATATATATATATGTGTGTGTTAAAACTGAATAAAAGAGAACAGTTATTATGTTGTTGGTTTCATAAGTATATGTTATCTTTTAAAACATGGGCATATCAAAGACTATGTACATGTATTGTCATGTCTAAAGGAAAGGACATTACATCCTTTGCTAATAATTGAAATGATTGGCTGTTGTTTTGTTTTTGTTTTTGTTTTTAGACCAAGTATCAGAATTAAGATATGTTTGACATTAAAATTTAAACTTAACACGTTGAAATTACCACAAATGTGTATTAAATATCCAGTGTGAAGTGCATATTAAAGACCAAGTCATAATTACTAAATGTTTGACTTTCTTGATTTAATAGATGATGATTAATTAATCAATGTGCTCCAGTGGTGTTGTTAAATAATTTTTAAAATATACGTCATTAATTTATTCGAACAGTGGTTTTTCTCAATATTTTCAAAATAATAAAACCATATGGCCTATTTGTGACTATTAAAATACGAACAGTTTTTTTGTTTTCACGAGTTTTAACTTGCTTATTTATATCTGTAGATTAATATCCTATTATAGGCTCTAAAAGAATACTGGGATTTGCTTCAATGCAAGCTAATCAAGCTGTGAAATAGCTAAGACAAATCTTAAGATGTGATTCCAATTCAGTTTCCAGTATGACTGTTATACTGTAAATCATAAAATATTAGCACAATCGGTAAAGACGTATTAAATGGTAATACTGAAACTTGATAAAATTTAAATGCATTTGATCATATTAACATGGATCCATTGGGTACTTAATGAGTGAAACAATTTTTTTTTTAATAATTAGACTACATGGTATATACTTTAAAAACTTCTAATACATTTTATTATGTATAATTAAATCATTTATACTTATTTTTGTGCTTATATCCAATTAAGGTACAAGCACACTGTCCTGGGCACACACACCAGCTGCCTGGGTCTGTCGAGGACAGTGGGTTAGTGAGAAACAACTTGGTATAGTGGCCTTTCACCTACCCATTGAGTCTGCTTGCTTTGGGCGGGAGCCGGTACCGGGATGTAAATCCAGTACCTACCAGCATTAAGTTTGATGGCATAACTACTACACCACTAAAGAAAGAAAGAAAGAAATGTTTTATTTAACGACACATTCAACACATTTTATTTACGGTTATATGGCGTCGGACATATGGTTAAGGGCCACACAGATAGAGAGAGGAAACCCGCTGTTGCCAATTAAATTTTGCACTAATTGTTTGATTGGTATCACGGTTCATCGAACAGGTACCGTACCACTAGCTGTACTTGAAAGATCATTACCGATAGCCGCTTAACACACAAGATGACAGGTATGGTAAAGAAAGGATTGCATGGTTATTGTTGCGATTCTCCGATTCATCTATAGCTCATTCCGCCTAATTCATGGGCTACTTTTTGCGATTAGCAGCAAGGGTTCTTTGATATGCACCATCCTACAGACAGGGTAGTACATACCACGGCCTTTGATATACCAGTCTTGGTGCACTGGCTGACACGAGAAATAGTCCAATGGGCCCACTGACGGGGATTGATCCCAGACCGACCGTGCATCAAGCGAGCACTTTACCACTGGGCTATGTCCTGCCTGTTACTACACCACTAAGGCTGTTTAATGTATAATGAGATCTATTGGGCGTATATTTTTAGTTTACCAGTATTACATGGTGGGTTTTTTTTTTTTTTGGGGGGTAATGTTGGGTTTTTTAAAGTGGTGTGTGTGTGTGGGGGGGGGGGGGGTTTAAGTGTACATTTGTACATGATTGTAAATTGGTATGTTGTTTGTCTGCATTTCAGTGAGGGTGCTTCATCAATGGAAGTTTTGAGATACGAGAAACAGCAGCTTGATAAACAGGTAGACTTATTTAGATGCATTAAAGACAATTTATATCGATCAAATTTTATGCATATTTTGAACTACATGTACATGCATTGTACAGTTGAATCCCGTTGGTTTGAACCCTGTCGGTGCTCGAGAAAGTGTTCAACCCATTGGGTAGTTCAACCTAACCATTCGGTCAACATCAGATATTCCGTAACATCAGTTAGAAAGTTGAATTAGATACATATTATTTTGGTAACTGCAAACTTAAAAATGTCATCTCGGTGTTATATAGCAAAATATCAGAGTGAAAGAATTTATTACAAATTACTCCGATTGTGTGATGCAGAAGCCTTTGTTGGTATTAATGAAATGTGTGGTTGCTGAAGTGATGACAGCTGAGTAACTCGCCCATTGTTTTATTTAAAACTGGTCTTGTAGACATGTTCAGAGTAACGCTTAACGCCGAGGCCATTTTTGGCACTAATTGTTTGATTGGTATTACGGTTCATCGAACAGGTACCATAACACTAGCTATACTTGAAAGATCATTACCGATAGCCGCTTAACACACAACATGACAGGTATGGTAAAGAAAGGATTGAATGGTTATTGTTGCGATTCTCCGATTCATCTATAGCTCGTTCCGCCTAAATAATTAATCCAAAGGTTGTAATAACCAACTGCTTAAGCACAGCAAATGATGGTCCTTTTCAGTGGTTTTCCATTTGATATTTGTTGTACACCAGTTCGAGGGAAATATAGCTAATAACACAGACAGGACCGATAATTTTGTTCGAGCGAAGGCTTATAGTCGACCCTGGATGTGTTCGACCCATCATCAGTTAATATAAGGGTTTACCGAACAAAAAACTCGGGACTTCACTTTTGGTTTGAGCGTTGAGGTGTGATCAACTTCCAAGGTGAAGCCAACGAGATTCTACTGTATTTAATTACCAATATAACAGTTCTCTCTGTCTCTCTCTCTCTGTCTGTCTGTCTCTCTCTCTCTCTCTCTCTCTCTCTCTCTCTCTCTCTCTCTCTCTCTCTCTCTCTCTCTCTCTCTCTCTCTCTCTCTCTCTCTCTCTCTCTCTCTCTCTCTCTCTCTCTCTCTCTCTCTCTCTCTCTTGGAACTTATAGATTTACAGCAGTCACAAAATTAGTACAAAATTGCACTGCAATTTGTGACTGTTGGTGTTGCACACCAACAAATTTAAAAAACCCCAAAACCCAAATTCTTATGCAATTAATATATCTGTATTTTTAACTTTATTTCAGATTGCTGCTTTGAAAGACAGTTTGAGTTTGACCCAGATGCAGACACTGAAGCACAAAAGCAGCTTGTTGCAGGAGAAGATAGATTTGCAGCAGAAGAAACTTCGCGAAGGAGGCATGGAAACTTGGAAAGGTTGGTGTACACTCTTGCAGGGTGTAAGCTGTCGTTTAACTTCATGAAAAAGGATTTCAAGTTAAATTGTGCAGTTGTGTTTCCTAATTTATTTGTGGAGAAAAAAACTAGTTTGATAATTATCAGGTTTAGTGAGTCTTGACAGTGTATACTAGTTGAACATTTTCAATCCAAATTTTCAAAATTACTAACCATATTTTGTCTATCAAAACTGTGCACAAGATGAAATTAAAATTTAAAACATAAAATTAAAAACAAGACTTTATTAGAAGCTTGTGGTTCCAGATAAAAAAAATCAAAAAAAAAAAAATCAGTGATGCATGTATATGTTTACATTTAATAAGTAGACCTGATAATTGTGTACTAAGTAATATTCTTTTGTACTTTGTCTGTATATTTTGCCTTCTGTCTGTTTATTTTTCTGTATGGATGTCTGGATGTTTATCTGGATGTCTGGCTGGCTGGCTGGCCAAATGGATGTCCAGACAGATGGATGGTTGGATCATCCATGCTTTCATCTATCTTGCTGTTGTAGCTAGAGTATTGCAGCCAGACAGTTGTAGTCCTAGGGCAAATTTGTTGTGGGTGATAGGCCCTGGTCCTCTTGGTTTTTTTGCTGCAAAATGTATCCCTTGCTATCAGTTTGACCAATATTCCAGTCAGGAAATTTTCAACTCTCAGTAGCTGTGTCATTTGAAGTTTATTAAAATTTCTACTACTGTCTAAAGTTTATATCTGAATATTTTTATGCAGCTTACGTGGCCGTGGTGCGTGAAGAAGTGCCAAGTTATGAAACTGAGGCTCACCAGTATGCCAAGTTAGGAGACATGCAAAAGGCTCAGATTTACTTGACAAAAAAGAAAATGGCAGAAAAAGAGGTATGTTCATCATATAGAATTACATGTACCTATCACAGTAATACTGAAGTTAATTGTTAGTATCAAGTTAGACTTTAAAAAAAAAAGTTTTGTTGATTTAAAAATTAAATAATCAGTAGAGACCACCCAGGTGTTCTACAGAGTATGGTTTTATCTGTAGGCAGTATTTATCTAGGATTTGATATAACTGAATGGTAGAGCACTTGACTGGGGTACACTGGAAGATAGGATCGGTTCCCGTTCATTGACCTGTCAGATGTTTTTCCTAATCCCAGCTATAACCCCATGTATACATGTATGTGTTGTCGTATCAGAAAGTATTTGTAAAAGTGCTTTATTCTTTGAAGAATGATCAGACACTACATATAGTATTATTTTTTTATAATTTTATAAACAAATAGTATTTCCAGAGATAATTTCTTTGTTTACTTTCTTGTATTACATACGTTGTTTCTACCAACTTCTTATATCTATATCTATGAATATAAGTATGTATATATACAGTAGAACCTTGTTGGGTCGAACTCCAAAAGGTCGAATACTTTGCAACACTCAAACCAAAAACGAAGTCCCGAGTTAACGTACACATTGTTAAACGACGAACGGTTAGGTCGAACTACCCGATGGGTCGAACACTTTCTCGAGCACTGACAGGGTTCGAGCCAAACAGGATTCAACTTTCTGTGTGTGTGTGTCTGTGTGTGTATCTGTGTGTGTCTGTGTCTTTGTGTGTGTGTGTGTGTGTGTGTGTGTGTGTGTGTGTGTAATAAACATATTTTTTCCTTAATATCCAATTACTGACGACTGTTCCCTCAGAGTGTTTTAAACTACATTTATTTAAACACTTGTGAACAAAATGCGTATTTTAATAAGATTTTATTTTATGTTTGTTAAATTAAGATACAAATTGATAATAATGTACATTATTGGGTAAAAAACCAAATACAAATAACCCTTAAAAAGGAGTATGTTTAAGCCCGTAACTCAATTTTCAATAATTGACACCTGAAAAATTTACCCACAAGTCACCAACTCCCAGATTGAATTTCCCAGCGAGACCCCTGCTGTACAATCGTCTCTGTCCAACCTAGCAATCTGATTAAAATTAGCTCTACTGGTCTACCAGTAGATGTAACAGCATTGTGTGGACTCCCATGTCAAGGTAACATTTCATCTATAAATAACAATTTAAATATCGACCAATTACAATTCGCCTTTTATAGCGTTTTTCAGGAGCATACAAATTCTAAAAATATCGGGTGAGACTATTTATGCAATAGGTGAAATTGTTGGTCTATTTCAACATTAAAAAACAGGGGGAAAAGTGCAGTAATAAACTCTGGATTGTATACTAGTATAAACAGATTTTATGGCTATACCATCACGTGGGTTTTTTTTATCTTGAAACAAATTTTATATAAAATTTTATATTGAAATTAGTTTACGGCATACTTCGTAATTCACCCGAATCATTTCGTATACCCTTGGCATAATCCCGAATGTTTTCAAATTCTTTTCAAATCACTGCCATGATTTTGCAAGTAAGGTTTTGATTGGTCAAATGAAAGGTCATCTGGACATGATCTCCAACGGAGTCCTGTTAAATCCACAGATAATAGTAATTAACCAGTGGAGCTCATTTTAATTAGATTGTCCAAACTAGCATCTGTGTAATTCAGATTTATGTGTAATCCAGTATGATCACAGTGACAATAGCTTTAGTGAAATCTGTCTAAACTGACACTGTGTATACCAGCACATTTCGTCAGTCACACTTCAATCTGGTTTACACAGAGTCCACTTTGTCTTTTTATATATATATTTTATTATTATTAAAAAAAAATATTTCTTTTAATATTTCAGTTGGCTGCAATAAAGCAAAAGTTTCCAGATATCTGACCACTTGTACTGATGGAAGAAAACCAACAACAGAAATATTTGTTGTGATGCAAGCTTAAGCACCAAAATACAGTTCTAGTGTTTATCATACGGCATGATAGTTGGTATGGGCAGTGGGGTCTTGTGATTTTAGATTCAGCTTTTCTACGTGAAAAACTAAATACATTACAGCAGGCTTATTTTTTTCTTCTTATTTTTAAAAAGATTCTGCTGGAATCGAAAAATATATGTAATACGCTTCCGACTCAAATTCTGGGATTTGTGGAGCACAGAACTGTGCTAAAATTGCAGCCTGCTTTTACAGCTAAGATGCTTAAGTATCTCCAATCAGAAACTGAGTGAATCATATACTTGGAAAGTTTGACATCTATGACCTCAAATGTAAATGTTTATTTATGGTTATGTATGGTTATTTCAAGAATAAGAAAGTAAGTTGTGATAATAAGAACATGGTTTAATGGAATATCAATACCAAAACAACATAATGTACGTGTTGTGTTTTAACCATTTAAAGATCTAATGTTGTTTTATTGTTTTTGTTTTGATGAACTAGATTTACCTACATGCAGTTTAATAATCTTATCATAGGTAACACACAAATCCTCTTGTTACATTTCATTTTTTTTAAATATGAATAATAATTGAAAGAGGAACAAAGTGCAATATTTGATGTTTCTTCTCAACTACATGTGTATGTAAATATTTATTGAAATGCATAAATATGCATTTTAATTTTTTGTGACATTGTGCATACAGCAAGTGTTTTTAATAATCACATTTATATCGATGAAGTTGTGGCATATCAACAGAGTTTGTCAGAGTAACATTGTTAGCAAAAGTCTAAGGATCAAGTATATGATACTCTACAACTTCGGTGTTGACTGTTTAAGGAGGGCCATAGTCAGATTTTTCCACAGGCCATTTCTGTTCCTCGTCACATCACTGCAACTACCCGGTATCATTGATTTAAAATGTTTATAAGTGTAGCATCAGAAAAAACAAAATCCTGTCCTGGATTAAGGAGCTGGCAGAAGTCGACACCTGTACCCATGACAGGTGTGCACTACAACAGCTTGCTCTGAATGTGCACATAAAACCATCTAACCTGACTTCAGCATCAGAATTCAGACTGGAGACAACAGGTACAAGTTTGACCATAAGTCATAACATTACAGACATGTACCGTATATATAGGTATAACTCTAGGTTCCGTGGAGCCACATGCAGAAAGTGTTTTAGTGGTGTTTGATGCCTCATCTCTTAGCACCAACATGAAGTCTTGAGTCCAGACTTAAAGGTTTACGGACATGGGTCCAGAATTGTCTCTGTAAACAGTAGATTGAATATCTGAAGTAGCAGGAGAATGGAACTTTCAGAAGAAACCTGCAGATGAATGTGTCGAGATGAGGAATTGTTCAAGTTAGATCTTCACTTTGTGGAAGAAATTACAGACATCAAAATATCAAAGAAAAACGAAAAACAGGGCATTCTATTTTTGTTGCAGTTTTATGAGACAACTCCCTGTTTCAAGAACTTGAAAGCAAGGCATCACTTTTGAGACAGTTGTCTACCCTTTGAAATGAGCTAGTAACTAGTGCTATGAGCAGAATGTAAATTGAAGTTGAATTTAGGATTTTTCTAGGGAGGGCACCTACAGTATTTAGTGAGGGGATGCAACATTTCAGAAGGGCACTGGCACTATTCAAAAGTACACTAACATGCATTGTATATGGCAATACTCCCCAAAACACCAAGACAACTAAGATATTTGATGTGCCCCACTAAACATAAATAAATTTATTGTATTCATTTACTACACACTGGATTGTTTGGGCACTTCAAAATCAGGTACGGGGGAGTGTTCAGCCACAGCACCCTCCCTGTGGGTCCATGCATGAAATATACTTTTGTTCATAAGTTACCAAAGATGTAATTTAGAAAATCTGCATGTTTAATAAGCCTTTTATCATATATGGTTTGGGTAACTTAGATAACCTGACTTTGGCTATACGTTTTTAGTATTTAAAAAATATATATCCACATTGATTTTTTTTTTTTTGCCCATTGAAAGGTGTTGCATGATACGTAGTAACCTTTTAATAATTTTTGTACAAATTGTACCAGTGGCAAAAACTAGATCTGTTTGCAGTGGGAGTTTTTAATGACACAGAATTATTTTTATATACAGTGAAACTTCTCAAAACCGGACTCTCTATAAACCAGAATTCCCTTAAAACCGGACATTTTTCATGGTCCTTTTTAAAAAATCAGTAAAAAACTTAACCTCTCTAAACCGGATACCTCTTAAAACCAGACATTTTACTTGGTACCGAGGGTGTCCGGTTTAGAGGGGTTTCACTGTATATAATAATACTTGTATAGCTTCATCTTTCATTCATTAATGACTGGTAGTCCCATGGTCATCCTGTGGTAGTGTGAATTGAAATAAACCAACCCTTGTTACTTATTGACATTTGATTGTTTGTTTACTGTTATTATGTCCATAATGTAATTTGCTGCATTGGGCATCTCCAGGAAGTTTTGAAAGGGGTTAGTTTATATAATGAATGAATACATTATATGGTTAATATTTAATTTTTTCAAAGCAAATTTTGGCAAAAGATGTGGGAGGAAAAGACAATTGCCAGAAGGTGTTTCATTTACACCTGTGGACCCTCCCTAATGACATGCCTTGTAGAATATTATGATGTTAGTTTTTTATGTTTTCTATTTATGATTCTATGAAATACTATTAGCTATTGAATGGCATGTTGAATTGTTTGCTTTGTGTTTGTTATTACATTGCTGTACCTCATGCCAATAGTTATAATTACATATAATATGTAATTAAAATTTTAAAAAACCTTAGCAAATAAATCATGTACATTCCTAAAACATTAATGTTTTGTTTTGTGAGTATATGTTAAATTATGTGGAGCAGTGAATGTGAACTGCTGTGAATTTGTTTATTCATTTGACTAAGTTTGTTTATGGCATACACCTTGTTACCAGAAGATAATTTAACTACATTATGAATGTGGAGATTTAGGATCAATTTATGTTTTCAAGAAAATGCAAAAATTATAATAATAATTTAAAGACAGTCCTGTAGAAATATGAACGTTTTTTTTTTTTTCCTACTTTATAAAAACAAAGATAATTACCTTGTTTGTGCCATCCACTAGAGATAGTGTCCCCATTAGACAAGGTTACCTCCACACACACACACACACACACACACACACACACACACACACTTAGCGTTCCTACAGGCATGAAAGAAGAAGAAAGAGTGACTTATTATTTAATTGAAAAGTAACTGAGCATTACATTAACAGAAAAGCATTTTTGAAGTACAGTGTATGTTGTATAAGTAATATGTATCAAATATGAAAATTTCATAGGCTGTGGAAGATACCAGCTATTGGTGTGTGTGTAGGCGTGTGTGTGTGTGTGTGGGGGGGGGGGGGGGTATTTATGTGGACATGTTTAATCTTCAGTACCCTCTGTTATCGTTCTTCCCTTCCCCCACTTCCGATGCCAATGAATTAGATATTTCTTAGTGCACAGGTCTCATAATAGCTTCTTGGCAATACTTGTTTTTATTTCAAATATAACAAGTTCAGAGAGCTGTGTGCTAGAAGTTCAAAGAAAGTGTTGTTAACACTTGACTATTGTGTTTTTTTGGTTTGACCAATTTCTTACATTGTTTATATTGTATCTTAGGCCGTAAACGTTCATTAGTTAAGCAAACGTACTACGTATGTGGTTTTCTATACTATGTTTAACACGGTTAACCTTAAAGTACACAATAAAACTAGGTAAATTACTAAAAGGACGGAAGAAGATCGCTTCTAAGAGTTGTAAACACCAGTAGGGCCTACCCTCCATGACGCCTCAAATGGCGCATACTATACACATTGTTCACCTTAATTACCTTAGGCCTGCCCTTATTTAGCTGTATACGTTATTATATTTAAACGTAACATAGGAATCTCATGCACAGCTAAACAAGGAAGAATCTATGATATTTTAAGGGGATGATGATTGAGGGGGGGGGGGGGGGGGGTATTATTTTAGGGCCGTACGTGGGTAGTTGAAATGTACAACAATATAAATTGCCCCCAATATTCAAACAAACCCCTTTCTGTCCCGATCGATACAACCGACATTTGTCGGAGGTAGCGATCGGAATGGACGTGCCTGAACCTTCAGTGGATAAAGGCACGTAAATGGAGTTTTGGTAGGTAGGTTGGTTGGTTGGTTGGTTAAAAATTAACGTTTGGAGGGTGGGTTTTGAGCTGAAGACGAGCGTGATTTACATAGAAATGCAGATGGGATTTGAATAACGGGGGTTGCAGCTGTTTCTCGGCCTAATAAATATATTAAAATAAAGTTATTTGTATTGCTGCACCAGATCCCCCCACCCCTAGTCAAGAAAAGACACACTGAATTTGCTGTATAAATATGTTGTGCTTAAAATATTCACCCGACGTAGCCCAGTGCTAAAGCGTTCGCTCGATGCGCGTTCGATCTGGGATCGATCCCCATCGGTGGACCCATTGAGCTATTTCTCGTTCCAGCCAGTGCACAACGACTGGTATATCAAAGGCCGTGGTATATATTATACTGTCTGTGCATATAAAATATCCCTTGCTACTAATGGAAATTTGTTAGCGGGTTTCCTCTCTAAAACTGTTTAAATTACGCTGATTATGTTGTTAAACAAAACAAACTTTAAATATCCACCCCATATCTACCCTTGCCCGATAAAAGCCGTCCAATGACAGCCATTATCGATTAAGTACTCGAGTAGTTTTACGCCTGGCTGATCGATCAGTCTACAGTGTGTGTGTGTGGCAGTCGGCCGTTGCGAGGGACGCTCGCTCGCTAACGGGTGGATTATACGTGGTGTCCGTTCATAACGGGTGGGTTATACGTAGTGTCCGCTCACCACTGGTGGCAAGGACCGACTGTCTTCAAGGTAATGTGTGATTTTTTTTGTCGACAAACTATGAAATGGTTTTAACAAAATCATTGCCTTTTAGTCGTGTGAAACTGTCACTTTGCCCACTCTCTCTGTTTTTGTGCTATATGGAGTTGTATTGTTCACTGCAGTGTTGTCATGTTGATCGCCTTATCGTAGACCAACAAAAACTAATGATTGTAAAATTTGTTATTCATGGCTGAACAGGATCTCTTCTCTCTCGTAGTCTAGAGTTGAACGAAGACTGGAACCCACCACTATTACAAGATATTTGGTAAATAATACCACGTGTACCATGCACGTAATTTCCTAGTATCTGCTTCGCATAAGCATGAATGGGACAATATTGAGAGATCAATTTCTTTTTTATATATAGTCGAATCTCGAGCGCGTAGGGGCGAGACGTAACCCAGTAGTATTTAGCGTTCGCTTGATGCGCGGTCGGTTTGGGATCGATCCCCGTCCGTGGGCCCATTGGGCTATTTCTCGCTTCAGTCAGTGCACCACGACTGGTACATCAAAGGGCGTGGTGTGTGCTATCCTGTCTATGGGATGGTGCATATAAAAGATCCTTTGCTGCTAATCGAAAAGAGTAGCCCATGAAATGGCGACACGGGTTTCCTCCCTCAATATCTGTGTGGTCCTTAACCATATGTCCGACGCCTTATAACCGTAAATAAAATGTGTTGAGTGTGTCGTTAAATAAACCATTTCCTTCCTTCCTCAGACGCGTGTGCAGGGCAGAGGGAACGGGCTGTTTGTTTAATATATTTTCCGGGGAGTATCATCTGACGCCCTTTAAAAACTTTGTCATAGTTTAGATCTCTCACCCCTCCCTGCACAATATCCTGCACACGCACCTGAATGTAAATGTCTAAACTCTTTTTATCTGATGGGACTATAAAACGATTCCATCATTACACATATATCTGAACCGAACACCCCAAATAAATTAACAAAACGTACAAACAAACAAAAAGATTCCACATTTAGCTAAATCTTATATTCACTTTTAATATAAGTTCATTTAACATCCCGCCCTTTCCGATGTAAGACATTTAGAAAGAAAGAAATAACGAAGAAAGGAAACGAATATTTGTTGACACTTGGTCTAAATACCGAAAAAAAACCCCACCCCGCTGCCGCCACTTGGCTATTATGATTTATCTTAATAAGAGTAAATAAATAAATACATAAATATCCATTTATTCAAGTTGAGTCTGAGAGTATTTTTACATGCCCCTATACCACCAGTTTAAACTGAATGGAATTCGAATATACTAGTATTTCTTGTAACAAACTCAGAAATGGTAGTTTGACACTGACGTATCCAATTTTGGCTGTAATGGGGTCAAACCGGGATTAGCCAATATGAAGATATAGAATGGCTCTCGCCCGTCGCCAACTAAGCCACCTCGATTGAATCGTTGCCAAATGTTATCAACATTATTGTTCCTAAGACTTTTTGTCCTTGTTCTGTACTCATCGCCTTATGTCAAGTGATTCTATAATTATTGCTTCTCTGTTCTGTTTATTTTCTTAACAGATGGTTTTGGTTCTGGTTGTGTGGGTTGTTTTTTTATCACTCTCTTGTTTCTTTTTTTCATCTTTTTCTTCTCCTTTATCACATCATCATCATCATCAATATTCATCATCATCATCATCAATATTCATCAACATCATCATCACATTATCATCATCATCATCATCAATATACCATCATCATCATCATCATCAATATTCATCATCATCATTATCTTATAATGTAGTGGAGACCGGGGTTGGAAGTCATATTTTGTATGCAAATGTAGGCCTACTTTTGTAAAATTTGTAAAATGTTATTAATTTTATGATATATCCCTGCTTGGTTGAAGTCCTACATATCGCCCATATGTTGAATATATCTCCCACGTCCAACATCTTTCACACAACCGTATCATATGATATGAAAATCGTATCTCTGCACAAGGTAGAGTCAAACTGTAGGCCATAACCCCCCCCCCCCCCCCCCCCCCCCCCCCCCCCCCCCCCCCCCCCCCCCCCCCCACCCCCCCCCAGTGCTGGAGCAAACTCACATTTGGGCAAAAGCAATAGAGATATTCGGGCGAAATGAGCTGGCCTGAATGATTGTTTTCACTATATATATTCCACCATTATTCTCACAATATTAGTTGTAATCCATGTACAAATGCGTAGTGGTTCGTTTATATATTTGTTTGACTGTAAAGGTAATAAGAATAAATATGAATACATTTTTAATTCGGGGGGAATTCTACGCACAGTTACGCAAAAGGGACTACGGTACAGCAATACATGCCCACCAAGGAATATTGATCCTGTGACATACTGAGCGTCCTACGAACGCTCCAACCACCTAAGTGCATCTCACGCCTTCAGTACAGGCAAAGGCATCATTATAAAAAAAAATGTTTTGTTTAACGACACTATTAGAACACATTGATTTTTTAATCTACGGCTATTGGATGTCAAACATTTGGTAATTTTGACACATAATCTTAGGAAATCCGCTATATTTTTTTCATTAATAGCAAGGGATCTTTTATATGCACCATCTCACAGACAGGATAGCACATACCACGGTCTTTGCCCTGGCTGTAACGAGAAATAGCCCAATGGGCCCATCAACGGGGATCGATCCCAGACAGACCGCGCATCAAACGAGCGCTTTACCACTGGGCTACATCCCGCCGCTGGGCTATTTCTCGTTTCAGCCAGGGCACCATGACCGGTAGCCTATACCAAAGGCTGTGGTATGTGCTATCCTGTATGTGGGATGGTGCATATAAAATATCCCATGCTACTAATGGAAAAATGTAGCGGATTTCCTAAGACTGTGTCAAAATTACCAAATGTTTAGCATCCAATACCCGATGATTAATAGCCTAATTAATCACCTAGGCCTACTCTTGTAGTGTCGTTAAACAAAACAAACTTTAACTTTTATCAAAACGAGTCTAATAGTGAAAAATACGGCGTAGTGTTTAAAAACTAGGGTTTGTCATTTTAATCTAGGGTAGATTACATAATTATATGCTTTGATAGACTACCCAGACTGATGTAGGCCTTTACTTGTTCAATAGACAGATTATACGTCTGCTGTGACGTCATAACCATACATTTTAAATCATAGGCTAAAGTTTTACTGCCAGTGTTTTTATATTAGGCTACGTACGTTACTGCACTTCTTGGATTTGCCCATAGTTCTACACACAAAGTTCGTAATGTCTACACGAAGTGTAATAAATGCGAGTACGGCCAGTCTGGGTCGACGATGTAAGTTTAATGTTTAGTCAATATTATAAATATATTATTAGGACAAAATAACTATCCTATTTCCTTGCTGTTGTAAATAGAGACAATATAGACCTTCTAGTCTTTGCAATTAAATTTGGTAAAATTATTTACAATATTTCGGGTGAGTATTATAGCGGGGAGACACCAGGCTGTTTAAATTTGAACTGAAATAAGGGGCTTCTGCGGCTACAGGTATCCCCAAACAGCTCCGATAGTGCTCAGGGCTGAGTTCAGCCAAACAGAGCAGAAAAACGTCCGCTAAACTGGATTATGCGCTTTATGGTAAACCAAATGGTCATGTAGGGAACCAATCAAATAGTTTGCAAACGTTATATAATAAAGAGACAACATCATTGCCTTGCCTTTACTACTGTAAGTAAAACAGCTAGATATAGCTTGTATGACGTTTCTAGCGGCGGAGTCATCAACTTTTGAGTTAAAAGTTTAACGTTTCACGTTTCGACTACATGAGTTTCTCACGAACTATAAGAACTAGGTCAATGAAACTTGGTTTATAGTTGCACATGTGGGTGTTCATCACAGTGGATTGAACATGTTTATGGTAAGCGAGACATTTAATTCCGCGGTATTCTTGTTTTATAATATATAACCATAGCGCCCTTGAAGTTGTTTGGAAGTACCTATGATTTCACTAGGCACCAAATCCTGCTGGTTGTGGCTCAGGAAGACGTAGCATTGAGTAGCATATTTGCTGTCGGCAGCATGCAAAGAGTTAAACAGCAATATGCCTAATTGATAGGAGCATAAAAATAGGAAGAGGGAAGGGGAGAAGGAGATAGATATTGACAAGAAGAAGACTAAAGAAGCTGGAAGTTGACAAGATGAAGATGAAGGTTGAGAAGAAGAAGGAGATAGAGGTTGACAACAAGAAGAAGATGGAGGTTGACAGCAAGGAGATGGAGGTTGACAGCAAGGAGATGGAGGTTGACAGCAAGGCGATGGAGGTTGACAGCAAGGCGATGGAGGTTGACAGCAAGGAGACGGAGATTGACAACAAGAAGGAGGACAATGGCGAGGAAGATGCTGCCAAAGAGAAGAATTAGGTGGAGGTTGTTTAAAAGGAGGAGATTCAAAAGAAGGAAGAGGAGGTTGACAAAAAGAAGGGTATATAAGATGACCAGAAGGATATAGAGGTTAACTAGACTTAACTAGAGGTTGACTAGATGGAGGTTGATTAGAACGAGATGGAGGTTGACCAGAAGAAGGAGATGGAGGTTGATCAGAAAAATAATATAGATGTTGACCAGAAAAAGGATATAGAGGTTAACTAGAAGAAGGATATAGAGGTTGACTAGAAGAAAAATATGGATGTTGACTAGAAGGAGATGGATGTTTCTTTGTCACATCGGAATGTAGACACGTGTACATCATTCATCTACTTGTGTGCAACGGGTCGCAGGATCGATTCCTCCCGGGTATTTCATACCCAGTGTTCCAATACGGATATATCAAAGACCGCAGGGTTTACAATGTTGTCTGCGAGAAAGATGGCTTGCTGCTAACCTAAACATGTGATAAAATCGGTTGTCTTCTCTAATTGTTTAGATAGTGCCAGAAGTTATCATAATGTATTAGTCGCCAATTAAAGGCAGACTCGCGCGGACAGTTAACCTAAATGAAGGAAGGAAATGTTTTATTTAATGACGCACTCAACACATTTTATTTACGGTTATATGGCGTCAGACATATGTTTAAGGACCACACATATTGAGAGAGGAAACCCACTGTCGCCACTTCATGGGCTACTCTTTTTTATTAGCAGCAAGGGATCTTTTATATGCACCATCCCACAGACAGGATAGTATATACCACGGCCTTTGTTAGACCAGTTATGGAGCACTGGCTGGAACGAGAAATAGCCAATGGGTCCACCGGCGGGGATCGATCCTAGACCGACTGCGCATCAAGCGAACGCTTTACCACTGGGCTACGTCCCGCCCCGTTAACCTAAATGTGGGTCACCTAAATATTACCTGAAAATATATAGACCCTATATGCAATATGTGAGAGGAGGAGACAAAAACGAATCCTGTAATTGGTGCAGCTGTCTTTATACGTTTAGTCTACCGGCCTCGGTGGCGTCGTGGGTAGGCCATCAGTCTACAGGCTGGTAGGTACTGGGTTCGGATCCCAGTCGAGGCATGGAATTTTTAATCCAGATACCGACTCCAAACCCTGAGTGAGTGCTCTGCAAGGCTCAATGGGTAGGTGTAAACCACTTGCACTGACCAGTGATCCATAACTGGTTCAACAAAGGCCATGGTTTGTGCTATCCTGCCTGTGAGAAGCGCAATTAAAAGATCCCTTGCTGCCTGTCGTAAAAGAGTAGCCTATGTGGTGACAGCGGGTTTCCTATAAAAACTGTGTTAGAATGACCATATGTTTGACGTCCAATAGCCGATGATAAGATAAAAAAAAATTCAATGTGCTCTAGTGGCGTCGTTAAATAAAACAAACTTTACTTTACTTTATACGTTTAGTCTAGTCTACAAGAGTTCACCTTTCCTTTTTTTTTCTTTTTTAATTTCAGCCAAAAATCGGTCGTTCCGTAAACAACGGTCGAAACGTAAATTCAGCAAGGCCATGCTGCTGGGTCTGGAGCTGCACGAGGCGGCGTCTAGCAACGACTACGACGCCCTGCAGGAGTACATCAAGAGCGGCAAGTTCGACATCAACGAGAAGGACACAGACTGGTTTTGCAGGACTCCTCTCCACTGGGCGTGCACAAAAGGTACTGTATTATTGGTGGGAACATATATTCAACAAGTTAGTAATACACGAGTGTCCATTCTCTGCATTCCGCTCCAGCCAGTGCACCACGACTGCAATCTAATTAAAATTAGCTCCACTATTACATGTGGATCTGACAGCAGCCAGTTGGAGTTCATGTCCACCAATCAAAACCTTACTTGCAGAATCATGCCAGTGATTTGAAAATAATTTGAAAATATTCCAAATTATCCTGAGGGTATACGACATGTTTCATGTGAATTACGAATGCCTTGTTTAGACCAGTAGAACTAATTTTAATCAGATTGCTAACAACACTGCGTATAGACTCCAATGTCCAGGTAACATTTCGTCTGAAAATAATAATTTAAATATTGACCAATCACACTTCGCCTTTTATAACGTTATTTGGGAGCATACAAATTCTAAAATTATCGGGCGAGTCTATTTTAGTAGCCGCAGTACAGCGAACCATACCAATACGTACGGGATGGGTTATCAGTCTTCAATTTTACATTACAAATTATTTGTTTATTAAAAAAACTAAAACACTAAATCAGTCTTCAGTTTTACATTACAAATTATTTATTTTATAAAATAAAACATGTTTTAAGGCATTCGTAACTAACGCGAAACATGTCGTATACCCTCAGAATAATTCGGAATGGTTTCAAATTATTTTTAAATCACTGGCATGATTCTGCAAGTAAGGTTTTGATTGGTGGACACGAGCTTCAACTGGCTGCTGTTAGATCCACATGTAATAGTGGAGCTAATTTTAATTAGATTGACCACGACTGGTACATTAAAAGGTTGTGGTATGTGCTATCCTGTCTACGGGATGGTGCATATAATAGACCCCTTGCTGCTAATCGAAAAGAGTAGTCCATGAAGTGGCGACAGCGGGTTTCCTCCCTCAATATCTGTGTGGTCCTTAACCATTTATCCGACGCCATATAACCGTAAATAAAATGTGTTGAGTGCGTCGTTAAATCATTTCCTTCATTATTTCTTTCCTTCCATTCTCTGCAAAACATTATCGCAAGGCTTTAAAATTGACAGATAGGAAGAGGCGATTGCCGCTCAAAATACACAGTATAACTGAGTTCATGAGCAGTCTTTGCTTTCCATCTTAAAGTTAAAGTTTGTTTTGTTTACCGACACCACTAGAGCACTTTGAGTAATTAATCAAACATGTCAAACATTTGGTAATTTTGACACGTAGTCAACAGAGGAAATTCTTAACATATTTCCTAATGCTGCAAGGGACCTTTTATATGCACTTTCCCACAGACAGGAAAGCACATACCACGGCCTTTGATCAGATGTGGTGCACTGGTTGGAACGAGAAAAAACAATCAGTCGTATGGATCCACAGAGGTGATTCGATCATGTGACGCAAGCACCTCAAGCGAGCTGAGCTAAATCTCGCCCCTTCCCATTTTAAAGTATCATATAGCTATAGAATTTGCATCAATATCTGCAGTCTAGAACTTCTTCCAAGTTTCTAGTTTTTGCTTCAAGATTAATATTTGAGAAGCAAAGATTGCTTCCCACTCAACATAACGAATTTTAGACCTTGTTACCCGCCTGTGCCCCCCGCCCCCCTCCCCCTCCCTTCCCCACTCGAGGACGAAAATGTTGGGGTGGGTTTTTTTTTATTGGTTTTTTTTTAACTCTCTATTTAAATATTAAGGTAAAACAATGTGAAAAGTTGCATACTGGTATAGTTTTTAGTTCTCTTTCATATAAAAGCAGGACACACGTCATCTGTCCACAACAGCAGCTGTCATCTTGATTTTTAAAATGGCCGCCATTGAAAAAACTATTTGCCAATATAGGCTACGTACTCGCCATACCCATATCGCCTTTTGTGTCAAACTACATTATGTATTAAGCTTGGTTTCCATTTATTATATTCAATCTGTACCACAACTAATACAGACTAACGCAAATCGACACAGATAAAAAAAAAATGTGCGAACACACTCGCAGACGATCTCTGTCCCAAAGATCCATCACGAATTCGACGCAGGCCGTCTGCGACTAGTAGGCCTACTGTTTCCCCATAGCAATTCCATTCATGATTTGCTACAGATTTGTTTATGGAAACTAGACATGTTCCTTTCTACTCAACATGGTACATAAATATACTAGTTTTAACTTTATAACCAGGCTCGTAAGAACGATATCTGGAGGAGGAAAATATTTAGTGTGTGTGTGGAAGGGGGGTGGGGGGGGGGGGCACATGTCAGGTTACGGGTGTTCAAACGATAGTTAGCTTAATCGGGCTTTAACAAAAATAATTAAAACCAAGCACTGAATAAATAGGTCTACAAGTAATAATTGAAAATGAAATGTTGAAACTTGATTTAGAACAACCAAAGGTATCCATAAGTTGAGTAATTAAATCTAAACTTTATTGTGTATTTATGCAAATATAATTAAAATGACAATATTAGACTAACCCAGGATTAATATAACTATGATTTGAACAACTGGGCTCAGATTTTTATATTTATTTATATAGAAAAAAGTACATTTTTATACTCAAGTGGAGGGTGCGGTGTGGGGGGATTCACAGGCACCCGCCCAACCCCAAAGTTCCTACGGGCTTGATAATGATTTATTAAAAATGATTATCGACATAGTTATTAGAAATGTATGTAATATTATGTAGGATTTGTTGATGGAATACGTCTGCTTCTTGAAAATGGCGCCAACGGAACTTCTAGGACTGAAACTGGTTGGACTCCCGCCCACTGCGCTGCGGAGGCGGGGAGACTGAATGCTCTACGAGCACTCCACACCGCCCACGTACCAATCGACAGAAAAGACAAACACGGCGCAACACCACGCAGAATTGCAACCATCTACGACCACAAGGACTGCATACGCTTTTTACAGCAGTCAGTGTTTCTATTTTTGTTTTAATTTGTACAATATCATACTGTAGCAGTGGCGGATTAAGAAAATCCATTGTGGGGCAATGACATGAGGCGGAATGCCAAAGGCACTTTGGGGAAGGTTTTGAGGGAAAAGAAAATTAATGTATAATAAAATTATATTTGTCGCAAAATTTAGGGGGTGGGCCCCTGTCCCCGCCCTAGATTCGCCTCTGTTTAGGGCCACGTGTAGCCTAATACCACTAAATCTAATCCTGTAGGAGAATCTTTTGACTGTCCAAGTCCCGCAAAAACGGCAAAATTGTCGTACCATGGCCCCATTATACGAAGCGATCTTAGCACTAAAATCACCATTTATAAGTGCATGTGGTAGCTATGCAGTTAAGGTTAACTTAGCGCTAAGATCGCTTCGTAAAAGGGGGCCCAGGTGGCACCCAGCAAATGTACGTTTCAAGCACAGTATTTATTACCGGTACGCTGATACCAGTTCAAAGCAAATTACACAACATTTTCCTGGCACTTAGGTACACTAGGGACATTCCTGAGTTTGCTGCAACTTTTAATATGTTATCGACTAACAGAGCCTTTTTTAACGATTGTAATTACATATCAAAGTAAAGTAAAGTTTGTTTTATTTAACGACGCCACTAGAGCACATTGATTTTTAATCTTATCATCGGCTATTGGACGTCAAACATAAGGTCATTCTGACACTGTTTTTTAGAGGAAACCCGCTGTCGCCACATAGGCTACTCTTTTACGACAGACAACAAGGGATCTTTTATTTGCGCTTCCCATGGCCTTTGTTGAACCAGTTATGGATCACTGGTCGGTGCAAGTGGTTTACACCTACCCATTGAGCCTTGCGGAGCACTCACTCAGGGTTTGGAGTCGGTAGCTGGATTAAAAATCCCATGCCTCGACTGGGATCCGAACCCAGTACCTACCAGCCTGTAGACCGATGGCCTAACCACGACGCCACCGAGGCCGGCAATTAATTACATATCAAATGTATTTTTCTGCATAAAATATTAGTGGCTATATATTAAACGTATTTCTGATCATTCTACTATTTGTGCTAGGTTAAATTTCATTTTATTTCCTAAAATATGATTTTCTCGTACGTACGAAATTATTCAGTTTCAGATTCTCAGTTTGGGATTCTCACAAATATTAAGACGACCAGAAACACGTTGAATATACAGACACTGATATTCTAAACAAGAAAATATATTTAATATGTAAGTTTAATCGTAGAAATATTTTATTAGTCGGAAACATCTTACAATGCAGCAAACTCGGGAATGTCCCTTTAATAAATATGTGTAATATAAATGCTAGTACTTGTACGTAGCATACACATATTAGCAAACACATTGCTCCCCTACTCAATAACCCTAGGTGTAATACTAGGGTTATATATTATGGAATAGACATATAATACAAGTATTTCACCCTATGTCAGTAGTTCGGGGTGTGTGCATGGTTCATTTTTTACATTTGGTACCAAAATTAATATTCTAGGATCTTCAAGGTTTTTTTATACTGAAAAAGCTGAATAATATGTTTTTCTTTTTCTATTTCGCATTGCGAACATGCATTTGCCAGGCTTTATAAATTGCAACCGATTTGAAACAATTGTTAGCAGTGCGTTCTGTTTGTGTTTTCAGGGCTGAGTATGAACAATACGAAAGACGGAAGAAACTGGGTATCGAAGACAACTCTGACGACGATTATGACTGAGTAAACTTGCATTATCGTTTGTGTTGTTTAGCATCGTGCTTCCCTGAAATCATGGCCATCCGTCAAGGGCAAATCTAGTGTTTTTGAAAGGGGTGTGCTATGTTTGTTGTGGAAGATTTGTGTACCCCTGCATCTTGATTCGTTATCATAACAAGTATCACTATCAGATCGTCACCATCATCATCATAATCATCATCATCATCATTACCATCATCATCCTGTTTCATTAGATGTTTACATTAATAGTTGGGTAGTCTAAATGGCATATGTATAGTGTATATTGCGTGATTCAGTACATGCTGTAGACAGATCCAACCATATATGTAGCGTCGACCAACTCAAACATCCATATTTATTTACTTTATGTAGCGTCGACCAACTCAAACATCCATATTTATTTATTTTGTTACATTTGATACATGTCGTTTGTCTATTATTTACAACCATTATTTAATCATTTCTGATCGGTAACGTTTGGAATTTAATTTATAATTTAAACAGCAGTTTGTTTAACTTATAATTATACATATTATATTGCCTCCACTCCACCCCACGCCATCCACCCCACCCCACCCTTACTTTACTTGTCATGACCAGCGAACAGTGGAGAAATTGTAGGGAAAACGTAACTTACATGGCAGCCCATACAAGTAAATAAATAAATAAATAAATATACAAATAAATAAAATTACAAACAAATAAATAAATTATTTTTAAAATCCCAACTCTACTTGCCAACGACAATCAAGCTTCAGAACATTGCGTGAAAAACTAATGCTTTTAAAACTCCCTGTTACAATTAACATCTTGATCGGTATCTGAATCCGCAGCCCTTGGCATAGTGCACCATCACTGTTACTTGCTACACTAAACCACGCATTCAAAACAAACGTGTATTTTTGCCTTATAAACAATGACCGGAATCAGTTCATATAGAATAAAACAAAAATACTTGTGATCGCGACTGTAACGAATTATATGATTGTCTCTTCCTGTTGGGAGTTGATTGCCTGGATCCAATCATTTGGTACATGACTGTGGTGTGTGTAGTAAATTACAAATGCTAAAAATTATTGTTTGGTGACCAAATTGCTTCATGACCTCTACTGTTACTTAACCAGCAAATCAAAGCGTCTAATGCATAATATGTCAAAACCTGTTAAAAAATAGATTTACGTATAGTTGGTTGGTTACTGGTTCTTGGTACCAAGTATAGCAGTTATGTCTGTGGATATATTTATGATATAATCTTATATGTATTAATGCTGTTCTGGTCATGATAATATGAAGAACGGACAGTCACATCGATTTAAAAAAAAAAAATTATATGTAGAAGCCCACAAAGCCAACTTATTTAATTTTTTATTGGGTGATCGATAACCGTATTGTAAACTTCTGCTTCCACATATATGAGTTAAATCTGGAACCGCTTTTGTCACTTCGATAAAAGAAATAGGCCAAGTATTGTGTGCTCAATTCTGTTAAACTTTACATGAAATAAAATTCTGTTAAATTGTACATGAAATAAAATTATGTTAAACTTGACATGAAATAAAATTGTTTATTACAAATAGTGTCAGTTGACTTTGTTTTTTGGGTTTAGTTTATTATTATTATTATTATTTATTTGTTTACTTGTTGCTGGGTTTTTTGTTGTTGTTTTTATGTGTGTTTTTTGTTTTGTTTTGTTTTTTGTGGGAGTTTTTTTGGTGTTTGTTTTGGGGGGGATTTTTTGGGTTTTTGTTGTTGTGTGGGTGGGATGGGAGGGTGTATGTTTGCATCGCAACACTATTCAGTTGATGTATTTTGGTGTTTAGTGTCACAAGAATACAACAAACATGAGAAATTACATTTGAACGGAACACACAAAAAAACACACAAAAACAACCCTACAAAAAAAAAAAAAAAAACAGAAGAAATATAGAGCGCATCTTTTTCAATAATAAAACAAAAAGACTATTTTATTTTCCCTCTATAATATTCATGTACTAGCAATGACAAAAACAACGAACAGAAACGACAGCATCATGTGACTGGACGGATTCGACGTTGTCGCTGACGTCACTGGGCCCTGAGCAACCTGCTCCGTGTCGTACGGCGAGTTGGCGCGCTCCACGTCCGGTACGGGGCTGATAGCAGACGACAAACATCTGGGAGTGTCCATTGATTCCAGATCCACCATCACCTCGGAATCCACGTGTGTCCAGAAGATGTGACTGTCCTTAACAACGGTCGTTCTTGAAAGAAAGTAATGCAAAAAAAATAAAAATAAAAATAATAATAATTGGTAAGGAAATATTAATATAGACATTTCTTTATAAAACATTAATTTTGTCTCAAGATTTTAACTCTTGTCTACATTTTAACGCCATACATTGAATGGTGTACGTGGCTAAGCATGGGTCTTTGTCTTTAAAACTGTATTTTATAAGCACGAATCCTTATCCAGGAATTGTATGAAAAAAAAAAAAATGTTTTCATAGTTGACAAATTATCATGGGACTTACATATACAGGGTCTTAACAGATAAATAATTATTTCTATCTATTCAGTTATAAAATTAGCAAATATTGATCATATTGGTTACAATATATATATAGCTTTGTTTTGTCTAATAGCCGATGTCTTTTTTCGTGTTAGGGTCCTTGGATATAACCATATACATTTGTACATCTAGGCTATTGTGCCTGACAGCAGATATGTAGTAGGCCTACATAAAAACAACCTTAATACCTTTTTCAGCGTTTGTAAATTGTTTCCAAGTATTAAAACTTTTGTATTACTAACACTAGTAAATCAAAACTATTTTGATATGCATATACGTTGCTTACCGGATGACCACGTGGCCAGAGCTAATAGTTGGTGCCGTCCAATAAACAGAGACCGACCTCTTTCTCGAATTCGTCGAATGGCTGACAGCTGACTGAAAACGTGGGGGGAAATTCGCATATTAAAATTCAGATTAAAATGTAACTGTTTATTTATTTATTTTAATTGATTGATATGCATTTTTGAAATAATAGTGATTTTGTTTTGGTCGTAAATTCACAAATTATTCGGTCAGATAAGTATGGGCTAATTTAGGTAGAGGTGTCTCTATAGGGTGTATACTACCAAATCAAATCCCATAGACGACAATAGTAACATATGTGGCTAAAACTCCTACCTGCAACGTATCAACCGACACAAACGCCACGGATATAAATACTACCACCCCTTACACTTAAAGTGAATCAGAAAAAAATGGGGGTCAAGCTGCTCGTTTCTGAGATAACGGGTAGCGTCTATGACTACCCTAGTTTCGCACAAAATTCGAGTACTTTTTTTTACAGGTACCCCATACATGTTTCAAGCACAAGGCTACTTGACACATTGGTACTAGATGAAATAAAATTGCAATTTTTTTTTACCCAGATGAAACTATTATTTTTTACAGCCAACACACTCACATTTATAACCAATCACAGGACTTGTGGTGTTCACTTCTCTATCAAAAGTTCGGTGCACCTCGCACTTTGACCCAGCCGGAAGTTATTTGGTTTAGTACTACCTCTAGAACGATCAGATCAGATCACCTATTTCATACCCCCATGGATATCACCAAGAAGAATGAAACCTCGTGTACAATGACTCACTGCTCAAAGGAAATGTAAACGAGTATGAAATGAATTACATTACCATCACCAGTAGCCAATGAAAAATAATACGACTTTTTTCTCAGTATTTATATCGATCACCGTTCAGAGGCGGATCTAGGAGGAGCATGTGCCCGACTCCCCCCCCCCCCCCCCCCACATAGACCAAAGTTCCCTTGGCATTCCACCTCATGTCACTGGACACCCCCCCTACCCCCCCCCCCCCCCCAAATGGATATTCTGGATCCGCCACTGCCGTAGGTGGACCAATTGGGCTCAAAAACTGGTGTATCAAAGGCCGTGGTATGTCTATCCTGCCTGTGGTATATCTATCCTGCCTGTGGTATAGTGCATATAAAAGATCCCTTGTTGTTAAGTAATTATCTCTGTTGTCCCTAGCCATATAACAGTAAATAAAATGCGTTGAGTTCGTCGTTAAAAAAAGACACTTCGTTATTTATTTTTTCTCTCAGTATAAATATGTTTTTTACACCAATATTTCATTACTTGATTTATTCAGTGCCGTAAAGGCCCTTTTCCCAACTTACGTGAACAATACCAAAGCAGTGTGCCGTCTTCAGTCCGTAGTCTGTCGTCTGGAACACCCCCACTGTGCGAGTGTAGTTAACCCGACACCCCACCTCACGGGCCTGCATGAACACCCCTTTAAAATAGCCGCCACTTGCTTCTAGAGTCACTGAAAATGTATTGCACCACATCTAAGTTTGATAATATGGCCTTAAAGGGTTTTAATGAACTAACTGAAAATACAATTCATTGCATATAACATAGAAAAGGACTGGGAATAGTAAATCATACTGATTGCAATTTTGTTTTTAATCTCCAAAACCACTAGCAGTAAACAATTATTAGTAGAGGAGGGATGAATACAAGGCTTATTTATTTATGTTTAATGCCTAATGGGACTAAATGATTTTGTTATGCAATTCAAATACTGTCCAGTACTTAAAGATACTGTCCTGAGTTTGCAGCGATTGTAAACGTTTCCAACTAACAGACATTTTAGCGACTAAATTTACATATTATATACATCGTCTTGTTTACCAATATTTGTATGTCCGTGCGATAGCGGTCTTGTGCTGATGTTAGTAGCAGTCACTGGGGTTTTAGAGTTGTTGTTGTTGTTGTTTGTTTTTGTTGTTTTATTGTTGTGTTTGTTTGGGGGTTTTTGTGTGGTTTTTGTTGGATTTTTTGTGGGGTTTTTGTGTGTGTGTTTGGGTTTTTTTGGGGGGGGGGGGGGTATTTTGTTTTTTTCCGTATTATTTACATGTATATATATTTTTTTGTTCTTACGAAATTACTGGCAGGTAAAATCCACAACACAAACCTGGTGTATACAGACACTGATATATTCTAAACAGGAAAATAATCATAAAAAAATATCTATCAGTCGTAAACATGTACAATGGCAGTAAACTCAGGATAGTCCTTATAATTTTATGCTAAGGATGTTGTATTATATACCCATTATATATATATATAAATATTCGTTATGTGGATGATATTTACTAGGGAGTGGGGGATTGACTTAATCGTTATTTAAAAAACCAAAACAAATCACTGAAACAAGGAGTTGAAAGCGCTATTTGCGATCATTTTATACCTTTCACCGTTGCTCCTGGGGTATACGCCTTGACAGGCACCCTGATCCTGTATGGCGGATCTGTCGTCTGGGGGGCAGCCTCGTGACCCGAGGGGAACATCGACTTACACGCCAGCAGAGGAGCACCCCCGGGATAGCCGACCGCCCCCTGCACTGCCAGCATGAGCGCCAAACACACGTGTCCGAAACTGACCACTGTCGTGGAACTCTGCCAAAACAATAAGACAACAATGAAGCGATGGGGCCCCCGAGTATTAACACAAACATACGAAATTACGTACTGGACGTAGAGTCAAACAAGTACCACTTTCTTTCCTTTTCTGTCAATATTTGAATAAGATCAGCAGAATGGACAAGATGTTTCACTGAAATAGAAAGATGTATGGAAAGTCAATATTGAAATATTTTCCGGCCTGACGCCGAAGGTATAAGTCACATTATCAAAAGCGTTTTACAGCGGAGGTATGCGAAGGTATGCGAAGGTATGGGCTATTATGAAAGTGCATATATATGAAATACCCCATGCTGCTACTTGGGGTGAATAAATGAATGTTTAGCGACACACAGTATAAACAAAGATATCGGTTGTTGGATTAATTGGGATGAACTGAAACATTGTCAAAGTGTCGAAAACGGGTTTATTTCTCTAATACCAAGTCTCTCTCTCTCTCTCTCTCTCTCTCTCTCTCTCTCTCTCTCTCTCTCTCTCTCTCTCTCTCTCTCTCTCTCCACACATTTTAAACCGAAATAGACATAAAACTCCACTTCAAATTCACAAAAACATCCGCTAGTTATCACAAGTGTTTATGTAAATATCTGCTATAATATTAATTTTTCATCTTGAGAATTATTAAATATTTAGCTATACCATTTAGAACGATAAATGATAAATAACTACACGCATTTTTACAATCTATATAAGTAAAATTATAAAATATTTTATTTACGAATGTATAATATCTTCTGGAAATCCATTATCTTCCCCCGTATCTCACAAACCCTAGTAAGAGATCATATAAATGAGCTGATGGTATCATAAATAAAACATTCTCATTTCATTTATTTTCCTGTTAAACTATACGGAAGAGCAAAACCATACATTCATGAATATTGGCTTTCCAAATTTTGTAACGATGCACAGGCTACACCAATGAAGTTAGATTAACAGAGGCGGATCGTAGAAATCCTTAAGCGGACACCACGGGGTAATGTTGGTTAAGAATCTAAGACGTGACCCCACCTCCCTTTTAATATACTAAATGAAAACTTGACGCTATCGTGTGTGTGTGTGTGTGTGTGTGTGTGTGTGTGTGTGTGTGTGTGTGTGTGTGTGTATAAAATATTACATTACAGCCAAAATAGTATAAACATAGATTCGACTCTATGGGGTTTTTAAATTCTATATGTTTATGATATTCCGCAAAAAGAAAGGTAGGGCCTGACCCCTGTCATTGATGTGTAAAAATATCTATAATTTACCCCATTTTGTAACACTTATTAACAAGTGGTCTCAATTTCGAATGCTTTAATATGCTAAGAACATTATGATAACAGCAATACTAGTGCTAATGAGTTTTATTTATTTATTATTAATAGTTTTAATGTATTTATAAACCCAAAAGGTATGTTTAGTTTGAATTATTATTTATAACAAACAGGAGAAATATAATTTAAAAAAAAAGTGTTTGTTAGTTTTGGTTAATAAAATTTAATACTATTTTTTTCTCAAAGATTTACTTATTTAACCCAAACAAAAAACATATCTTTAAAAGAGTGAAACAAAGAAAAAGAATAAGCATTATTATTTTTATTTTTTTAAAGATGCACATCCATACAATTTTAATAAAACCTTGAGTTCCAATAATCCAACAAATTATGTTGTAAAAGCTTTTATCATTTATCACATCAAGAAAACGTTTGCAACATAAATGTAATTCAAGGTTGGTATATATACATCTAACACACAACAAATAACGTAAAAGTAGAAGAAAAAAAGTGTAAAAAATTCTTCTAAATCTACTCACCAGAATGGATGTGTGGCAAAAGAAATATTTGCAACAATTTCCAGTGTATACTTTTAACATTCCGACTGGTTGAGAGACGACTTATCACCCAAATTCGACAAGAAGCACTCGAGTTGATATGCCAAGGGGGAAAAAAAAAATCTTTTTCTTATTAAAGTAAACTGGTTTTACTGAATAAAACTATATTGAAGTCCCAGAATCTATCATGGCACACACATTCGCCATTCTACTTTTGACGCTAGTTGTTACTAGTTTGACATTCCCTCCTCACCAGGACACGTCTCTTTTTCAGGTTGAGGTGTTTTTGCAATGTTAAAACTTTATTTTTTCTTTCCCCCGGAAAACAATGAATCCTTTTGTGATTCTGCTGGCTGGCTGCTTGTCCGTCAAGTTGTGAGGGGAAGTCAGCAACCACCCCTCGTGTTCAGCAAACTTGCTCTGTGGACGAACCCAGAACTGATTAAATATTTGATGACAGATAAAATATGGCCGTCTGTTCTTGTGCGGTGTAGCGCTGTGCCGCGTTTTTCAAGCGGTGACAAGGAGTGTCGTTTGTGTATCGTGCCTAACTCGATTATGGCGAACGACAGGTCGGTGTTTGCGTGTCCACAACTGTCGTCGATCTTTAAAAAACAGTAAGACATCTTTCTGTAAACAGGTGGAAGTGATACCAGACAGATATATACTTTTCGTTTGTTAAGATGCCAAAAGTTGTTTTTCTTTCATGTACATCATTGCTGTATTATTGTAATGCATATTTGAAGGAATTAACACAATTGTTTTAAGAATGTAAACATAATATTTGTTTGGATATGAAGTGGGCGCGTGCACTCGTGTGCATGTAAAGCGTGGCTTTGCGCGCATTGATTCTTACTGCACTGCAATTAAAAGATTAAAAGATAGATCTACGTTTCAAATCTTGTCCCAGATTTGCACTCTTTGCACTACTTTTTTTTTCATAATAACAGAACGTTGGAAAATTAAAAGTCAGTGCTTTCACGTGAAGCTTAGCTAGGTGTAGTGTGGAAGGTAAAAATTAGAAACAACATTTATTACCCTCTTTTATTCAGTGGATTAGCGATTCTAACATGTGTACGTCTTTATACTTTTGCTCAGCTTATGCAAGAAGATTGCGAAGAGGCGTTATTAGATAAGACAGACATCGGTCCAAGGCCGGATTTAGACCTTTGGGGGCCCGGGGTACTTCAGATTCGGGGGCATTGTAATTTAATTTCTGTGTTGAGGGGCCCACGAATCTGAAGTGCCCCGGGCCCCTCAACATAGAAATTAAATTACATGACAAATAAAATAAAGAACTAATTTTATAATATTACATTTTATAATAAAGGAAGTCCTTAGTTGGGGGGGGGGGGGGGGGCGGCATTTGTCAATTGCCCCCTTATAAATCCGGCATTGCATGAGTCACTAGAATCACCCAACAAAATAACCTGCAATGTAACTACGTGTCACCTTCAAACTCAGTTTTGATTCACAACTCATCAAAAATCATTCCGTCGTGGGCACTCTTAGACCATCGTGCCACAATATTGGTGATTACAGGTTTTGCATCACAAACCACTTGTGTGTTTATTGAATGGTAAATCCTTTTCGATTTAAAAATCGTACCGCATCGACCCCACCTTAATTAGCGATTCTAACATGCATGTGTTAATCTATAAGGCCAACATAATTGGGAAACTTGTGAAAATCATAGAATGATTGGTGGGTATCATGGATTGCAATAAGAGTACGAGATATTTCGATAAAACCTGTCTTTTTTTCTAGTCAAAGCTATGCTCACTCGTTTTACAATTCTGCTTACAGTGGTCTGGTAAATGTCAATATGATTACCAACAGTAATTTGAAATTCCCCATTACCACAAAATCTTAATGCTCTTAATACAGTACGTGCAGGCAATGCATAATTACGAGTTGTGTCATAACTAATATCATCAGCTACTAAATCAATTATAAATTTAACGCTCTTCTTTGTAAAACGGAATCCTCTATAGAACTGTGCATCATTATAATATTCAAGTGCATTTTGCCTGCCTCTGAATACCCTTTCTCGTCTGAGCTGTCTCTGGGAAACAAGATGTTCCAGATCTCGCAAGCTATGTAGAACTTCAGACTGATTTGCCATGTTTGTCTACACTAAAGAATCAAAATATTAGGTGGCATCAAGTTTTAATTAAACTAAAACCAACCATGTTAACAAAATCATCAAACACACACACACACACACACACAGACACACACTCACACACACACACACACACACACACACAGACACACACACACACACTCAAACACACACACAGACACACACAGACACACAAACACATGCATAAAAAGTGTTCCTTGATAAAATTGAAACGTAATGATAATTCGAAAATAAAAATGAGTATAAACACACATTTTATTTTTGCCAAAAAATATACATTTTGTAGGCATACATACATATTTATATATAAAATAATATAATGTGCACACTGCGGGGAATGGTATGTAGCATCGGGTTACAACCGATAAAATTCTATAGTAAATGGGTAATGCATGCATAGCAATAATATACAATAATAACATATGTCATGTATCAATGTTGTCTGTTCTATGCGTGGTAGCAGTTTTCAAATACTTACACAATTTAATTAGCTGTTTTGAATTGTCGCTGGACAGTAGTTGCGTTAATTTAAATGTTGATGGTTTATTGTAATAAAAAGGTTTAATATATTTATCTCTTATGTTACTGAAGAAAGGACACACTAGAACAAAGTGATATTCGTCTTCTACAACATTCATATTGCATAGACGACAAATTCTATTATTCCTGTTAATATTGTGGTATCTGCCCGTTTCTATAAAGAGATTATGGGAAGATAATTTACTTAAAATATGTTTGTATTTCAAGGCAATAGGTTTCTGAAGATAAGGTTGTAAGCAATAATTATTAACAACGAATTTGTATAACAGACATTTTGGAGAATTGTTGAATACAGCATACATAGATTGGATAAACTGATCAGTCATTCTCTGTTTGAATAGTGATATAAATGTATTGCGATTTTCAATATTTTGATTATACCATATGTGACCAAAACCATTAGTGAGAAGCAGGTCTCTTATTTGACTAACCCAGTTAACAGAACGTGGTTTTCTTATGCACTCGTCATATAGGGTGTTATAACACTCTTTCAAGCTTCGCATTATAATGACCATCAAGTAGACATAAGGTAGTAATAACCAATTCAGGTTCTTAAAGTGAGTTCTCAGAGAGAGAGAGAGAGAGAGAGAGAGAGAGAGAGAGAGAGAGAGAGAGAGAGAGAGAGAGAGAGAGAGAGAGAGAGAGAGACAGACAGACAGACAGACAGACAGACAGAGAGAGAGAGAGAGAGAGAGGGGGGGGGGGGGGGGGGGAGGGAGACAGACAGACAGAGACAGAGGGAGCTGGGAAGCTATTTAGAAGAAAAAAATGCATTGTGGTCCTCCATGACCCCTGCCGGCCCCACCCAGCCGGTTTCTACGGGTCTAATGAAATAGCAGTAGGAATTGAACTGTTTACTGAGCCGTTAAAGGTAGGGTCAACTCAAACAAGAGCCTTATGTGTTGGAAAGATGCATACCCGGACCACCAACACATACTGACACTTTAGCAAATGAAAAAAGCGTAATTTTAGAGTTAATAAAAAACCCATGATTATTCCTGCTAACTGGGGGCAGCCATTTTGTTTCGTTTTTGTGACGTTCGGTGGGATAGCTTGGGGCGAAGTGACGTCAGCTCCTGACCATCTCCTGTATGTACAGTGTAAACAAAAGCAGTAATTTTCGACAAGGCGCTTTTCTTTGATCAACCTGACTTGTAAAACAGCATAAATGACGTAATAATATAATAAACTATTTAACTAAATATATTTCAAGTTGCATTAACGGAACAAAATGGGGTTATAGTATTTTTCTCTGTTAAATAATCCAAAGGAAAAATGTACAGTATTAGGCCTATTGATACCCAAGTGATAATTTTCTTTTTTGGGGGACTACGTAATTGGTCAGTTCTGTGGTTTTAAATGGAAAAGTCTACTTAATCAATAGTTTTACAGAACTATTTACAGTAATAACCATGTCCATTACCATTTTAGGGGCGACAGGTAATATTCCACAACGTCGGTATGTATTTTTGTGTCTAGACAGCGTCAGTTAATTGGCTCGTCTGGTTACCAATCAAATACACACCTGCCAATCAGGAATCACAGGTAGAAGCAACTAACAGCATAGACCAATTAACTAAGAAAACACTCCGAATATCATTTCAGTACGTAGGTTAATGCATGGACAAAACATTGTTAATTATTTCGATTTGTGTAGCCACTTTAACAATGGTATTTTATTTTGTATTAAAAAATAATATATATAGTGCTGGATATACTTATTGCTGGCTTACTGGGATGTGCCTCCTGACCCGGAATTGGTCACTGGCGACGTCAGAGGCTAAGTCCGGGGTGGGCGTGCCTGAACCTAAGTTGGATATGGCAAGTCAAAACGTTTCCACGTCCACTGGGATGTGTATTATTACAGAACATTGCAATGTATGACTATTTATCATCCCGCAAAAACCAGGTAGATTGTGTTTCTCTAGTTCTAAGGCACATTCCTGACGTTACGCGTTAAGTATTACGTAACCACCAGCTCGCCAGAGATGGTACAAAATGGCTGCGCCCGTTATATATAATAGCCGTCACATTTAACCGTTTTATTAATTAACTATACGATTATACTTGTTGATACTAAGCAATAATGTGCATTATATATCGTTGAATATGCATACCAGGCCAAATGCCTTAATTGTCCCTTCCTTTAACTCTCACCTTTCGCTAACACCTTTCATAAACGTACGCCAAGCAAACAGGCAATTTAGAAGTGAAAGGTCATTTATTGAAATTAATAATGCAAGCTACTGTCATTCTTAACACGTTTGTATAAGTTTTGCTTTCAGTTCACAATTTTAAATACTGAAACTGGAAGATATTAAAACCCCCCACAAAATTCCAAGAGAAAAAAGATACTGCCCTTTTTATCCAAACATGGTTGAGACAGAAATGCACTTTTGACTAAATTATAACAAATTTCTTGAATTGAAAAACATATATTGAAAATAATTAATAATTAAAAATAATTGTACACAAAAGATTGCCATCCAAGATGAACTTAAATTATGTTAAGTAATCATAAACCCCATAATTATACACTACTGGACTAAATATAAGTTTATAATCAAGGCTCCAACAGACAAACCATGCACCTGGAAATCAAGTAAGCACTTCCTAGTTTTGACCGTGTGGCAAGTAATTGTGAACATTTCATGTATACAAAACACTGATATTAATGTCCTATGCATACAGATGATATTGAAAAGGACTGACAATGAGTGACACTGTCGTTACATCAACATTCAATGTATTCTAGAGAAAAAGACAGAATCCGTAAATATGTATGAAGCTGTATGGTAATCATAAGCGTACAAAACAGGGGTGGGGGTAACTGGCCTCCCTAGTGCTGGAGCAAAATTTCAAATTCGGGAAAATATTATAGATATTCGGGCAAAATGTGCTAACTTGAGACATTTTTACCTTTTTAAATGACTTTTTTTCCCCAGATTCTGGCATTTTCGTTTAATTCGGGCAAAACTAGCCTGTCACCCTACAAAAATGGGAGCCAGTACATCTATGATGGTAATTAACTATGAAGCTGAAATCACACTTATGTGATTCTCATAAGTAATTTATTAAAGTCACCTCGGTAAATACCCAGTAAATAAATATAGACTATGTAAGAACTTTCTATTTCAGGTTTAAACTCCGTCGGTACGGACAATTACGTCTAAAAGCCATTTTGACTGCAAATGCAGTTCAGGTAGTGGTTTATTAATTTCCAGGTGTATAGTTAGACCGAATATTTCTGTAAAGCTTTATTGCGTGTTTTATATTTATTTTTTAATGATTTATCCATTTTATATTTATATCTTATGTTTAGTGGCTTTTACAGTAACAAATATGTTCGAGCGCACGCTCTCGTGCGTGTGTACGCGTACACATATACAAAGTTTAGTTTACTTTCTTTTAAGTTTGCGAGTTTATAAATAGGAATAAAAATGCGGATGGGAGGTATGCTGCCAAGAATTTAATCAGTACAAAATGATAGTTAATATATTTATATCACTATAACTGCCCTTTTGTTTGGGGTTTTGGTTGTTAACTTGTTTTTTGTTCAGCATACTGTAAATGATTAAATTATCATGCTTAGCTTCTGCAAGTTAATAGGCAACTGTATCCTACGCCATAACAATGTAAATTCCCGACAAATCCTTTACGTTTTTTTAATTTAAACGGATAAATCGAGGCTTTATTTGCGGATGTGTTCGTTCAATGTCAAATGTATCGAAGCGATTTAAGAAAACAATTCGGTATCTTTGATCTAAAAACCTTCAAAAGGATATTCTAAAATTTAACATGTGTCCAACAGAATGGAAACGGTTCACTGATAAATAGTGAACAAATATACGTAGCGCATGTAATGCTTAAAAACGATTCGTTTGTTATTTCAGTCTGCTTCTTTTTTTCTCTCTCTCCACATCTTATTTTAAAGGGACATTCCTGAGTTTACTGCAATTTTAAAGATGTTATCGACTAACAGAGACTTTTTAACGACTGTAATTACATATTACATATATTTTTCTGTATAAAATATTAGTGGCTGTATATTAAACGTGTTTCTGCTTGTTCTAATATATGTACTAGGTTAAATTTCATTTTATTACCTAAAATATATTTAATATGTAAGTTTAATCGTAGAAATATTTTATTTTTCGGAAACATCTTACAATGCAGCAAACTCAGGAATGTCCCTTTAAATGTTTTGGTTTTGGTTTTTTTTTTTTTAAATGTTTAGCCCCTGCGCGTGCTGTAACTTCACCGTGGTGCAGGGGTGTAACATTCTCTTTGAGAATGGCCAATACAGCATAAATTGAAATTTTGAGTAAAAGTCAGTATCTATCTGTGATATTTGTATTTTTGCACAGTTCTTTACACTATGTTTTTATTTAAATCTTTTTATATTGATGTTGATCATCATTTGTTTGCATTACCATAGTTTGACACCCAATAGCCGATGTAATTTTCGTGCTGGGATGTCGTTAAACATTCATTCATTCTTTTTTTTTTAAAGAGATAGCAGAAGCAACAACTATCATATTAATAAACATAAATTTTAACTGTTTTCTAATGACAGTATATAACAGGCAAATACATGCATGCTTTTGCACTTGTCTCCACTAGGGGCGGGACGTAGCCCAGTGATAAAGCGCTCGATTGATGCGCTTTCGGTTTAGGATCGATCCCCGTCGGTGGCCCCATTGAGCTATTTCTTGTTCCAGCCAGTACTCCACAACTGGTGTAACAATTAAAAATCGTGGTATGTATACTATCCTGTCTGTGAGATGGTGCATATAAAAGATCCCTGGCTGCTAATCGAAAAAGAGTAGCCCATGAAGTTGTGACAGTGGGTTTCCTCTCTCTATATCTGTGTGGTCCTTAACCATATGTCTGACGCTATATAACCGTAAATAAAATGTGTTGAGTGCGTCGTTAAATAAAACATTTCCTTCCTTCGCCTCCATTACACCTGTTAAACTCATTCATTTAGTGTTGAAAGTTTGAGCATGCTTGGATCGAAAACTACACACATCACTCATAAATATTATCCGAAAAAAGTGTACGAGGTGGAAAGAGAGCAAGCAAGAGAATAGATGAATTAAAAAATAAATTAATTAATGTTTTAACGACAACCCAGCACAAAAGTATACATTGGCTATTTGAGTGACAACGTAAATATACACAAAGAAACAAGTTAAGCACCCCTAGATATAATTAGTACTGAAATAGCCCCATTCGTAAAAACTGCAAATTACGTGACGATTATGTCAAGAATGGTGTTCTGTCAAAATAATAGGAGAGTACAATGACAACTGTGACGTCCCACAACAAAACGACATGCATGTGCATCATGCAACCCATGCTTTGCTCAAAATGCAGTATCAATACACTGCAATTGTTGATATTTAACGTCACTGTCTTGCATTGTTGAAGTCTAATCGTTGAATATGTCACGTCGACGTTTATCAGAGGCCCAAAGATGGCATATTATTGGTATGCATGCGACCGGCATGACCTTCAAAAGTATAGGACGCCAACTGGGGTATCATTACACCGCAATCAGCAGACTGATACGAAAACACGGGCATACCAATGCTGTAAAGGATCTCCCACGGTCAGGGGGACCGCGCATGACATCACAGCGCGAGCACAGGGCCTTGCTTCGGCTCGTACGTCGTCAACCCTTTCCTGTTCTGAAGAGTCAGTGGTTACTTAATAGACGGATGTCAGCCAGAACAGTGAGGAATCGTCTGAAATTTGCGGGATTGAAGGCCAGAAGGGTCATCAAGCATCCCTTTCTTGCTGATCATCATGAGAGACGCCGTTTAGCGTGGTGTTTGGCCCGGAGAGGTTGAAATCTGAGGTCCTGTCGAAGGGTCCATTGGTCCGACGAAAGCCGGTTCCTGATCCATGTCACAGATGGCCGATTGAGAGTTTGGAGGCACACAAATGCTGCCTACACATTCAGGAACATACGACCTACGACCCCGTATGGTGGAAGTTCAGTAATGGTTTGAGGTTGCCTGTCACATGATTGCAAGCTGGATCTTTTCACCATCCAAGGCAACCTCAATGGTGATTAGTACATTCGTAACGTCCTGCAACCAGTTGCTGTGCCGCATTTTGACAACCATCCACTCGCCACCAGACCTCTGTACATGGATGACAACGCTAGGCCACATCGTTCCCGAGCAGTAACAGCTTTACTCCAAAGTGAAGCCTTGACGACCCTGCCCTGGCCGGCCACGAGTCCTGACCTAAACCCGCTAGAGCATGTTTGGGACATCTTGGTGCGTCGAGTACAGACACTGACCCCACCTGTACAGACACTTGCACAATTAGAGGCAGCTATTCATCGAGAATAGCAGCAGTTGCCCATGCAGCAGATCAGACGACTTACTGGAGGGATGAGACGAAGGGTGGAAGCTGTCATCCGGGAACGTGCCCTGTTTACACGATTGATGATTTGTGTCATGAATATCATCTGTGAACTTCAAATGACATTTTTCATCATCAATCATGATGTTGACTTGTGTTTCTGATTCTGCACCTCCATACTTATTGTGCCTCAGTTTTTGGCTCAAATACAGCATATTGGAATTCTTCTCATGATCATGATTAAAATTTCAAAATTGGATACACTTGTTATGTTTTCTTACTGTCAAAGATGTATTCTTGCAAAACATATTTGTTTTTCCGAGGTTATGTTATCGGACTTTCAACGCCAAACCTCGTAAGACAATCCATTGTGAAAACTACAGGGGGTGCTTAACTTGTTTCTTTGTGTATATATATCAATATCATTATTTACAATAAAATAAAAATTAGGTCCAATATATAATAGCCTAAAATTACGAAACAATAGTAGAGCTGAGGAACATACAATGCAATACAAATATCAAGGAGAGTACATTTTAATTTTTTTTAATGGAAATCAAAATGTTTTGAACACTTACATTTTTTTTTTTTTTTTTTTACATTTTTTTAATTACCAAATATATTTTTCTCATGGACTTCAGTTGATTACTACACAAAAATGTTGTGCTGTCAGTGTACACAGACAATGTGCACACACAACACAAGACCACTTCATCCTTCCTTCAACGCCATGTGGGAGGACTGCCATTCTGCCAGGACTGGTTTGGCAGAATGAAGGTTGTTCGCGACTGCACCATTCCAATTAATCATCTTGCCAAGATGAAAAAATATATTGTATTGGTCAGTATGTTTTAAACCACTGTAGGGTATAACAAGTGGCATGGGGCAAATTAAAAGAAGAGTTGCAGCTGAATCTGCTATTTCGTTGCCCTGCAGAGAGGGAAAGAATGAGGTGGGTGTGATAGATTGTCAGAACACTCCACAAATACTCAAACATTTCACATCTTATGTTCGTGATCATATGACGTTTTCAGAATTGTTATCCATTTCCAAGATTTAGTAAGGTATATTCCTAAAAGGTTCTTACAAAATCCAGTTTTTTATCTTAAATATTCTAGCATGCACCAAATGGCAACATCAAAATATTATCTTGTGCATCTATGATCATTAGTGCTCGGTACATGATCACCTGATAGACAGATATTAATATATTATTACCACTGAATTCCATTTTAGATGAATGAATGAATGAATGAAGCCATTTTAAATGAATACTCATGACAAAACAAAAACTTGGTAGAAAATATTTTATTAAAAAGTACTAATTTTTTTCAACAAAGTGTACAAAATCAATTTCAACAAGATAGTGGTTCACCTTTTGTGATGACTAAAGCTGTAGTCCCATATATTACAGTGTGGACTAATGTAGAGTTAAGTGTTTAATAAATGTGCTTTCACCATCTAAGGATATCAACTGACACAATGCAACATTATGGGCCGAATTTATGAAACCAGTTTTTCTTAAACAAAATGTTTAGTATAGTCGATACATGTAGTTGCTGTGTGCAATAAAAAAAACATGTTTCATAAAATCGACCATATGTGTAACCACAACTTTCTTTAACCTAAACATTTTAAAAGTTGCATGGTATCAAGACTTCAGTTGTGCTGATGGTGCATTTTTATGTGACTAGATTACAGCATTGAGCATTAAAAAAAAAATGGTGCTATATTGGAAGACCCCTCAACATAAATTCAAAAAGTTTCATGTATTGTAATTGTTTAAACATTACCAATATATTCAAGACTACAGCTTTAAGACACAAACTATAAACACACCGATAACAGACATGAATACTGTTACATATAATCAATATGTAGTAAATCACATTTCTATTTTAAGGTTTATCATATTGGAATAGGATAAAATACTATATATTGGTGTGGGCCAACTAAAAAAACCAAACAAGAATGCACTTGTCTGGGTAAAAAATTTTGTGTGATAAACATGGTATTATGGGGTGGAGAAAGTGTAAAAGAAGCATTACCCACCTACAGCACTCACTATTTTATTAATTTTAATTTCTTACACTAGTGTTGACACTGGTATATACAAGTTTTATAACCTACGTGATTCAAAGCCAGCAACACAGCAACACATATGCATACATCCACACACATACATCCACACACACAAACACCACATACACATCTGTGAGCAATGACTAAACCTTCGATTCAAAAGAATACTGAACCAAAAATATGTGATTACTGAACAAGTGAAAGACCCTACTTTTCAAACACTAAGCCTATTTTAATAGTCTATTTACCAAATGAATTTTATCAGGAAAAAATATCAAATATGCATGCTTCTTTTGTTGTTCAATGTAATATTGAATTACATGACAAATACTGGATGAAGACAAATTATGTTTTATATACCAAGAAAGATGACATTTCACATACATGTACACACAGGGTCTTTTTTCATTTGTTTTAAAAGCCCCAAGCTTATCATTATACAAAAATAAATATAAAAGTAACAACACACACATATAAAAAGCAGTGGCAAAACATTATATATGAAAATTAAATATAGAAACAACTGATACCCGAGTACATAAGAGAAGGTGGTAGAACAAAGGAATTAAAAGTCAGATGGTGGTAAGAGGGGAAATTTAAATAATAATAATAATAAATATGAAAGAAACTGATGATTGCCATTCCAAAATGTTTTTATGATACTATGATAATGAAAGATTGAAGATATCCTAAAGGATATTTCCTATATTTAGAAAGCACACACTACAGACACACAGACATACATGACAGGAAAAATACAGGAGTGAAAGAAGACAATAACTCTAGACAGAAATGTAGACCTTTCTGAATCTGACGCAAACTAAATGACAAAAACCTTTGGCAAACCCAGACTATTAGCAAATCCTTTCCCCAAAATACCTAGATCATAAATCAGCATCTTTGAAAAAAGAAAAGGCTGGTGTGCTGCAATTCAAACCAACATTTCCACATTTGGTAAAATAAAGGATGTACAGCAAGATGGTTCTTGTTCACGTATTATGCAATAAGCTGCCTAAATTCTGTCCAAATCAGAGGTAAAATCACACCACAGGCACGGAGGAAAATCATTGACGACAAAAACACCACTCTGTGGATTGCCCACCAAGGCTCAGTTTTGAAGACAAAGAACACAGCATACAAGGCCACAGCAAAGAAATGTCCAATCAACACATGAGGTTTAGGCCTCATTCTGAAATAAAATGAAGATTTCTGTCAGAATACTAAATGTAGAGAACAAATAACATGAAATTGAATATCTCACCTATCACATATAGAGATCACGTAAAACAATATTCTATTCACTCCTTCCCCTACATATGAACACAAAATACTTGTGGCAAAATGATTTGGTATTGCAAAATGATTTTTTTTTCTTTTGTGGAACTGCTCTCTTTATTTGAAATTTCTCAACTGATTTCTCACAAGATATTGTTAAAAGAGAAGTACAGGAACTAATGTCAATGCTGCTTCATTTCGTAATTGCTAAAGAATGACAAAGCTATTTTACAGTGGATACATCTTGGCTACTGCTACGAGACAATGGGAACAGGTTAACCAACTTGGATTTAATGAGAAAATTCACTAAAATGTTTGAATGAATCACACTTTAACTGGTAAGTTAGGGGAACTCACTTAGTATTCTCTACATATACACCGGCCTCGGTGGCATAGTGGTTAGGCCATCGGTCTACAGGCTGGTAGGTACTGGGTTCGGATCCCAGTCGAGGCATGGCATTTTTAATCCATATACCGACTCCAAACCCTGAGTGAGTGCTCCGCAAGGCTCAATGGGTAGGTGTAAACCACTTGCACCGACCAGTGATCCATAACTGGTTCAACAAAGGCCATGGTTTGTGCTATCCTGCCTGTGGGAAGCGCAAATAAAAGATCCTTTGCTGCTAATCGGAAGAGTAGCCCATGTAGTGGCGACAGCGGGTTTCCTCTCAAAATATGTGTGGTCCTTAACCATATGTCTGACGCCATATAACCGTAAATAAAATGTGTTGAGTGCGTCGTTAAATAAAACATTTCTTTTTCTTTCTCTACATATACTTACACTGACAGAAGACCAATTGGTCCATCTACACATTCACCACCAAGTTGGAAGTAAGCAAAACAGGCCCTTTTCAGTCGATACAAATGTTCTACAAAAGATAAAGGATGTTAGTATACACACACAAAAACTCCTAAAGAAAGATTTCCTACATTATTTTCTTTTAGAGAGTTGTGTGACAGTGCTTGAAAATGTTAATATGTTTCAAACATATAAAGTACTTACTGAAACAAACCAATTGAAATTTTCAGACAATATAGTGTTGTCATTTATAGTTTAACTGTTTGTAACACTATCTAGTTTTTCTCACCAATATTTGTAATATAAATCCCTGTTATTTAAGTATTTAGATTAAATAGACAAGAAATCATAGCAAATACAAAATTTTACAACAATTATGAGACCTAAAATAAACATCAAATACACAGTAGATCTGTTATACATAAAATATTAATAGTCATCAATAATGCAATTCAAATAACTAAACCTACCATCCTTTGCAGCAAACAGTTCATACAGAGCTTGCGCCAAAATGTTCACAACGAACGAATGGTTGTTTTTTCGTCTCCAGTGAAACTGTCGCATCATCTTCATTGTCTGACCATAGTCTGACAAGTCTTTAACAGGCTTCATCAAATCCTTCAGAATGACGGCGTCATTGAAAACTACGCTCATCCCACCTCCTGTCAGAGGGTGTCTCATGTTCATGGCATCACCAAGGATAAGAACACCAGGCCGTTCCAAGGGAGATGCTGGCAGGAAACTGTTTGGCATCGTACGAACACGGTCATTAACAATAGCATCCTTAAATGGTTCTTGCACATGATCTAAAAAAAAAAATAGCAAGAATTTTGTGGAATTAAATGTCATGGCTGCCATAAACTGATTCTGTGAATAAAGAAATAATTTGAGACCAATTAATCAAGTTTCTAAAAATGGGGAAAAAAATAAATAATAATAATAAAAAAAATATTAAATTTTAAAATAAAGAACAAAATTTAAAGAAGTTCCTACATGTGATTTGATGGTCCTGTATGCATCTGAATGCAAGATATGATTTGGACAAGGATTTACTGTTATGTGCAATAGACCATGAAAGGTAGTAACAGTGACCTGGTAATAGTATGCGACAAACTGCCATCCCATGTTGTTCCTACATGTGAGGTTTGATTGTCCTGTATGCATGTGTATGCAAGATATGGTCCGAACAAGGATTTACTGTTATGTGCAATAGATCGTGAAAAGTAGATCAAAGTGACCTAGTAATAGAATGCAACAAACCGCCATCCCATGTTGTTCCTACATGTGAGGTATGATGGTCCTGTATGCATCTGTATTCAAGATATGGTCCGGACAAGAAAAAGTTAACAGACGGATGTATGTACGGACGGATGAACAACACCATACCATAATATGAGCCATCATTGATGGGCATATAAAAAGTAGTTTTAAAATTCCAGTTATGCTTTAAAAAATTATTATATTACCTGGCAATTGAGGAGCAACTTCTTCCAACAGGTATCCTTTGAGGTCTTTTGGCATTCCTCCCTTTATATCGACAAGAACACGTGTCTGATCAGACGAGATCTGGTAAATGAGAACAGGACTGGGCTGTGCCAGGACCAGCTCTGCATGGTTGTCCTTAATTTGTGGGCAGTCCTTCATCAATGTACCAACAAAGTGCGAGGTTATCTTCACAGTCTCACCAACAAGTTCTTTACGAAATTTAGAAAAGCAACCGTCGGCAACGATAGTGAGAGGAGCAAACACTTCCTGAAATAAAAATCATATTAACAAAATATGTTATGAGAATTGGTACACAATAGTACACAGGCATTGGAAAATGTTACCAGTTGACAGGATGGGTTAGATATTAATTTGCCTGGGGGTGAAGGTGGAGTGGGGTATGCGCCAATGCATAATCTTCATCAGAAGGTAGTGCCCCCTTCTCCCACCTTCCAACATCTATGCAGTAAGTAAGATTAAAATATATTTTCATCAATGATATAATAAAGAATATAAATGTGTTGATATTATAAAACAAGAAAATCAAATTTAAAACGCTCAACAATTTAAATAAATTGTGTGATATTTTTTCTCTCTTTGTAACAGCAGTTAATTATAGTTCATCATAAACACTGACCATATTAGACAGATTGAGATTTTTAGCAAGCCTTATAAAGTGTTCAGATTTAATCAACACTCAAATTTTAATCTTTTTTTTTTTTATTCAGAGCAGGTAAAACATATTCACTTTAAAAACGTTTCCCGAAAACTCCTGAAAATACTGCATATACAATGCTCACCTTTATCTTATCTGAATCCTTGTCTCTGTACTGCACACCAACAACTATGCCGTTATCTTCGATCAATTTGCTGGCTGTCCCCTCAATGTATGTGACACTGAAAAAGTATATCAAGTATGCATGAAATATGATAGATTAATAAAATTATATATTATTTTATCCCCATCAACCAGTTAATAGAAAATGTTTATTTGTGGTACCTACTGGCTATTATTTAGATCACTGAAAGAGTCAAGATCGGTTTTTAAAAAGGATACTTTATTTTTAAACTGTAAACAAGGAAGCACTGAAAATAATTTAGGAAAACTGAAAATACATGCATGTAAATATAAATGTTAACATTCCAGGTATAAATATTGTACATGTAAGTTCATTCATATTTCTTTTTGCGATGAACAGAAAAAAAGAAAAGCATTTACAATATACTGTTTCTGAAGTAAAGTGACGTCACCATATATTTTGCTAAATTTATTAATTAAAACAGTACCGTATGCTGTTTGCCATTTGAAATACACCAATAAGCTCCAAAATCAATACCGCGAGCAGATTTAAAGTTATAATGTAAAATTAAGTTGTTATCAATTCTTAATAATTAATACTTACTTTTTCTCCTTTCTTGCAGCTTCTCTGAGAGCCATAATAAATTTTCCATGGTGAAAAGCACAACCTGTAAATGTAGCACTATTCTCATCTTTCGGATAGGGGATGTGAACCTTTGCTCCAGTTTCTGTGTCATGGATTACATATCCCTTCATTTTGTGAGCATCAAAACCTTCAACACAATCTGTAAGCATAAAGAAACCACAACTATAGTATTTCAATTACCTGTTCTAAAACCAAATATATCCTAATTAGTTATACCAACTGGGTAAACAAACAACTAGTGAACCCAACTAAGACTTAAATCAAACCTGTGGACAAAACACACTTTCAGCTATACATTGGAAAATACACATTTGATCAATGATATAACAGGGCTCGAAATAGCAACCTGCTAAAAACAAAAAAGAGGTCCAGTTTATATACCTAGCAGTTGAAATATATTTTCACTTAAAGCTACAAAAAAATAGCAGGTCGTTTTTCAAGAGAGCGATGTATGTACTATTCTGTGATATTTTAATTCCACAATGCATTAAAATATATCTCGGAGGTGGAGAGAAAACACTGTTCTAATAGAAGCAGGCCTCTATATTACAAATTGGTTGCATATGCGACTATTTTTTTCATTTAGCGACTGAAAAATGACATACTATCTATATAAAAAATACCAGTAGGCGCCATCTGGCTCCCAGATGGAAAAGTTAACTTAGAGGACTGAATGCGAGTCAAAAACTGTAAGCTATATATACTTAAAAAGTTAATTTAAGATACCCCCTCCCCCAACAAAGAAGATATAATATGAACACACAAAATATTGACAAACCTCCTAGACCAAGCTTCTTCAAAGCTTGTAGACCCCCAGGCTGCAATAACTCGCCAACTATTCGATCTGGCTCTTTAAGATCTCTTTCAATTATTGTGACACGCCGACCATCTCGAGCAAGTACAGTACCCATAGTTGAACCAAGGACTCCTGACCCAATAATAATAACTTCTGGCTCACTGCCAGAAAATGTGTGACTGGGTTGACCATGAGAATACTGAAGACAAAAAAAAAAAAAAAAATGTATTAATATATATTTGACTATAGAAATATCTGCATTACTGGTGCCATTTATATTTTTATAGTAAATTAAAAAAACAAAAGCATAATTTCTTAGCCTTTCCCACATTTGTAACATGGTTTTTGAGAATTTAAAAAAAAGGAGAGTAAATCTCAAAAAACTAATTAAATATGGGAAGAACAAATCTGAAGGTACACATGCATTTCACATTTTAAATATTAGACAAAATATTGAAAATCTTCCCTCAGGTATACCTGAGTATTCTACCACCAGAGGCATTTTTAGAGAAATAAACATTCAGTAAAATCTGAGGTGGTGGTGGTGGGCATGCGTCATCTGGGAGTCATTAGGATAGTTAGCACAGAATGACCAGAGGGCCTAACCAACTACAAAATACATATAGGGTGTTTGTTGTGGGTTTTATTTTTACTTACAATTTTATTATTTCTTGTACATACTGGCACACTTAAAACTGTACAAAATATTCAAAAGTTATATGGGTAGTCAGGTCTGATATTATATACAACATAAATTTTGTCCATTAAATTAATTGAACATTTAATATTTATTGTATGTACCTTTGATACTTTTCTCCACCACTGCACAGCTACACAGATAATCACCACTGCTACTGCCCAAGGCAGCATGTTCCCATATCCAGGCAACAACTCCATCAGTTTCGGTTTGCAATTACAAAAACACTCAACCTACATTAAAAAAAAACCCCACATGTATATAAATGGTTGGTTCAAAAGCAAAATGTTAATTCAAAACATATCTTATTAACATTCCTATATGGGATATTTGGTGATTATTGCTGATGCTACTGGAGCAAAATTATTACCGAGTGGAATTTTCAATAACAGGGGGTGGGACAGCCCAGTGGTAAAGTGCTTGCTTTATGCGCGGTCAGTCTAGGATCGATGCCTGTCATTAAGCATATTGGGCTATTTCTCGTTCCAGCCAGTGCACCACAACTGGTATATCAAAGGCCATGGAATGTGCTATCCTGTCTATGGGATGGTGCATATAAAAGATCCCTTGCTATGAACAGAAAAATGGAGCAGGTTTCCTCTCTAATGACTGACATCCAATGGCTGATGCTCTAGTGGTGTCGTTAAACAGGTGAGAAATCCAGCGCAATGATTAAGCTGAAGGTATCTTTATTCTGATGTAGACCTCTTTCTGTCTCTAAAGCAACTGAACATAAGATATAAACAGGGGTGCAAAAATTGAAACTATTTAACTATAGTCTGCCGGATCAGAACCATTTAAAATTTACTAGCCCGCCAGAATTTCTACTAGTCTGCCAACCTATAGAAAATATACTTTTGTTTAGCAATATTTTAATATATATATATTTATATATTTAATGACAAAAACATTAAGACCACTTGGTAAGTTAACAACATCACATGGCAAACGAACGAAATCAAACCTCAAATCTTGACCGACACATTTGTATATAGATTTACAAAATTCAAGCGACATACAGCAGGTATTCAGTAGAAGAATCTATTCAAAACACACCAGCAACAGACTTTCAATGTAAACAGATATCTCTTTGACAGGCCCCGTTTCCTGGGAATTAGGCTAGGCTAAATTGGAACCATTTTTGTTGGTGAAAACGAAACCAATTTGGCTATAATGACTATAAAATGGCGATAATTTCAATGTATTGGTGAAATTGATTGCATTCCACAGACTTCTAGCTACCTGCTAATACTTCTATCTCCCCTATATAGACATAAAAATAAAACGAAATAATAAATGATTTAGCCATACATTTAAATGTCCAATTGGTTCCATTTTCGTTTGGGGCCAGAATGTTCCGCTTGCACAGTTCGGAACTCCCAAGTTGTCAATGCGATGCATGTATGACATCCTAAAGCGTTTGTTTAAATGGTTTGGAATTCTTGCATGGCTGATACGGAGTCGCGGATTCAATGTAAGATTATAAGTTTTTAATATAAAACTAAATAAATAAATAAAATTATAATACAATGAATCAGAAAAAGACAGTTCGGCTGTTGGACCGATAGTTGCATTTTTCAACTCGTCCGTCAGAATTTTTACTCACATTTGGCGAGCGGACGATTACTTTCTGCACCCCTGATAAAATAGACAAATAATATTAAAATAACTATTATATAATATGCATCTTTATAGACAAATATTTGGTCTATTTTGCTCATAGCAAAGACCATTATATATTAATTTAATACTAGTAAACAAAGAATAAATAATGAATGGACATCTGTCTACAGAGCTCACCCCTAGGTAGCACCGTAATTTCATATTATTCACACTATAAAAAAATAAGGTTAAATTAAAATTAACTTTTTAAGTTTGTCACATCATGTTATGGAATCCATGATCATGATGGATTATGATGCCTATCAACAGTTCGTTTTGTGACTTTTTTAATATGTACTTCTATTAATTTACAGATATTTCTACATAAGGAACTGTTATTTATATACAACAAACCTGTACACCTTACATAGCAGCAATGACACTCGTCTGACAACTAGGATCACCAAAATAACAGCTACATGACAAATCACACACACTTTGTGGTCCCATTCGTCTGCTGATTTCGTATTGCTCAATCAAGAACAAGAAAAACTATAACTGCGGATGTAACAAACAAGAAAATTAAATAAAGTAGCGGTTTTTGTTGGTATTTAGGAATATTTTCCTTAAAATATATAGATTTACAACTTTGATTGAAAAGGTTGATTTTTTTCTTCAGATTTTAAGCAAATTATTTAATTTAAAATATTCAGTGCGCAATATGTCAAAAGAAAAATATGTCGGAAGCTATTTTTAAGTTTGAAGCGCGAAGTGTCCCCAGTTCTGCTTCTGATAGGTAATCATAAAACAAAAGGCCATTTTTGGCCCTGAGGTTTTTAAAATTTATTGTAAATCATTTCCTCGAATAAAATAGTGTTTGTGAATAACCACATGTTTTTAAAACTGTATATTAAAGCCAATGAAAACAATGAAAACACCGTAAACGTGCTTTGTAGCAGCCATTTAATGATTAATCCATTTCCATACAAAACGTGTAGTGTGGACACAGCTGTTCAAAGTGTACCAAAGACATATTTTTTTACAAGCGAGAAATGGATGACAAAGGTTAACAATTAACTATTAAATTTGGTACCAAATCAAGCTTCTAATGATTGAAACCACTATTCATTAATGCGTCGATGGATATCCTGTTTCATTGAGAACCTATTTTGGTGAATGAGTTGATTGTGTGCCAGCATGAAGATTTGTAACATTCACAGACATTTTTGTAAATAAAGTTAAATAAGCATTTTTCCCCTTTTGGTGTATTCAATTTGCATGGTGATAACTGATTGTGGATTATAAAATATGTTCTATTCATAAATGAAACCTAACCCTAATATTCATAATATAAATATTAAAATAAAATATTTTAAAATAAACATGTTTTCTCCTTTTTTTGTCCGATTTTAATTTGAACTTTAAAAAAAGTTCTATTTTAATTATATTTTTTATATCGCAAGTCTTACTTAAAAATACTAAAATATCTTTAAACTTTAGTCAAATATGACTAGGGTTAGACTTAGGACTACCAGGTGATGTTCCCTCGTTATATCAATACAATTGGGGTGGGATAACAGGCAGATATTTTTCTGATTAAATACATTTGTTAAAACTGAAAATAATTTTTTTATTTTTAAAGCAATGGAAATACCCTTAAATGGTAGACTAATGCTGGTCTCTATAACAATTACTTCTCAGAGGTATACATGTGCATTTTAAAAAATATACAGGGCGCAATACTGCGAATGAAACACTCCCCTATGTGAGTGAAATTCTGTTATAGCGATTTAAATTTGCAAAACACTCATGTTTGTAAAATACCAGTAATGTAAGCAAAGTATATAAAACAAAGAACATGAAAACGGTGAACAAATGAGTGTTCTATTTCATTTAAAATGTCAGTCAGAATTTTTACCATGCCATGTTAGCATGTTGGGTCTGGAATACTTGGGCAATGTGTCCCCCAGGATTTGAGTTCAGAAGGTTGGCAAAATAATTTGGAAGCGAGAATGCTGGGGATAGCCTCTCCCGAATTTTTTTTTTAATTCAGTTGTCTTTAGATGCATTCTGGAGTACATAATATATGAGTGTTATGTACACATTATAGAAGTCTAAAAGAAAGATACATGTCAAGACATATTTTTGTAATGTTTATTATTATTTTGATAATGTCAAATCTTTGATGAGAAGGTTTTTTTTTAATGAGAAGTATATATATATTTAAAAGTATGTATTATTCGCTATAAGCACAAATACATAATATATAGGCCTACTGTTGATTATTTAACTCAACACAAGTTACATAAAAAGGTATCACTGATTAAAAAAAAAGATAAGCAAGCACAAGTACTTGCACATAATATATAATCTTAATAGTGAATTATTTAACTAGTAGTTATTATTTTATTTTTTGCTTATACTGAAAGTGAAAAATAAACAAATCTGGCTGGATCTGCGGACGATTTTGTCCTGATAAAAACTTACGGAAATTAATATGACGGAAATTGGGCGCCATTTTATAATTCTTGAAATTAACACATCTTTACGTTTTTCAATTTTGACAACTGAGACGAAACATGCTTAAAATGTTATTCTCTTGTCGGATTAATCACTGAGGTCAGTCCTTATTTTGTGAGGTTACAGTTTTTATGGTCCCAGCAAGAAATTTGCGGGTTCTGTGCAAGATCTGAACGAGATCTATCGCACATGCAGACATGTCAGGTTTAAGGGAATCGAATGCTGTGATTGGCCGAAATACTTTACGGGTCATTGGGATTACCAGGAAGGTATGAAAACTTTTATATGTGTACCATTAAAAAAATCGAAATGCACCACAGTTTGCAAATTGGGAAACACTGCACCGAACCGTGAGCCTAAAACCGCAGTTTTCGGTAACATCGAATAATCGTCCCATCCGTAGTAGGGGACATGCACATGTATTGCTTTAGCAGTACTCTCAGAATGCTTGTTTTTATTTAATTTTTAACAGTTAGAATCTGTCCTGGTCAAAACACCTTGTTAAAAGTGGGATTCATGTTTAATAATTATTTGTGAATTTGAAGCCTGAGGGCAAGACCTAGAAGGGGGAAAATTAAGCCATGTTTTAAAAATCATCTCTACTTCTACTTAGTTTTCATATTATATCATTAGCTAGTTTAACAAGGTTATGCATTTCATAATGTTCAGTTCCTTGTTTCTGCCTGGGGATGGGTGAAATTAACTAAAGTTGTACATGTGAATATATAGAAATAATTTTAAACTGTAATTGTTTCATAACTACCAGCCCATTTCCATCTAAATTTAGTGGGCAGCTTAAAAATGGGTGTTGTGCATCTAGGCATATGAGACAAAAATGATGGAAGCATTCGGGCAAAATGAACTGATCTGAAAACCTTTCACTAGGTATTTTCATCATTCTACTCACAATATTAATTGTAATCCATATGAAAATGCATAATGATGATTCATTTTGAACCCTATAATAGCTATATATTGGTAATATAAACGTTATATGAATAAAAGTTATTCCGATTCGGACATTTTAATTTAATTCAAGCAAAAATGGGAACCTAAAACACCTATGGTGTCATGCACTCCATGAGTCTGGTATGTGGTGCGAATTTACTCAGATGACCGTTTAGGTCGAAGGGTCTGAGCAGTGTTTCTGCCAGAAAGAAAATTTTGGTATGGCGCTATAGAATTGAATGCAACCACAGTCAACAAGGGGTATGGGGTGGGGGGCCTCCTCCAGAAAGAAAAGGGTTAACTTTAGGGTTAGGGTTCGGAAAATCATCCAGTAATGCTAAGAGTAATTAATTTTGTCAAAAGGTTAACTTAAAATTTTTTTAAATTTGCAAACAAATTTGGGTATGGTGCCATGTATGTACATTGGCATTGCTGAATGCAAATAAGTCATTTGTGAGGGCTACCGTAATTTCACACGTATAGCCCGCTGCACCTGATAAGCCACATTGTGTAATAAAGGGTTATTGAGTAAAAAAGATGATCAGATAGCCTGCTCCGACACATAGCCTGCATTAGCTTGAGCAGTTAACGCCTGATGATAAAAACACCAGCCATTGTCAGCCAATGATCTTAATAACCGATATGCGCTTGTAGCTTGCATTTATATTTTGCTATGAGTGTAACTTACACTGGCAAATTAGTGAACACAATTAGTGAGTTGTTTTCACCTTTGCAATGCTATGTCTGAATTCGTATCATTTGTGATTGATTAGGTTAGATGTAGATACAGCTGGTGCAGTTTATGTGTTCGTCAATATAAACAGTTCAATTAAATTTTGACATACCTTGCATTTTTTTGTGGGTTTTTTTGTTTCAACACCGGAGAAGACGCTTTTGACAATAAATTGTTATTGAGTTAAAAAAAAAAGATTGTATAACCCGCAGCAGCAGATAAGCCACATGGGGGCAATTTTGAATGTTGAACATATAGCCCGTGGGCTATACACGTGAAATTACGGTATATTTGTGTTTTATGTTTCAGTGGCAGCGGAGAAGGAGATGACATAGACGTTTTTTCTGTTGGTAGTCCTGGCGACACAATGCCAGTCTCGCCTGTGAAACCTCCCAAGAGTCCCACAAAACAGGCGGGCAAGAAGAAAGGAAGGCCGCCGGCAGGGTCATCATCCAAGTCGAAAGCTCGGGTGGTGCACACCGCAACTCGTACCCTGTATACTGCTGGCAGACCTCCATGGTACAACTTCATGGGGCAGATGACCAACACCTTTGTGATAGGTACATCATCTATAATTACATAATACATGGGTGCTAATACATACATAGTATACTCCTTGCTCACGATATCGCAGGTTCCACGATACCGCAGCATTTACATTTTTGCAGTTTAGCACGCGCAATGCCCTCAGGTGGCACATTTGTTACTAGAAATGTAATGACAGACAACACATCGTTTTGTCTGTTTACAAATTTGAAGAAATGTCAAAATTTTGGTTAAGTATTCATGGTTTTACTGTTTGATCATAAAATTACTGACGCCCCATGCTTATAAGTATCCCCAGTACTTAACATACATGCATACAATTCTGTCCAGACAGCTATCCGACTGTCTGGTTGTTGACAATCAAAACGAGGCTATACACGGTCACAGTGTTACTATATTTAGAACGCGCGGCCTCTTAAAAATATGGAAATATTTAAGGGCCATGCCTATATTTATTGACAATTTAAACAAAACACATAACTTTTAATATGTTCTATTCTTGATTTCACTCGATAAATATTGATTATATAACTGCTGAATGTTACTAATATGATGAACAATTTTAAAAAATGCCCACACTGTCTTGCAGAAGAAGAATAATTGTTATTACCGACTTTTCCATGGAAAATATAAATATGTTACTACAATTGAAAAATGAAACATTTTAAGTTGACTTTTCTTCATTGTTGTGTTGAAGTTTGTTTACTAGACATTACTACAAATGAGTTTACAAAAAGAGCCATTTTTGACCCGTGCAGTCCACCGTATTGTAATGTTTGCGATTACTGCGATATCGTGGTAACCTCCCTTGAACGGAAGCCAGTGCTATGGTGTACATGTACTTCCATCAACTGTTTTAATGTTAGAACTGCATTTATTTGTCAACACAATGGCATGGACATATGCAGATCTATATAGCAAAAATTGCAACCCAAGTATATTTACCTTCATATATGTTAGTGCATTTCTTTATTTCTTCCAAATGGTTAAGTACCGCGATATCGTAGTACCCCAGTATACAGTCAATATATTTGTTTAATTGCATATTCCCATTCCATGATGTTTGCTTAGTATGGTATATTATTTTATAACATTTTCCGAATATATGGATCTAATTGAAAAAAAGAAATAACAAAGTCTAAGGTGGGGTAAAGCTTTTTCTTGCAGATGGAAATAAATGATTGAAAATGTGTGTGCCGGTTTCATATTTTAGATTCTATGAAAGGCAAACATTAAAGTTGTTATTTACACCACAGCTATCTGAATTAATACAGGAAATTCTTCATACTATACCAGGTGCCAGGTGTGACTTTATTCTGGAGGTAACAGCTTAATTGTCAGTCAGTCCCAGAATAAAACATATTACATAAGAAGATTACTGCATTTCCATCAAATATTTTTAAAAGCAATACACAGGTGAACAAATATGTTTTTTATGTGCAGCTATTTAATTGTAAACAGGGGTAAAAAATTTCCCCCAAAAGAGACGAAATCTTTATTGACACATACTTACTGCATGGCCTTTTAGCTTGCCAAAAGTATCATCTTCTATCAGTGGGTCATCGCATGTCTTTATGCTTGTCAAATATGATGGCCTGGAATCAAATCACAGTCCAGGCCGATATGACAACAAAGCTTAATAGTTAATTGATTGAATGCATTGTAGCTAATCACAAGTATCCGCTTTGAGGAAATGTTGTTTTAGAATTTTACAAATGCCACGGTAACAACAGACGGTCTACATGGGAGTTTTGCTATCTAGTACATGTACTTCATTTGAATTATGAATCTAGTATATTATTTAATTGGTTTAAACAGTTAATTTGTTATTATTAACTCAAGTAAAATAAGTAGTTTGGGGATTGGCCAGCATGCCTCTCTGTCTACATTTTACTATGAAAAATATTTAAAAAAATATTAATTAATTGCATCACTCACTTAACTGGACTTAAAATTAGCACAAACCCCCTCCCCCAACTTGATGGTCTTAAGCAAAATAAGCAAGGTTGACTATCTTTTATGTCTTTTACAGGAAATGCTGGAAAAGTATGAAAATTATATTAACTTTCTTCGGTACCTGGAAGACATTTTGGGACAAGTGTGAACATTTTCCAGTTTTGACACTGTACACTAGCTGTTTTGTTTTCAATCTGATCAAGTTTATAAGAGAAAACATTAAGGTCTAGTCCAGAAATAAGTAAGTTAGGCATGTACATGTACCATGTATGTTTCTTTCTTTTCAATGGATTTGTGTGTGAAGATGTAAATTTTGCAGTATTGTACACACGCATTAGTGGGATTGTAGTTGCATTACAGCCACTTTGTGACAAATGCAGGTATTTGTGGAGGCAGTGCGTCTGGTAAGACAACGGTTGCTCGCAAGATAATTGAAGCTCTTGATGTTCCATGGGTCAGCCTTCTCAGCATGGATTCATTTTATAAGGTAACATTCAGTATAAAAAGGCATTTAAATCTGCCTGCCTCGACATAATCAACCAATGTGTCCTAGCCTTTTCAGTAATGTTCAGTAGAAAAAGTCATTTATATCTGCCAGCCTCGACATAATGAACCAATGTGTCCTAGCCTTTTCAGTAATGTTCAGTAGAAAAAGTCATTTATATCTGCCAGCCTCGACATAATGAACCAATGTGTCCTAGCCTTTTCAGTAATGTTCAGTAGAAAAAGTCATTTATATCTGCCAGCCTTGACACAATGAACCAGTGTGTCCTAGCCTTTTCAGTAATGTTCAGTAGAAAAAGTCATTTATATCTGCCAGCTTTGACATATGATTATGAAAGTAGAATATATGTGTTAACATTGTGATGGCAAACCATGGTCAGCATTAAACCGCCAATCGGTTGCATGGTGAATTGTTACATTTTAAAATTAGAAGTTTCAAACTTAAGGGCCCAAACTTTATAAGTTTATTCATATATTCAAAAAATGCTTTTTTTTCCTATATTGTTTCAGACAGATTTTTGAGCATTTCATTTTAGCACATGGCAGTAGTCAAATTTTAACTTACTGGTTACATAAATATTTAATTCACATAACTGAGCAATTGGTTACCTAAGTAAAAATCATGTGAATCGACTTCTGGTTGCCTAATATTTTGAAATATTGTCCCATGTAATACACCCTAATGTGCTATGGTCAGAAGTGGAATCGCTGTTCAGTGATTATCTGTGTATGATTTAATATATGTATTTTAAAATAAGTTTAGTGATAGTTATATGTGTTCTAATTAATCTGTACTTTTTTTTTATATGTCTACAGAATTTCACTTTTAACATGTAGTAAACTGAATCTCATCAGTGTTTACATAATTTGTGTAATGTATATTGAATATTTAACAGTCATTTAAATGTTTGACTAGGTGCTGAACCAAGAACAACACGAACAAGCTGCCACCAACGAATACAACTTTGATCATCCGGACGCCTTTGATTTTGAACTGCTTGTGGAAACCTTGTCTCGTTTGAGGGAAGGAAAAAATGTTGAAGTTCCAATTTATAACTTTTCTACACATGCCAGAGAATCTCACATGGTTTGTCAAAAAAACCTCTTTAGTTTTGATAGTGCTATTTATAAAGCAGTGCTTAAAAATAGCCGTTGATTCAGGACCTTAGCTATATTTAAATTGTCATAATTTCAAGCCCTGAAAATGTGTTTTTTGTTTTGTTTTTTTATAATTATTGCCACATTAATAAATTTATCCATGGGGGGACAAACTCACTACATTTTTCTGTTAGTAGCAACGGATCTTTTATATGCACCATCCCACAGATAGGGTAGCACATAACACGGCCTTTGATATACCAGTCATGATGCACTGGCTGGAACGAGAAAAAACCCAATGGTATTTTAACTGAATACTATTACTTTTGGATCGACTGCTTTATGTATTGACACAGGGATTTATTTGCTGTGGATTCTAACATTGAAAGAGAATGTCTTTAGTAGATGTTGAAGACTTATTTTGTTGTTAACATATTGCACTGTAGACTAATAAAGAAATCATTTGCAATCAAGTTGATTAAAGAAGGATAACTGTTCTGAAAGCGAAAAAGTTTTTAGTGATTCCTCATAATTTCATTAATGGCGATCATTCTAAACTCTTTTAGAGGAAGCAGATTCATAATTTATGAAGCTGGATATACATGTGAAGTGCTATGATAAAATGATCAAGTGTTAAGATTTATAGAGTGCAGTCTTTAAAACATTTTAAGACTAAAAGCACAAACATCATCCTTTACACCTAGTTTATGGTATGGATGAGAATATTATTTTGATCCATTACCGTGGGCCAGGATCTGGTTCAGTCGGTAGAGCACTCGCCTGAAGTGTTTTAAGTCGTAGGATTGAACCCTTTCTTGGAATTTTCTTTTTGTCCATCTTGGCCATTGATTGCTCCACGATTGGTATATCAAAGGCAGTGTAGGAAAGTGCTTATAAAATATTCTTTGCTGCTAATGGAAAATTAGAAGGTTTGACATCCAATAGCCCATCTTGTTGCTAATGAATAAGTACAAGTTTTTTTTTTTTTTTTTTTTTTTTTTTTTAAATCCCACTGCTTCCTTTTCTTTCACTCCTTATTTCTCCCAATCTGGCAACTCCTTCCATATTTCAACTTCTTTTGCTGTCTATCTCCACATCCCAGTCCTTGTCTCTCCAACCGCAGCAGGTGCTTGTCTCTTGTGGCTATCCATGCCACACACCTGTCATTCCCCATCAGCTTTTAGCTGTGGGCTTAGTCTGACCACTTCAGAGAGTGTTCAGTAGTTACTACTGGCATTGTTAAGAGGCACTTGAAACCACCTACTATGCTTCCTACTACCTGCGGTCGTAAAGGACGAGGATGCCAGGTGGTTGCAGGGAAGTACACAGAGACTGCACCCATGGAGGAAGTTGAGACAGGTAAGTGATGGTGTGGACAGCTCAAAAGACAGAGTGGGAGGAATAAGTACAAGTACCCTCTGAGGGCAAACACATTGGTTTAGGGTGTATACTACCAAATCAAATCCCATAGACGACAATAGTGGCTAAAACTCCTACCTGCAGCATATCAATTGAAATAAACACTATGGATATAAATACTACCACCCGTCACCCTTAAAGTGAATCAGAAAAATTGGGGAGTCAAGCTGCTCATTTCTGAGATAACGGGTAGCGTCTATGACTACCCTAGTTCTGGACAAAATTTGAGTACTTTTTTTACAGGTACCCCATACATGTTTCAAGCACAAGGCTACTTGACACAGTGGTACTAGATGAAATAAAATTGCATACATTTTTTGCCCAGATAAAACTATTTCTTTTACAACCAACACACTCACATTTATCACCAATCACAGGACATGTGGTGTTCACTTTTCTGTGAAAAGTTGGATGCACCTCGAATTTGACCCAGCCGGAAGTTATTTGGTTTAGTACTGTAGGTTCTAATTAAATGGGGGTGATACTGTCTGGATCATTAGACAAAACTTAATTTTTGAATAGAGTAATATGTTTGAAACTTGATAGTTACTTGTGTTTTTCCTTCTGTTCCATTGTCAATTGTGCAGTGTTTTTATTAACTGTTGAAATTTCATGTAAGTATTTGTTTTAATTTTTCAGAAAACTATATACGGTGCTAATGTTGTCATTTTTGAAGGTATCATGAGTTTTGTATGCAAAGAGCTTTTACAGGTAGGTTCATTTAAAAATTAAACTAGAAACAAAAATTGTAAAATAGTCTGTATATTCCTTTATAATAGTTTGTTACGGAATGTTTGTGATATACATGTAATGATTTATCATTGCTGCTGATAATCCCCCCACTCATCCAAGCATTCGTAGAATGTTGTGTATGAGGAGGATTATTTGAGTAACGAAGCCGAGTGGCTTCAAGGGTTAAATCTGCATTTACCTGCTACTTACTACCGCACAAGTAACATTTAAAGCACAGAAAAAACCACGTAATCATAGTACTATATAACCAACGCACTATGAAACTGAATATCTGTAAACTATAGCATTGATTTCTCTCTCTCCAGCCCCATAAGGGAAACCTACAAAAAGAAAATTATTTTGATAAAACCAGATCAACAAAATTATCAGGTACCACATCTCTCAAATAAAACTTTCTGAATGTATCAACCCTAGACCAATTAGCAGTAGTCCTAATTACATTCCTAGAAACACCAGCATGGTGAGCTGCTGACACTGAGGTCGCTCTAACAGAATGAGCCTTAAACTGCTCTGTGTCAATTCCTGCCAAACACAAACCCTGACAGATCCACATAGAGAGTTGATGAAGATATGCTTTTGAAAGTTTTAAAAGACACTAAAAGATTTCCTCTTATCTTTAACCTGATTTAAATTAAAAACAAGATTCCTTACGACACACATATGCAATTTAATAATAAGCAGAGATTTTCCTGCATGAGATGTCTTCAAGACATTCTGAATTGGTTAAAGCATTACCCCATCTTTAAAAAACATGTCATCTACTGACATTGACACCAAAATCTGACTGCTGGGCTGTAACTAATACAATGTAGACAATGTAGAGGCCACATACTTCGTATGAAATCCAATAATTTTGCTACATCCCATGTGAAAGTATAACAAGCTCTTGGGGTTTCTCAATATAAACAGCCTTCATAACTAGAAATAAGATGACAATCTTTGAAGTCAAAACCCATAACAGACAACGTCTGACTAACTGCTGACCTGTGAGTGTTGACAACACTACAGGAACAACCATAAGCACTCAATCCTGATAAATAATTTATAAAATTGTGGGTAGATGGTCTAAAAGGATTAATCTGCTGTTTACAACAACAAAATACCCATCTTTTCCAGGCATTATTGTATTGATTATTTGTTGATTTTCTCCATGAGCTGACCACCATACTGGCAGCCTTTTCTGAAAATCCTCGATTAATGAGTTTCTACCTGACACAGTACATGCGATCAACCGCAGTGTCTTTTGAAGGTGATGCAACACATTGTTTTGTGGTAAAATCAAAACAAATTTGCCTGCTGGTAACAAAATAGGATTTCGGATCACCATGTTGAGAACAACTGGAAACCAACCCTGTGTTGACCACAAAGAAACAATCAAAATCACCTCTGGAGAATGGTCGTCTTTAATTTTTTTTAGAACTTGTGGAATCAAACTGAAAGGAGGAAAAGCATAAAATTTTATATTGTTCCAAGACAGGGTAAAAGCATCACATGCAATCGCACTGGGATCAGGATGCCAAGCCACATACCTTCCCACCTGTGCAATCAAATGAGATGCAAACATCGACATCTGGTACAAAGACATAATCACAAATTGCACTAAAAATTTCGACATCTAACATCCATTCTTTGGAATCCTTAAAATTTCTAAATAGAAATTCAGTCAAAACATTTTCAGCCCCAGGAACAAACACTGCTGAAAGATAAATCTGTCGACTCTGAGCTCATAGTCAGATTTCTTTGCTTAAATTATGTAATGACAAAACTCTACGATCTAGATTATTAATGTAAGCAACTGCTGTTGTATTGTCAGATTTAACACAAACACATATGTGTACATGACAGCTCCCTACACAAACTCTCCAAAGCCAAAAAACCCAGCTTTGAGTTCCAAAAAATTAATGTGCCTATCCTGGTGAGATGTACTCCACCGTCCACTAGCTGACCTATCATTCAGGGAATACACAGCCCCCCCCCCAACCAAGTAAACTGGCATCTGTTTGTAAGACAATGTCAACACTATTCGGTCTAATGGGTCTCCCATTCTCTTTCTCTACATTTGATTTCCACCATAAAATTTTTGCTCTAGCTTCTTTGCTCAAAACCATTAAAGAATCAAAAGACTTACTGGACTGAAGTGCTAAAACTTTATCTTTAACCAGATATCGATAAAAAAGGAGTCCCATGTGAACTGCTACAGTGGCCGATAATTAATAGACGTCCAATAAGACTAGCTACCATCCGAATAGTGAAATAGTCACAAATCTCCAAAACCATTTGACCTTTTTCACCTGACAAATAAATTTTAAATGCCACTGAATTAATGACATAACCCAAGAAACAAATTTCTTGACTTGGTTTCAAAACTGATTTCTGGTAATTTACTTTGAAACCCAAAGTCTGCAATATGTTCACCATACGACTGGTAGAAGCTGTAGTATCATCCTGACTACATACCAATGAATCATCAATGTAATAAAAGCAGAATATCCCCAAACTTCTAAGAAAGAAAAAAATTGGCTTCATGACCTTCGTAAAGACCCGAGGTGCTGAAGAAAGGCCAAATGGAAGAGCATTAAATTCATACAGAAGTCCTCTCCCGAAAAATCTCAAATATTTCTTGTAATCCTGATGTATCGGAATACTAAAATAAGCATCCTGAAGATCGACTGATGTGAAAAAACAATTTCTACTAATTGAATCAAACACCAACCTCAAAGTTTCTTGTTTAAAATGATACCATATTTGACTGGGAATAAGCCCAGGGGGCCAAGACAACTCATTTGTAGTGTTGTTGGGGGTGGGCTTATTTCCAGACATGGGGCCAATTTTGTTTTAAAAAATTCCAAAGTTCACTAATGAGTAAAAGAACCTGAAAATTATCGATAAATAAAACAAAGCGGAAATAAATTTCATTTCTACATCCAAAGAATATTGTTTTTTCATTTATTTCACAGCGTTGTATGAACACTCACATAATCCAGCACAAAATACAGTACACAAAGTGAAAGTACATAATCACATGTCAAGTTCATCCTGGTCCCACCCAACAAACTTGATGTCCTCGGTGTCATCATCCTCATCGTCGAAATCAACTCCAGATTCGATCTCTTCATGCCTCGATTTCCAGTCCAACATTGTCGACCAAGTGAGAACTTAGCAGATAGTTTCTGCTTTCATGCAATGGTAGAGAAATCCTACAGGACTTTAAAGCCCCCGGATGGTTCTCTCCTCAACAGCTTCCCACGCGGCACTTATCCAGTCTATAATGTTCTGTCTTGTCGGTTGCACATAATTCCCTCTGCAGTTCCGTTTTGCCGACTTGAACCACTCGCACCACTATTGCTTTATTTTATCTTTGAACACCTTGTTTACGTGAGTATCCATTGGCTGGACAAATCCCGTGCAGCCTGAAAAATAAATATTGAATACTATAAACCATCTGTTTACTGCTTCACGCAATTAATGCATTTAAATAATGCTAATTAATGCATCATCAAAATAATAAGACTGACCATCCCCAGCACACACACACACACACACACACAAATCATTACTGGTTAATTTGATTAAAGTCCATAACATACTTAATAGTAGACGACGATTAAAACCGCTGTGGATAAATAAAAAAAACCTGCAACAAACATTGACCAGTTTCCCACTAAATTAAAAATAGAATGTATAAATTAATACTATAAATAAAATAACAAAATACTTTAATTTTAATTTGTATGAATAACCAAAAAAAAAAAAAATGTATATACCTCCTGGTACTGTAACTATGTCGGTCTCGTACTCCTCAAAATGATCTGTTGATGACGTGTAGCTTGTATGCATCCAGTATGAGGAGTCATCGAGTATCATCGTTGTTTGGTCCCCAGACATGTCGAATGAAATGGAGTACTTTCGCTGTTGTCATCCAACCGTTCTCCGTAGCAGTAATCAGTACATTGTCTGGCACTTTCAACGTGGGTAGCACTTGTGTGCCGATATCACCATTTTTCTCCTTGAAGATGATCAAAGCTTTCCGTTTGTCCCCATTAGCACTCTCTGTCAAAGCTACTGTACACCCTTTCTTAGCACCGCAGGTGTGAGAGATTCACACAGTCTGCTCCTTTCACCTCATTTGTGTATTTCGGTACAGTGTCAAATCTAACCATCCATATTCGCTATTTTGTAATCTGTGTAGTCCCATTTCTGTCTTAAAGCGCGGATTGCTGAATGAAAACTGGAAATTTTCTCCTTATAATCACTCGGGATCTTTTGTGCGTCATTTGTCCCCCGTCTGATTCCCACCGAATATCGCTGCTTCCTCCTAAATAGCCACCTGTTCGATGCCTGGAAATTCTATACTCTAAGCTGACTGGCAACTTATCTGGCCTTGCTTTGCAGAAAGTAGTTGGACACGCATCTACCTTCTGCCCGCTCATCCTTGAACAATTTGAAGACAGCTTGGTCCATTTCTGTACTCTTTGCTTCCACTCCACTACCAATATATTTTGGTTTGCTGTCTTAATAAAAACAGGACAAAATTTACCATTTTTCTTTTCTACTAAGAAAATATTTGAAATAAATTCCCCCTGTTTATGAGAAACTTGAGAAATTGCTCTCTTCAAACGTAAAGTTTCAACCTGATCTGTAAATAACTTCTCTTGGTTAGAAAAATTGATAGCTCTTGGCAAAACATTTTGAAAAGGAAGGCTGTTAAACTCAATTCTATAACCACAAACTGTCTGGGTAATCCAAACGTCTGAAGTCAATTTTTTCCATTCATCAGTAAAACTGGCTGAACGTCCTGCCCATAAAATCGAGTTCACCATTTACCTTTTCTACTTTACTCGCACTGGACCATTGTTTACTGGACCACTGTACCATGGCCGTCTGGTGTTGTAGCTTGGCCTCCTGTACCATGGCCGTCTGGTGTTGTAGCTCGGCCTCATGTACCATGGCCATCTGGTGTTGTAGCTCGGCCTCCTGTACCATGGCCGTCAGGTGTTGTAGCTCGGCCTCATGTACCATGGCCGTCTGGTGTTGTAGCTCGGCCTCATGTACCATGGCCGTCTGGTGTTGTAGCTCGGCCTCATGTACCATGGCCGTCTGGTGTTGTAGCTCGGCCTCATGTACCATGGCCGTCTGGTGTTGTAGCTCGGCCTCCTGTACCATGGCCGTCTGGTGTTGTAGCTCGGCCTCCTGTACCATGGCCGTCTGGTGTTGTAGCTCGGCCTCCTGTACCATGGCCGTCTGGTGTTGTAGCTCGGCCTCATGTACCATGGCCGTGTGGGGTTGTAGCTCGGCCTCATGTACCATGGCCGTGTGGGGTTGTAGCTCGGCCTCATGTACCATGGCCGTCTGGTATTGTAGCTCGGCTTCCTGTACCATGGCCGTCTGGGGTTGTAGCTCGGCCTCATGTACCATGGCCGTGTGGGGTTGTAGTTCGGCCTCATGTACCATGGCCGTGTGGGGTTGTAGCTCGGCCTCATGTACCATGGCCGTCTGGTGTTGTAGCTCGGTCTCCTGTACCATGGCCGTCTGGTGTTGTAGCTCGGCCTCATGTACCATGGCCGTCTGGTGTTGTAGCTTGGCCTCCTGTACCATGGTCTTCTGGTGTTGTAGCTCGGCCTCCTGTACCATGGCCGTCTGGTGTTGTAGCTCGGCCTCCTGTACCATGGCCGTCTGGTGTTGTAGCTCGGCCTCCTGTACCATGGCCGTCTGGTGTTGTAGCTCGGCCTCCTGTACCATGGTCTTCTGGTTTTGTAGCTTGGCCTCATGTACCATGGCCGTCTGGTGTTGTAGCTTGGCCTCCTGTACCATGGCCGTCTGGTGTTGTAGCTTGGCCTCCTGTACCATGGCCGTCTGTACCATGGCCGTCTGGTGTTGTAGCTTGGCCTCCTGTACCATGGCCGTCTGGTGTTGTAGCTTGGCCTCCTGTACCATGGCCGTCTGATGTTGTAGCTGGGCCTCCTGTACCATGGCCGTCTGGTGTTGTAGTTTGGCCTCCTGTACCATGGCCGTCTGGTGTTGTAGCTTGGCCTCCTGTACCATGGCCATCTGGTGTTGTAGCTCGACCTCCTGTACCATGGTCTTCTGGTGTTGTAGCTCGGCCTCCTGTACCATGGCCGTCTGGTGTTGTAGCTTGGCCTACTGTACCATGGCCGTCTGGTGTTGTAGCTTGGCCTCCTGTACCATGGCCGTCTGGTGTTGTAGCTCGGCCTCCTGTACCATGGTCTTCTGGTGTTGTAGCTCGGCCTCCTGTACCATGGCCATCTGGTGTTGTAGCTTGGCCTCCTGTACCATGGCAGTCTGGTGTTGTAGCTTGGCCTCCTGTACCATGGCCGTCTGGTGTTGTAGCTTGGCCTCATGTACCATGGTCTTCTGGTGTTGTAGCTTGGCCTCCTGTACCATGGCCGTCTGATGTTGTAGCTGGGCCTCCTGTACCATGGCCGTCTGGTGTTGTAGTTTGGCCTCCTGTACCATGGCCGTCTGGTGTTGTAGCTTGGCCTCCTGTACCATGGCCATCTGGTGTTGTAGCTCGACCTCCTGTACCATGGTCTTCTGGTGTTGTAGCTCGGCCTCCTGTACCATGGTCTTCTGGTCACTCGAACCCTGTATGATCTCTGACTGCGATCTAAAAAAACAAGATCACCCTTTATGTCCCCGTACCATGGTCTTCTGGTCACTCGAACCCTGTATGATCTCTGACTGCGATCTAAAAAAACAAGATCACCCTTTATGTCCCCGTACCATGGTCTTCTGGTCACTCGAACCCTGTATGATCTCTGACTGCGATCTAAAAAAACAAGATCACCCTTTATGTCCCCGTACCATGGTCTTCTGGTCACTCGAACCCTGTATGATCTCTGACTGCGATCTAAAAAAACAAGATCACCCTTTATGTCCCCGTATGACACTGTATCTACTGGCTCCAACAGCCTTGCTAAAATCATTCAATTCTCTTATCTTGGAGACAACATCGTCCCCAAAAAGCTTATCCGTAATTGGATTATCCGAGTTACGCAAACTACCAAGTGACTGAGGTAGCCATGGACGTAAAAATGCCTCCTTTTCTGCAAAAGTTCACAAAATACATTTCCAAAAATAGTGACAGCATCCACCAGCAGTGGCTGAGCCTGTAATAATGGGACAAACCCAACACCAGATAAACTTTGAATTGACTGAACAGCCTTGTCTTGTGATTTAACAATGTTTGGCAACCCAAAATTCTTCGAAATATGATTATTTACCCAAGGGGGAATCAAACGGTTACAATTTTCTGGAATCTTATATTCCCCAGACACATCAGAAATATCGGCTTTCTTGCGACATACTGCGTTAACAACATTGGCTATTGAATCTGGAACACTGGGACCAAAATCACCATCTGCATAAGCTTTAAGCAACTCGAACTCAAACTCATCATCTGGTACTTGCATATCATTATTACCAAAAAATGCCTCTGACACTTGCTCCGCTCCCCCGTAGGAAAATCATCATCATAACCATAATTTACAATAGGTTGGCCTACATCATCACCATAACTCTGATCTGTTGCGCTGAAGACTTCTCTACTAGAAGGTGGAATCTCACCATCATCAACAAAATTAACCCCATCACCATAGGGTCTATCAAATACATTCTGATTTGACAAATTATGTTTGTCTTTAACTTTTTGTACCGTACCTGAATCACCTGTCAACCTAGACTCTACGAGTCCCCTTACCATATCCTCTAATTTTAATAAACCCAACGACTCTTTTAATTCCTCTACATCTACTAAAGTTTTCAGTTTTTTAACAGGCTTAACCTTACCTCCAGTTCCCAATTCTCCATACAACTGTTGACTACGACAACATTTCTGTCGGGACAGGACTGGTGCTGGATCAAACTACTCTGTCATCTCTCTCAATGGAAATGCGCATCAGACAATCCTGTGTTTTGCATGTCATTGCTGTACGCAGCCTGGTTTTAATCAGGTTTTGACGCTGGATACTGGCAGCACACAGCTACTGTTGAGCAACAATGCAACATTTGGAAACAGGCTAACTAGAGCTGCATCCTTCAACAGATCAGTTGGTGTTGCCTGACAGTGGTTTCTTTTTGTGTGTACTTTAAACCCACTCACTCACCAACTTATTGGGGTTCATGGCACCATCAAAATGTCTTGAAAGAATACTGAGCTCAGAAACTCCATAAGAACCCAAGTTGTTATATGCAATTCCATGTTAGGGAGACTTTATGCAACATTCGGTCATGATGTTGGCGATGTTTTGCTGGTGTTTGAACAGACCTGCATCTCACTTTAGACGTTGATAGACTAATCCCGGCCAATATTGGCTCATTACAGTCAATAATTGATACAAATTCCCTCAACAGTGGACCTCAGGTGTGGGAATTCTCCTCGGATCAGCGGTTTTCCTCTCGTGGAACATTGCGTTTACTCGCATTTTAATCGTCCTTGCCCCCGGACCCCTCTAGATTAATTCTTTTTTTACAGTTCACCAATTCCCACCCCTGCATATGGAATGTGTCAACAACAGATGTCACTGCAGGGTTCATCTTGCCATAAACCAAATCACATCACTAAAAACTTGTTGAGCCATGCGACCTGATAAAATATGTCACGTACTTCAGTGGTGAGATGGTAAAGTACGGCGAAACATTGGTCAGGGCATTCGTCATAGAGAGCCATTGGACTTTGTGCATTTGTAGAGGCCTGATTTTGGGGTCGTCAAGAAAGTCTTGCCACATGGCCAATTGCATTAACTGTTTTGGTAAAAGTCTGACAAAAATCGCTGGTTCCATCCACATAATTTCTTTTACAACTTTTGCACTATCAACGACAGCTTGTGCCAACCGGTGTGTGACACAATGCATTTCATTGATATATAGCGAATACACTTTTAACAATGACGCTATACCGCCCTCTTTCCCCAACATCACTGCTGCACCATCTGACCAAAACCCAAATACGTTTCTCATGTTAATTTCATTTGCTTGGAGAAAACTGACGATTTTTGCAGTTAATGAAACTGCATCACACGATGTCAACTTCAGCAGCTGAACATACCGCACACACGTTGACCCCTCCTTTACGTACGTTGCATATATTATAAGGTGCTTTTCGGTTCCCAAATCTGTGCTTTCGTCGACCATTATCCCGATTGCTTTACTCGATTTCAGATCAAACAAAGGAGAAAAATATGTATGATGTAATTTTAAATAATAATACCAAATTAAATTTGTATAACTTACGTTTAAATTAAACTGTTTAATTAACATTGATTTACATGTACGTTCAGTGTGCATTTGACTGGTTTGTATTAATATACGTGGAGTATATTTTATGGTGAAGAATACCAAACTATAATTAATGGCAAATTTACCTTTGATAATGGTTTCCTTGATGATATCCAATGCAATGGTGATAAACTCAGTTGCAGTCCGCCGGTCTTAATACCTCGATGTTGTTATTACACTGTCAGTAAGTCGGGAGTTCCAATTCAGTGATTCGTACTTTTCTAGTGGTAACCAGCCTCGGTGGCATCGTGGCAGGCCATCGGTCTACAGGCTGGTAGGTACTGGGTTCGGATCCCAGTCGAGGCATGGCATTTTTAATCCAGATACCGTCTCCAAACCCTGAGTGAGTGCTCCGCAAGGCTCAATGGGTAGGTATAAACCACTTGCACCGACCAGTGATCCATAACTGGTTCAACAAAGGCCATGGTTTGTGCTATCCTGCCTGTGGGAAGCGCAAATAAAAGATCCCTTGCTGCCAATCGGAAGAGTAGCCCATGTAGTGGCGACAGTGGGTTTCCTCTCAAAATCTGTGTGGTCCTTCACCATATGTCTGACGCCATATAACCGTAAATAAAATGTGTTGAGTGCGTCGTTAAATAAAACACTTCTTTGTTTCTTTCTTTCTAGCAGTAAATCCTCAAATGCCAACAGGTAACTATTTCGTATCGGTGTTGTCATGACGGCGTCTGCTATTTCTGTGGATTTTATCGGGATACTTTCAATTGGTTTTGGCAATTTGATTGTATTCAGCAGTCAAGTGGTCTCTTGATTTGGCATGGTCTGTTAAAGCTGACATCCTGTAGTTTTTGGATCCATTGTTGACGAAACTATTCTTCATTTTATGCAACGTGCATGTGGTACACTGTATAACAGCTCCATCATCACAGATTAGCCACTTAAATTGCTTCAACCACGCCGACTGAAAAGATCGAACTTTAAATTTCTTCTTAGCTGGGGAAGAAACTATGTCCGTAGCCTCTGTGTCGTCCGTATCTACCTCTTGTTTTCGTTTTATATTCTTATTTACCCACGTAAACAATGCCATATTGATATTTTGGTAAAAATCACAAGAATCAGCTTTTCCCAGCAAAATAGTATATACACATTAAACTTAAACTATAGGCATACCTGCAGCATATTAATATTCACATAAATAGTATCCCCTTTGATTAAAAATATCCTGTATTGAACTCTAGGTCTTTGTTTTAATTCATGCATACTTCCTTCATTCATTGTTACCACTAAATGGGATCATCGCTAATAATTAAACCTTTAATATCATGACCATTTGTGACCGATAGGTTTTAGTCCTATTCCCATTGATATTGTTATTTTGTTAATTATGCGCTTGCTTCATGATCACACAGATATTAAACATTACTGCCCTACTTAACAAAACTTATTTTAATCGTGTACCGATCCATACCTGAGTAGGAACAAATTGAGAAGCAACACAAATAGCACATTCACTATGTTCAACGTTTCTATTTTCAGTCATTGATAGGAAAACAAAACATGACTAACAGATTTGTATTAAATCCGTGACCAGTTTAAGTGTATTATGACTCAAAATAAATACCTATTGATGAAGTAGGTAAGTAATGAGTTGCAGTAACATTGATAACAAATTAAAGTTGTTTCCAATAATAAAAATGGACAGATGCTTTGGACCAAAAAAAATAACAAAAGTGGGACCGGCAAACACATGTTGTGAATCAGTCCGAGACCGGTAAAAAGGGCATTTCCTTGATGTTTGTTTGTTTTGGGTTTTTTGTTTATCATCATAAACTAGTTGCAGTAAATGAAAATAGTGAAGTAGATGAATAATAATAATAATAATAGATTTTTATTTCAGATCAGAGATCCATAGAACATACATAAACATCACATACAAAACTGATTACATAATATACAGCAGCTTGTGCCAGCAATTTACACATACAGATTTGACGTACACAGTTGTACACCGCAGGGGGGCAAGTAGGTCATTTGAAGTTGTTTCGATTCTGCTCTTCAGCGAATATGCTGTTGAGCGAAGTAAAGCGCCAAAGCTTTTTACTCGATGACTGACAAACATCTTGCTGGCACTGTATGGTCGTCGTTGTCCGAACATCCATCGGTATGCATTATTATAACATATGTTAAGATCCTTCATGGTATCCTGCGTAAATTTCACACATAATGCACCCGCGTACAAATTACTACAATAATGCTGAAGAATGCTGTCTTCACAGTAAGGATGCCTTTGGATTAAACCAACATTATGGATGAGTGCAGTCATGTTATCGTCTCTCAAAAACAAATCTGCAATATCATTTGCCACTTCTGCTGTTATTGCTGCTTGTTCATTTGACTGCAGTTCATTCTGTTGTTTTCTTGTTTTCAGTTGATGGATATAAAGGTTTTTGTGGACACAGACTCTGATATCAGACTAGCGAGGCGATTAATGAGGGACATATCGGACCGTGGACGAGGCCTTGCAGGTGTTTTGAAACAGTATAACAACTTTGTCAAGCCTGCGTTCGAACACTACATTGAGCCAACAATGTCATGTGCAGACATCATTGTTCCAAGAGGTACATACCGTATATCGCTTTGCATTAGCCAACTTTTCAAGCCTCTAAATATCATCATGAGAAGAGGACAGATACGTGGAGTCGACAAACAAATGTCTAAAAAAAAATTACAACAAAATATCGGCATGTACGAAAATACGATGCTAACGAAAACTCATCAGTCAGTTTAGGCTTCAAAATTTTACCGTTGCATTATTTAACCAGTATTTTTAACACATTAAGCGTCCATTTGTTTGATACACAATAAAAATTATGTTTTATTTGAGAAATAAAATAAAATTTATTTAATTTTTATCATGCTATCAATTTCTGGCAAAAGCCACTCACAAGTAGTATCAATATTTGGAGCCATATATGTCAGTTGATTGGAACGGTCATTAAGAATTTTTATGACCACCAATATTTTGTCCTCAATTGCAGATTTAATTGGTCAGAACTGATGATTTTTACCTGTCATTCTTGATTCTGCAGTTTCTAATAAATTATTATAAACTATGTTTTATTAGAGCTATCACCACTTATAAAAAGAACAGAAGAGGTAGTGTTCATCATTGCAATTATCTGTTGTGGGTATTAAAAAATATTTACACTGCCGTATAAAAGTGAAAGGTTCACCAAAACAAATTCCCGCAATTGACTGTTGCATGAGAACGATATCATCTCGATTGGATATATCAATATTTTTGCCTGTTTCAACTACATAAAAGTTGAGTTGACTAAGAAGTAACAAGGATCCCTTAGCAAACTAAGGGATCAGCTAATACTCGGAATATATACGGTATATAATTATCAAGAATACATGTGTATATATATATATATATATATATATATATATATATATATATTCTGGCAGTAGGAAGTACAATTTTAATACTTATCATTCAATTTGTAGTAATTAAAAAAAAAAAAAAATCTTTCTTTCCAACTTAACCTGAGCTCAAATTAATGGCAAATTGTTATTTCGTATCCGGAACAGGTAACAGGTACTCACTGGAGCTAGTCCTATTTTAGTGTTACTGAAAATGAAGATACTTGAAAATAAAAACATCTTTGTCCTTTATTTTTGTGAGTCAGTTCTTTTCGACTGGTCTATTAGTGACCATGATATGTGCTATGCTGTCTGGAAGAGTATACAGAAAAAAATCACTAGCTAAATACAGGCTGGAGCATTGGTAAACAGAAATTTGATAATACACTACTGGAAAGACAAAAAGGAATCATGCAAATAGTTACTGCAGTCAAAACCTTCAATCCATACTGACAGTCAATTCGACACTACTGACATTCAGTCCCACATTACCGCTGTATGAAATGCAGACATAACTATGCTAGTAGTAAATTAAATTTGGGCTGCAATTTACGAGTTCCCTTATTTCTTTCCACAGATGCAAACAAAATGCACTTGACTCTACAATATTGTGAAATGTTTCATGATTAAATATATATGACAAAATAACACAGGGTTAAAAATGTTTTCCTAAATTAAATATGTGAATGGCTTTTAAATATACTCTCTTTTTTTTTTTTTTCAGGAGGCGAGAATGATGTTGCTATTGACCTGATTGTGAGACATGTTCATACACAGTTGCTCAAGGTGAGTATAATTGTTTGCCAGCGGCCTGTCCCATTTTAATGTAAATATACTGATGGAAAGAAATAAGGGAACACATCGAATTGTAGACCAAATGTATTTCACTACTAGCGTAGTAATGTCTGTATTTCTTACCAAGTTGTAATGTGGGATTGAATGTCTGTAGTGTTGAATGTGCTGCCTATATGTTCTCGGTCAACTTCTGACAATATGAATTGATTTTTGATGCAGTCATTATTTCTTGTTGCTATCTGTGTGATCCTTTATTTCTTTCCATCAGTATACTTTTTGTAGTTAGCTCCTACCAGTTCAGAAAGCAGGATGTTAAAACTTTACATGTCATCACAGACATAGACTTTATAGTGCTAGTTAATATTGTTTCGCTTATGACAAAAGTTGTATAAGAAGAAATAACAGCTGTTATTTTATTCCAACTAGTGCATAGCTTGTACAGTTATATTTAGATCTATTATTGCTAGTTTTTAAGCTAAGTTGACCAAGGCCCATGCTTATAAAACTTTTTTAGAGTCCCAACTCAATCTTTAATGACATCTTACGCATACAAGTTTGTAGAGTCTTATTAGAGTCTTGAGTCTAGACTAAAAGTTTTATAAGCACGAGACCATCTTCTGTTTAGATATACTACTCAAAAGAATTTAAGGGTCAAAAATTTATACACCAAAAATTTAATTTATTGTTCCATATTTACAAAAAAACACAAATAAACGTCACTGTATACAAGAAAGTCACATGACATGCTGTCAAAGTTGAAGGTTGTCAAACATGGATTTTACACATTAGAACATTCGTTTAATAGTGTGTGAATACACTCGACACATCGTTGCCTCATGCTGTTGATCAGACGTCTGAAGAACTCTTGGGGAATGGCCTGCCACTCTGCCATAAGAAGTTGACCCAGATCATGAAGGTTGGCCGGAGGGGCATGGTTATCCCGAACTCATTCGTCCCAGGCGTGCTCTATTGGGGCCAAGTCAGGCGAATATGCTGGCCAATCCATCCTGGCGATACCTTGTTGTCTGAGAAAGTCCGTTACCACCCTGGCGTGGTGGGGTCTGGCATTGTCATCCTGCAGAACTGCCCCGCCGCCAATCTGCTGAAGGCCTGGGAGAACCAATGGCCGGATAATCTCATTCAGATAGCGGATTCCATTCAGATTGCCATCCACCACATAGAGGGGGGTCCTGTGGTGGATAAAGATGCCGCCCCACACCATGACGCTGCCACCACCGAACCGGTGACGTTGTCTAACGTTAACGTCAGCGAAGCGCTCCCCAGGACATCTGTAGACACGAACCCGACCGTCGTTGAACTGGAGACTAAACCTGGACTCATCAGTGAACATCACTCGACCCCACTGAACACGTTGCCACCGCAGATGAAGCATGCACCAGTGACGTCTGGCCGTTCTGTGAAGTGGTAGGAGTGGTGGTCGAACAGCCTGGCGACGGCAGCGTAGATTATTGGCTCTCAGACGATTGCGTATGGTTTGATCAGACACTCGAGTTCCAGTCGCAGTCCGCAGATTGTCACGTAATCGGCGTGCAGTGGTTGTGCGTTGATGTAGAGCCATATTGGTGATGTAGCGGTCCTCTCTATTTGTAGTGCTTCGGGGTCTTCCCGAACGTGGACGATTTCGAACAGAATTCGTTGCTTGGTACCGTTGCCACAGTAGGCCAACGACACTCTGACTGACACCAAGTCTCAGAGCAACATTTCAAGCAATAGCCCTTCCTCGATCTTTGATAGTCAGTTGACGTCGTACCATTGTCGAATTTGGAGTGTGCACCGTACACGAACGCAAGCTCCAATTATACGGAAATTCAGCATTGGGAACAGCAGACCTTTCGCTTTCGCCCTAATTTACGTGCAAATGTAAGCATGTTTTTCGCCATTAGAACTAGTCGACAGTGTCAATGACAGTGGATTTTAATTCATTTATGGGTTGCTTACACCCACTTTTGTCAAAATGGAACAATACCATGCGTGACATTATGGTCTAGCTAATATAATTGACATTCAGAAAATAATGTCGAAAATATCGTCTGACCCTTAAATTCTTTTGAGTAGTATACATTGCTTAATTAAAAAGATGAATGTTGTTTTTTAAATTTTAATTTTTATCCATTAATATTTAGGCAAGTTTTTTTAATAGAAATATTGTTGCCAACATCCAAGTTAAAATATTGCTTTGATAAATAAATTATATTGCTATTTTAATGTTGTTGGTGTGTTTTTTTACAATTTGTTTAGGTTTTTTTACCATCATTGCTATATTACATTTTATTTTATTCTTTGTAGAGAGGTTATAAGCTTAGATCTAAACTGGCTCAGGTAACCATGAATGGAGACGCTATGCCTAACAGTTTATATGTATTGGAAAGCACCTCACAAGTTCAGGGACTTCACACATTTATTAGGTAACCAACATTACGTGGAACTAAGTCAGGTGTTTGAGTCGCCATTTGTCAATTCAACAATACTTTCTTATTATATGGCCAAACAAAATAATAGTTGTTCCGATTACCAGACCGACCCTAGAAACACTGTGACTCTAAACTGTTTTTTAAAAAATCACAACAAAAAGCTGACTTGCCGAGTCTAAATTGATATCACTAACAAGCAGATTTTGTTTGTTTAACTTTTGCAAAATATTCGATTGTGTTCAGTTTGAAGTTTATCACAGCTGTGTTTTGAAATTCCAAAAAATATTAAAACAGAAAGTAGAAATTTCTATTAAGAATATGTTTTATACTTTGGACCGTAAAATAAAATATAATCCTATATCATTCATTTCTTTGCCATTTTCATCACAAAATGAACCCACAAAAGTCTCTGATCCAAGCTGAATACTTTGTAGGACCTAAAGTTGAAAACATTGGTGCACACATGGAAACATGCTTATTCATATGACAATCTGTTTTCTTTGTGTGTATTGTAATGTTAATTTGTTTAAACTTTATTTTATTGTTGGATGTCACCTACCTACCTTAATTTGTCTGGCTTATGTAATCGGAACCACACATATTATTCTATTTGGCCTGAGTAAGCTACTTTGAAGTTTGGCATGTTTAAGTTTAAGCCTTTATTTTGTTGTGAGAGTGGAATTAACTTGGAGCACTGCCTAAGGAGTGATGGGTCACTGGATCGCTTGCCCTCAGTGGACTCTGGGTGGGTGGAGGGAGGTTCCTGTCTGAACCAGTGCTCCATTACTAGTACACCAAAATCCATGGAATGTACTGTCCTGTCTTTTGGAATGTGTATATAAAATGTGCTTTACTGCTTTTTACTGTGTGGTGACAGTGAGGTTTTTTATCTTTAGACATGTTGTAATAACTATTATAGTTTTTAATGTGTTGAGGTGTCATTAAACAACGGTCACTAGAGCACATTGAATCATCGGCTATTGGATGTCAAACATGGTAATTCTGACCCGTAGTCATCCTACAAAACCCGCTACATTTTTGCTAATGCAACAAGTGATATTTTATGTGTCTTTTCCCACAGACAGGAAAGCACATACCACAGCCTTTGACCAGTTGTGGTGCACTGGTTATAACGAGAAAAAAGCCAATCAGCTGAATGGATCCACCAAGATAGATTGATCCTGCAATGCAAGCACCTCAAGCGAATACTCAAAAAACTAAGCTAAATCCTGCCCCCTCCTCTCTCCCCCCACCATTAAAATGAATTCTGGATGTGGAACCCATGCTGGATTTAGCTCAGTCTATGAACACTCGCCTGAGGTGCTTTGGTCATGGGATGGAACCTCCTATGCAGACCCATTACAGTGTGTGCTTTACTGTCTGTGTGAAAGTGCATATAAACAATCATTTGCTACCAATGGCAAAGTGTAACAGATTTCTTCTGAAGACTACGTATCAAAATTACCATTTTGACATGCAGTAGCTGTTGATTAATGAATATACTCTAGTGGTGTCGTTAAACAAAACAAACTTTAACTTTTCTTTAAGGCTGATAGCATTTTATTCAAATAAGGTGCTGAATCATTTCAGTGAAAATAATCATTCTTAAAGTGCTGTGCCAGATGTATGTATTGAGCTATATCAATCAAGATATTATTTAATATGATTAGAAAAAAAGAAGAAAAAAAATGTAAAAAAATTATATACTGGTATATTTTCCATTTAAAAATATTCCCCTGAAAAACAGAACCAGCTGAATTCGTTTCGGGAATTTCCGTAAGATTTGATCCGTGATGTCACGAAGGGAACTCCTTTCGATAGTCAGCGCCATTGTTCATTGCTTCTTTTGTGTTTATTATGGTTAAACGGCGTGTTGTTGGCGGCTGTAGCAATACAAAAGCCGATAAATTTAGTCTTCACACATTTCCTAGTAACGTTGCTGTGAGAAAGCTGTGTGAATTTGATTAAAAAACGTGGAAATACTGGACAGGAAGAAAATGCCGGAGACCGTTGCGACAGCAGACACTTTAGTTTTGATTCGTCCAAACTGGCTTGTCGGCTTAAGCGAGATATGGGAATACCATGTGTTATGGCTTTTAAAAAAAGATGCCGTACCAACAATTTTTCTGCGACACAAAACAAATGACAACAAGCCAACGCCATCCACACCGAAACGACCTTGGGGTGCATATCGTCAATGTCCCAAATTGCGTTATGCTTTCAACTCCGGTCAGTTTGTTTTCTCATGCACGGTTCGTGCAATCATCGAGATCCGATTTGTTGTCATTTGCATCTCGTTCATTTGTGAGATTTTTCTTTACAGTTCGAGAACATTAAAACAATAAAGTACAGACAAGTAGTATCTATAGCCTAGTACGTCCCATCCTACAAAAATGTAGGGGGTTTTTTGGTAAAAAAAAAAAAAAAAAAAAAGAAGCTAATTTTGTATGCATCTTAGAAAACAATCGGCTCAGAAATAAATGACTTGTAAATTCCATTTTATGAAAAAAGGCGTTCCCTGTAAAACAGACTATAAATACATTAAATTAATTTTACTATACCTCCCACAGAGAAAACCTTTTTTCATACTATGGAATGTGCTATAAGTTATTTCTGAGCAGACTGTTTTCACAACTGCACACAAAAAAATAGTATTGTTTTGTTATTTCCAAATCACTTTTACTTCTTTTTTTTATGTCAAACTAAGGCCACATTAAAAAAAAGTTGGTTAGCGTCCTTTTTTTTCAAAAGTTTGGGGAGGGAGGGAGGTTGTTTTTTTTTTTTTTTTTTGGTAATACTTTCCATTGAGTTTTATTGATGAAATAAAGACTGCTTTGTCCTCAAAATGATTTCATTTCTTCACTCTTCTCACAGATTTACAAACATTGCCCAAATCACTATGAAACAGGGTTTGGGTGATGTTTACAGTGCATTCAATTTAGTAAATCATTGCTTTAATACCTGGTCCCAGGTGCCTCACCTGTAGTAGATATCCTGCTAAGTGACCCACTTCTAGTCTACCTGGGACCAGGTTAGACATGATTTACTAAGTAGGATGCACTGTATTATGTCCTAGCTCGTCAGTGAAAGAGAATCCAGCATGACATGGGGAAACAGACCAACACAATGCCCTTGGCACCTTGAAACTATTGAGCATGTTGAACATGATTTCTGCCATGCTTTGGTACTGGCTTTGCAGTGCAAATGTTACATTGAGGGTATTGCCCTGCTTTTTCAACCAAATTTTCTTCAGTACCACAGTGGATGCAGAGCATTTCATAGCAGAACGGCGCCAAATTTGAATGTGAAAAGATCGTCTTTTATGATTTTTTTCAAAATAAAAAATAAAAAAAGTTTCGGGTCGGGTGTGTTTCATAGGGGCGGGCGGGGACGCTAACCAACTTTATTTTTTTATGTGGCCTAAACTGAAATTATTCACACACAAAAAATCTTCATAGATGGATGGGACGGACTAAAAGTCGTTTTTGTTTATTTTTAAAATTAAAATAAGATATTTATTTCTGAGCAGATTGTTTTCACAACTGCACACAAAAAATAGTATTGTTTTGTTATTTCCAAAACACTTTTACTTTTTTTTTTTTACGTCAAACTAAACTGAATTATTCACACAAAAACATCTTCATAGAGGGATGGGACGGTCTAAAAGTTGTTTTTGTTTATTTCTTAAAATCATCTTTTCTACTACATCACAAGTATTAGAACATACAGTGTAGCAAAATAATTCGCACGAAAAGCTAAAGATCAAAACAAGAATAAAAGTTGTAAATTAGTGGTAAGCTGTCTCCACGACCATTTTCATCGTCATCTGTCAGGCCGGTGGTTCGTCGAAAGATGTTCCAGGTTCAAACTGATACGGCATTATTTGTTGTGTTGCACAAATATTAGTCCAGTCGTCATTACTACACTATTCATCATCGAAAGAAGAATCGCATGATCAAGCTTGGCAGTCGCTGTCGGTCCCACTTTCGCTTGCGCTGGAAGTCATCTCGTGGTATGTTTCTGTGAAGCGCGTTCCCTTTGTGACGTCACGGCTATTTACAGGCAAATGTTTTTACCGAGAATTTTACTCGGTCGTTTCCGGCAGTGTTCTACAGAAGTGATGTTTTAATACTTTTATGGGGCATTTTCGTAATTATTGATTTACATATCGGTGTAAAATATTATTGCAATGAATTAAGAAAGCATTTAATTGTGGAATTTGAAATTTTAGTGTATGGTCTGGCACAGCACTTTAAGAACTACATGTATGTCTTAAAATCTGTGTCTAACAATGTGCAAGGGGTAGTTTGTATGCTATAGACTACTTACTAATAGGGCATCATATTCCATTGCCTTTGATATGCTATTCATTCGTTTGGTTGGAATAAGAATGTCATGTTGATTGTCAACCTGCAATATTTAGAAAATGTCCACAGCAAAAAAACATGCTGGTAAAAAAAGATAAAATTTAATGTCATCCGCAGCAAAAAACATGCCATGGAGAATTAAAAACTCACTGGCAATTGCAGGGGTTGAATGGCAAAATGACCATAACTGAATTGAACTTGAATTGTGGTTGCCTCGTCCAAATCAACCATGCAAGTAGATGTGATTAGCTAATTGATAATTTCACTGTGTGTTCAGTTTTGCAATAAGCATAAGAAAGTCAAAACATATCAGTTAAATAGCATTAACAGTTTTATGATATTATCTAATGTTATACATAAAGTTATGTCATGAAATATTAGCTTTTTGTAAGTCCTCACTGAATTTGCTAATATTTGATATAGTTCATGATTTGCAGTGGTGTTTAATTTTTTCAGTGCATGTTGGAGGCGTAATAGACAAGGTTCGTACGCGCCTGGAAAACCCTTAAAAATAAACTAATGTATTCCAGTGCTTGAATACCCTTGAAAATCATCTTGTGGTCTGGAAAACCCTTGAAAATGATAAATTGATGTCAAATAAAATATAAACGCCTAAAACGGAGGCTTTATTTACTTTATTTAACATGTAATTAAATTATTTGTTTCATTTCCGTGGCACAATCAAATGCCAATCATCCGGCCAATCAATGTTTACCGGCTCAGTTGACGTGTGAATGTTTGTTGTTGTTTTTTTATCTCGCGATGCGAGAATCACGCGGCCACAAGATCCAAGCGACAGCTTTGCCATATTGGAAAAGAAAGTTTGTCACTTTTTGCCGCTGGGTATTTAGCAAGTTCAGGGAGCGTGTCAAGTTAATGAATCTGTTGTAAACCCACAAAGATGGTTGGCACTTGCGTGTTTAACGACCTGTGGAAACTCGGTAAGGTCCTGGAATTTTGGTAAAGTTGACCTGGAAAGTGCTTGAAAAACCCTTGAATTTTGACTTCCTTTAAGTGTATGAACCCTGAATAGAAAAATTTGTTCCGTATTAGTTGGCTGGTGTTTATGTTTTCCGCTTTATATTTGTAGAAACAAAGACACCCCTCGGGATGAGTTCATCTTCTATTCGAAAAGACTGATGCGTCTTCTGTTTGAATTAGCCAGATCTTTGCTTCCTTTTAAGGTTAACATACAAATATTAGCAAAAATTAAGGCAGTGTGTAATTTTTAGAAATTATTAAATCCCAAAGCCCCTGTAGTAATAGTTTTTCCCCTTATTCCAGCAAATGTTCCATCACTAAGTCATTAAATGCAGTAGCGTAACCCAGTGGTAAAAGCATTGGTGGGTCCATTGGGCTATTTCTTGTTCCAGCCAATGCTCCATAATTGGTGTATCAAAGGCCATGGTATGTACTACCCTCTCTGTGGGATGGTGCATATCAAAAAGAGTAGCCCATGAAGTGGTAACAGCAGGTTTCATTTCTCAATATCTGTGTGGTTCTTAACCATATGTCTGACCTTAAATAAAATTTGTTGAGTGCGTTGTTAAATAAAACATTTCCTTCCTTCCTAAATGCAGTAGTGTATGTATTGTTTCTTGGGAAAGTGTATATAAAAGGCACCTTGCTGTTAATTGATAATAAGAATAACATATATAAAAGGCTGGTAGATACTGTAATTGTGTCCCACTTGAGGTGTGTATGTGTGTGGGTGGGTGGGTGGGTTTAATTCCAGTACCAGCTGCAGACGTCAGTGGGGAGGTGTAAAACTACATACACTGAATTTCACCCATTTGACAGGTGTGGTTATGGGTGTGCCTCTCCCAAGTAGTTTGTGATTACCCACCAGATTACTACAGGTTATTCTATCCTGGGTTCAGGTTTTTTCAGATAGCTTCACTGACAGCAAATCATGCCAGTCACTTTGTCTCATGTTGAAATGAAAAAACATAAATTTGTGATGTCTGAAAAAAGGTTTTCATCTATGTGTTAAATGTTGTGTTTTTATTTTTTTATTTTTTTAAAAATAATAATAACATGGTGACAGCAGATTTTTCAGTAATTATTTTTAGATCAAACAGCCTGTCAAGTTCTGCCTGTACTTCACAACTGTTAATGAAAAACCTTAGTATCTGCAGTATTGGCAACAGCAGATTTTGATACTGCAGTTTCAATATTTGGTTAATATATCTTAGTTTGTTAAAAAAAAAGTCTTATTACCTTGAAAAAAAAAGAAATATATAGATATATATATTAAATATTTCATTTCAGACAGTAAAACTGGAATCGGGCCATAATCCACCATATGCAGGGAAACGGCTGGCTGCTGTTAAGGTAACTACAGTTCTCCATAATGGATTGTACCATGTAGAAATATCTTACCTTTTCACAGATGTATTTGTTCAAATTGTGTATGTTTTAGCACAGTGCTAGTAGTGGAAGAATTCAGTTAGATACAACGTACGTGTTTTACTGCTATACTTAGTTCATGAGAAGCAAAGAATGGTACCGAACAGAACTTGAATGTTTATAATTATTTCCAACATTTTCATCCAGTTCTGAGTACACCAATACTTTTCAGCAATTAGATTAAATGGCATGGACTTGGAATTTATACACACTGCTGTTAATTAATTTGTTATAAATTGATTGATATTTTAGTTATCTGGAGTGTCGATCTTGCGAGCCGGTGAAACCATGGAACAAGCTCTTTGTGAGGTTTATAAGGAAGTGAATATTGGGAAAATATTAATCCAGACAAACTTTGACACAGGTGAACCAGAGGTATGATTTTAAAAAAACTCAAATTTCTTTTAAATATGTTAAAAGTTAAAGTTAAATTTATTTTGTTAAACTACACCATTATAGCATATTAATTTATTAATCATCGGCTACTGGATGTCAAATACTTAGTAATTTTGACATATAGTCTTAGAAGTAAACCCGCTACATTTTCCCATTAATAGCAAGATATCTTTTATATGCACCATCCCACAGACAGGATAGTACATACCATAGCCTTTCATATATTTAACATGGTTAAATGTCCAAACAATCTTCAATCACTAGTTAGTCCAATAATTAATATTTTGCTACAATGATTTTGCTGCCATTATTTTGTTTTGTCATGAACCATACTTCCAGTAATCCGTTAAGAATCTGATGCTTGTTGCTGGATATGATAATTGGAATTTGTCGCTCACCTTCCAAACAACATACCGGTACTGTTTATTTGTCCTTGTTTATTTCGAGATGGTATATGAAAGGCCATGGTATGTGCTATCCAGTCTGTGGGATGGTGCATGTATAAGATCCCTTGCTGCTAATAGAAAAATGTAGCGGGTTTCCTCTCTAAGATAAATGTCATAATTACCAGATATATGACATCCAATAACTGATGATTGATAAAAAAAGGTGCTCTAATGGTGTCATTAAACAAAACAAACTTTTATATTTATTTCAAGAGGGGATTCTATCTCAGTCCTTAAAACATATAAAAGATGCTTTGCTGCTAATGGGAAAAAGCAGCAAGTTTCCTCTAAAGACTAAAGATTAATTAATCAGGGTCTTCTAGTGTTATTCTGAAAACAACCTTTACCTTCATTTTTTTCAGCTGCACTACCTGAGACTTCCGAAAGACATTAAAGATCACTACATTATGTTGTTGGATGCCACAGTGGCGACGGGGGCGGCGGCCATGATGGCAATCCGCGTGTTGCTCGACCACGATGTGCCAGAGGAAAACATCACACTGTGTTCTTTGTTGATGGCAAAGTCAGGTAAATGTCCATAGATAACATGAAGCACATTTCTACCTTGGTAATAGCTCAGTCGGTCTGGGCCCCCGTTTTATCAAAGCGATCTTGGCGCTTGGTGCTACAATTATTTTAAATACCTAACTACCGTATATGCTATTACGGTGATTTAAGCACTAAGATCGCTTTGTAAAATGGTCAGATGGTCTACCAGGATCTTGGTTTGGGCTTCAGAATATTTAAGCTGCAGTAACCCAACTTATTATTTTAACACTGGGTTAGGTGGGTGGGCATGTAATAATTTCATTAATTTGTTGTTTTTCTAATATTCATTGAGTAAAAAAGCATTATTGTATAATGTATTACATTGATTTTTATTTATTAATCAGGGATCGTAGCGATCTTTAATTTCCTTTGAAAAAAAGTATTGTTAGGTCTTTGAAAGTCTTTGAATTGTAATAAAAGTCTTTAAAAGTCTTGCAAATCATAGCCAAAGCAATGATGATATCTTTTACAGCTGTACGCACTTGATATTTTCCAGTTACAAGGTTTAATATGTCTTTATGCATGTAAAAAAGCTCAATTTTTTTCCCCATGGACAGCGAACTGATTTGGTATTTTTATCGCATTCTATTGTCTTTGTCCACTGTATAAAAGTCTGAAAATGGCAGGTAAAAGTCTTTGAAAGTCTCTGAATTTGTTTGGTCTTTAGGGCTATGAGCCCTGTTACGTTGACTTGACTAGACACATCACAAAACTGATGGGTTGAGAGATGGATAATGGGGTGGATGTTCTTGTTGGGGTTCAGTTATAAATTCGCCACTCCATGCCTCAGCCATCAACTAAATTAAGTATATAAAACTTAAGTGTCTATACTTAAGTCTCTGATAAAGAGAATGGACTCCAACAGCATTCAAATTTCTATTACTAGTAAAGGAAGGAAATGTTTTATTTAACGATGCGCTCAACACATTTTATTTACGGTTATATGGCATCGGACATATGGTTAAGGACCACACAGATATTGAGGAAGGAAACCAGCTGTCGCCACTTCATGGGCTACTCTTTTCGATTAGCAGCAAGGGATCTTTTATATGCACCATCCCATAGACAGGATAGCACATACCACGGCCTTTGATGTACCAGTAGCGCTGCACTGGCTGGAGCGAGAAATAGCGCAATGGGCCAACTAACGAGGATCGATCCCAAACCGACTGTGCATCAAACGAGTACATTACCACTGGGCTACGCTTCGCCCCCCCCCCTTCCCCCCCCCCCCCCCCCCCCCCCCCCCCCGTTACTAGTAATTAAATTTGTTACCCCTTTTTAAGCATGTCATTATATGGATTCCCATACTGTACATTTTACACTGACCTTAAACAGGACTAACTCTGGGTGGGCAGAAAATTTTGCAAAAATATTTTTTTATCTTGAATAATTCCAGAAAGTCAGTTATTTTCTAATAAAATATCTATTATTACATGAAATTATTTTGCCAAATTAAAATAAAATTCACCAATTGTTTTTGAAATTCGCAGTTGGCGAATTTGGGGAGTGCCTGCGCTAGCCCTGCTTAAATAGTGCTAACATACTGACTGGTAAGTACTCAAAATGTTTAATATTGCAGGTGTGTACTCGGTTGCATATGCCTTTCCGAAAGTGAAAATTGTTACAACAGCAGTGGACAATGTCGTGAACGAGAAATTCCATATTCTACCAGGCATAGGTTTGTATCCAGTTATATGGAGTATTTATCAAAGATATTTTCAGTATTTGTTAGAGAAAGAGATTGATCCCCATCGGTGGGCCCATTGGGCTATTTCTCTCTCCAGCCAGTGTACCATGGGCATCGGACCACCCTATTCTAGAACCTCTGCTTTCTAAGACAATGTGTTAAAATTACCAAATGTTTGACATCCAGTAGCCGATGATTAATGCATCAATGTACTCTAGTGGTATTGTTAAACAAAACCATATGTATGAGACAGAGTGAGTGACAGAAAAGACAACGAAATGAAATGTGTTCAGGATATTTTTAAATTATAGCAATGACACCACTAGAGCACATTGATTTATTAATCATTGGCTATTGGATGTCAAACATTTGGTAATTTTTGACATATAGTCTAAGAGGAAACGCACTACATTTTACCATTAGTTGCAATGGAACTTTTATACGCACCATCTCACAAACAGGATAGCACATACAGGGGTTACTGCTGCCACATGTGCTACTCTTATAAAAAAGCAGCAAGGGATATTTTTAGATGCACGTTTCCATAGACAGAAGAGTTAATGCCCTATCCTTTGATATACCTATTAAGAAGTACTGGTTTGGATGGGGGTGGGCACTTGAGTTCATTTCACCTCCGTGAGCACTCTACCACTAAGTTACATCCTGCCCCAAAACAACGGGGGGGAAAAGGGGTAAAGGGTTGAGTGTGACAGTTAATAATATTAAATTTATATCTGTGGTATTTTAATTGCATGCATCACTTGATTTTAATAGCATATATAAATTATTGGACAAAAGTAATTTCAGTTATAAAAGGTGTTTTTATATATATATATATATATATGTATGTATATATATATATATATATATGTATGTATGTATGTATGTATGTATGTATCTATATCTATATCTATATCTATATCTATCAGGGATGTCATTAATAGCCGGCACCCGGTATCGAACTTCCAATAAACAATGCTTGTCGACTTTTTGTTGATTAATGGCCGCCTATAATTTGATTTTCACCGGCGATTTTTATTATTAATGACATCACTGTGTGTATATGTGTGTGTGTGTGTGTGTGTGTATATATATATATATATATATATATATGCATGTTAGATATATATATGCATGTTAGATATATATATGCATGCATACATATATCATATATATGCATGCATACATACATACATACATATATATATATTTTTTGTTTTTTCAGGTAACTTTGGTGATCGCTATTTTGGGACGGACTTAGTAACAGAATCTTACTGAATAATTCTGGACTTGCTATCAGGATAGTTCATGGGACCAAAGATCTCTCTCGTCCATCCACTGTTGCTGTGATGTATTCGTAACATCATTGTCCGTTGCCATTTCATTTTCATATCATTTAGATTGTCAGTATCAATGGCCTTGATTTATTCCTTAACGTCAGTTACCATGATGCATTCATAAAGAGTGCCATCAGTTAACATGATATACTCATATACTCAATGCTGCCACCTGTCGTGATGTATTCCTATTTAGTGTATCAGGGATCATGATATATTCATAACGTACAGATCAGTTGCTATATAGTATTTGATATATTGATAACCATTGCCATGTAATTGCCAGTCCATCGCTCTAATTTTTTCTGATGTGTGTGCAACATTATTACATTGATATCAGTTGCCAAGTTGTATTTACAACATTACAGCACGGATGTCGGCTGTCACAATATATTCTTTACATTGGTATTGATTATCTGTGACATGGTCATAAAATCTGTTCGTTGATGTCAACTTAATCTCTTCATTGATGCATCTTTGGATGATAGTAAACAAAATGTTTGTTGGTGAAAGATGCATGTTAATGTTATGTTCCCAACTGTTTTTCTAAACAACATAAAAATGGTGAGATTAATTGATGAATAACAGAAACTCATGTGACTGTCACACAGGTATGCTTCAATCAGATGTTAATAAGCCAAAATATGTAATGGAGAATGTACAAGGAGATGTAGATTCATGAAAAATAATTCACGAGCCCCATAATTAATTGCTTTTTTCATGAATCTACACTTCCGAGTGCATTCTCCAACTTAATCCATTACTCATTAAAACAAATTACGTCATTGCTAAATTAACTTCTATTTTATCTTTTATAATGAAAATATTGGTTAAAATGGCAAAGAACATTTACAAAACTAATAACCCCAAACCTGTAGGATCCTTTTGGACCTGACCTGAATGATTCAGTCAGGAAATCCCCAGCAGTGGATGGCTGGTGTCAAGTATAATCTCTGATTTCCGATTTAGTTTCCGACAAGCTTCGTTGTGTTCCACTAGAATATATTACTCTCACTGGTATCAGGTTTAAAAGGCTTAAATTACATATTTATTTGATGATGCATATGCTTGGCCTCGTGGGCTAAAGCATTGTACTTTTTTTACAGTGAATATGTTCTGTCAGTAGTGGGTTCGAATCCCTGACCTGAATGCATAAAAAGTTCAAATCGTATTGTTTCGCAGGTGTTAATTCTTGAAAAATAATCTATACTTAGAACAATAGTGTGACGTCTCAGGTATGGATTAATATAAGATATAACACATTAAGTTGTAATGAAGTAAAATTGGCATTTTTTAAGGTCCTGTTGCAATTTTCTAGGTTGGCAAAAAAGTTTATTTTTTTTCATTTGTTTTGCAAGAAGAAACTATGTTTAAATTAGAAATGCTGTGAAAACAATTGGCGACTTAATTCATATGCATTTTCTGTGACAATCATAGGTATTCTTAAATTAGCTTCCAGTTATTGTTCACTGTTTTCTTTTATTTTACATAGCATTTCAAGAGATATGCAATTGTGGAAAAAACAAAGTAGCCAGTTGTGATCCAGTAGTAAGCTACTGATCAGCTTAATTAACAAAATTTTGTCTTGTAACTATTACTGACCTTATGGTAATGTCATTCAAGCCTTGAAATAAGCGGTCGGTCACGGTCATTGTCCGGTACAAATTTGTAACTTGTCAGTAACAATGTCGATTGCATCGGTCACCATGTCCGAAGCTCGCATTGTAGTAAAAGCCGTTGTTTTGGAGTCGAATACACTTAATGCACTGATTAAAAAACAAATTGATTACGAATGAAAAAAACACAAATGTGTACCAGTGGGATTCGAACCGGTTCGCGGGGCACTTGACAGTCCAACATGAAGTTCATCTACAGTCTGTGTACCTGTTTAATAGGATTTTTCATAGTCTCGATTTTGTGGGAACTTACATTGTGAAAAGTGATGTCACGCATATTAGTAATTGACCTTTCGTACTTAGTATATACTTCCTGTGGCGTTTTCGTTTAAAGTTTGCAATTCAATTGCCTCGTGGTTAACAATTAAAAGATGTTGAACAAAATAACTCCAGTCTTTGCTGTAAAAGAACAGACAGGTACCGATAATGACAAAACAACTGCCCCTGTTTCCAGTATCCGCTCAATGCGGCCTCCGATTAAATCGTGCCCCGGAAATTCCCAAACAAATATCTTGCGGAGTAGGATCTTAAAATCTAGCACTGAACTAAAATGGTAAAAGGAGGATTTAGTTAATACAAATGCCTCTTTGTGGCTACAGTTTGAAGAAAACACCGAAGGCGAGGATACACTTATGATGTGTTCGCTCTGCAAAAAATTTCCAAAAGAAATGCAGTATAATTACGATTTTTCGGACGCATGGATCAAAGGGTCCACAAATCCATGTATCAAATGCTAAAAATCACTTGGCAACCAAAAATATAGAATATTACCACAAACAAGACACTGATGACATTGAAAAAAATGGATGAGTCTGAGTCAGATCATCATGAATATGAAAGTTCAACACAAAGTGATAGTGACAGCAGTTTCATGGGTTTCTTAAGCCCTATCCTAACCGGCCGCAAGCGATGCGAGCGATTATTGCCGCATCCTAACTGCGTGCGCGCGACGCGGCATATAAAGGTGTCGCACGCGTGCGGTTAGGATACGACAATTGAAATCCATGATTTCTAAAATTATAGCTTGCGGCCGGTTAGGATACAGCTTTACCAGAGGACATATATTAATAGACTAGTAAGTATGTAACAATAATAAATGTTATCATTTGGTGACTATTGCCTTAATTGCTGCATTGGTTATTTAGTAATTAAATATATCAATTATTATTTCATTTTTATTTACAATGTTTTGTGACAGGTACAATTTCTTTTATGTCGGGCACAAATTGATTGGTGCAGGACATTGTGTCAGGTACACCAATTTTTTTTATTTCAAGGCTTGTCATTCAAGTAAGCATCGTTTTGTTAGCTACTGTGTGGATAGCGAGAATATTACATGAGTGTCCAGTTCATATTATATTTATGACATGAGTGCCTAAATTTCTAATATACCCCAAGCAATAGATATAATATGAGCTGAATGCAAATGGCATTGGAATATTTTAAGCCATCCCATTGGCTGTTGGGATGTTAGGGCCAGTGTAATTTCTTAGGTGGAAAATGCTATTTGTTTGTGGCCAGGCTAAGTATTCATAAAAAGAGAAGAAAAGAAAAGTTTTCTGTAGTTTTATTTTCAGAAACAAATTGTGGAGAAAAAATGGAAATAAAAATTTGGGCTGAGTGACTATAGAAGCCTTTCAAGGACCTAATGAAATAGCCAGTGTACATCACTGGCGTACGTCATATTGAATGTAAATGACAATTAGCTTTTTCATGGATAAATGTGGTTGGTTAGATGACAAAAACTGGAAAAGTCTCCATCAAATTTGTTTGTGTGCGCATGGGTGGGTTGGTGTGTGCATGCATGCATGCATCAAAGCTCTGATGAATGTTATGTTTTGTGCAATAATATGTTGCTTCACAGCGCAGGTGTGGTTTGGTGTCCTGTGTTTTTTATTCCCATTACTTGGCATTTTAAGAAATATACAGTAACCTTTACAACTGTACACATTTGATTCATCAAAATGTATCAGCATCCACTTTATACTAGAGGAGAAAACATTACTGATCAGTGCTTCTTTCTCTGTCTATGTGGATTGAATATTATGTTGTCTGGTTAAAAAGTGAGCATTTAAATATGTATGTATATACGTATGTGTTCCAAATATTTTTTTATAAGTGACACTTCCACAACTTCTACTCAGGTTACAGTGTTACCTTTCAGTCTGTAACTACATTCTGAAAGCACTGCCATTTTCAAAATGTTTTTTTATTTGTTACACGACTGTGTATGGTGCCATTCTTTGTCATTGTAAAGATGTAAAGTATGGATTCTCAGTTTAAAAATCATTTTCATGTTGGATTAACAGGATAAAAAAAGAAAAAAAAGAGGTCAGATTGAGCAGGGTATTTCAATGTTGTAATCAAATATCATCATTCAATGTTGTATCTAATTATTTAGATTCTGCATTTATGGTGCTCTTTAACAATTATGTAATGTATCATTTGGCTGTATTATACCCTTCCTCTCCCCACCCCAATATAACGTTTTCAAGAATTCCTCCCTTTTCTTCCCCATCCCTGTCTAAAATTGTAACACTTGACAATCCCACCTGTCCATTTTTAGAGATGACAAAAAGTTTCTAGATTTTTTCAGAATTCCAGATTTTTAATAGTCTGTATAGTGTTTCTAGTTTTTTTGCTATTTGTCCAAAATGTTCCGTATTTCCATCAAAACTTACAATATGGTTTTTGCTGGTACTTTGCATGCGTTCTGAATGGGGGCCTCCATTTTAGACCATCGTACAACCCTAACCCTAGGGCCAAGATCGGTACACAAACATTAATATTAAAATTTGCTGATTTAAAAAAAAGAGTAAAATTCTGTAACCCACTTTTATCTCTGCATTTTACTGTTACTTAAACATAATTTGACAGTCATTAAGTTTGAGGGGTTTTTTTAATTATCTGTTTGTTTGATATTAATAAGTAAATTTAAAAAATCATATTAATCTAAAAATTGGCCGTTACTGTGTGAATAAAAGTGACACACAACCCCTCCATTTTTAATGCATCTGATATTTCTTACCTCCCTCTTCCTGCTCCAACCACAAGCATTACATAATTGTTGAACTGTCCTGTTTGAACATTGAGCTAGAAAGTTTGAATCTCAACCTAATCAGTACTATTTGCATGGACTTAAGGATCTGAGTTGAGCTCTGAAATCAAACATTTGTAAACTCGGGGACTGTCATAATGCTGGTATTGTCTTCATCTTCAGTGTGAAGTTTAACAAAGGGAATGAAGTGGTCTGTTCTAAAGCTTCCCATTTCATATTTAACAATCCACATTAGCTACTTACATAACTGTTAGTAAGAACAGCATTAATTTATAGGTAACTTTTTGTAAATGGTAGAACTTTTAAATATTGAGCCATTTAAGTAAAACTAGTTAGTAATAATACATTGTTTTGTTAACTTTTGAATTCTCAGATTTCAGTACTGTGGTAAACACGTGTTTGCAATCACACTATGTCTATAGGTGATTTTCATATTAACTGATATGTGTATTGAAGTAAGCTTACATAACTGGTATATGTTTTACTATCCTCTGTTTTTATTGTGCTATATATACTTTTTTTCGGTGAAATGTGCACCAATTGTAAAATCTTTAATAAATAAGTGTATTCAGGGGAGATAATATTATATTGTGTTATAGATGGCGCCACCTGCATCAGACTAGCTTAAGGTTTTGTAAAGTGAAGTCACAGTTGTTGTGTTGATAAAAAAGAAAAAAAATTCATCAAAAATGTTGTTTCTAGATAACTTGTTGGATGTTACTGCTGCCTATAAACTTATGTGATAGTAGACATCTCTTTACTACATGACATTAACCTCAGTAATGTGTTTTTTATCTGCATATTAACACTATTTGTAAATTGATTGACATTGCTAACCTACACTTAATACTTGATTTGGCTTTGGACATGTTTGTTTCAAGTGTGGTGCGTTGACACTGTTTGTAAATGAACTGATATTGCTACGTTATGCTTGATACTTGGTTTGACCTGGGCCGAGTATCAAGCATGCTGATTATTCGTGGTTAGACAGTTATTTGTCGAAGTATCAAGTCTGCTGGTTATTCCTGATTGAACAGTATTTGGCTAAGTTCCGTGTATGCCGATTGTTTGTGATGAGACAGTATTTACAAACTACTATGACTGCTATCTTTGGCAAACAGCTTAAGACTTGCACTCATAGCGAGATCTTTGCTAGCTTGATGTATTTTGGTTAATTATATAAATGTTTAGATTACAATTAGATGTGACTGGATAATAAAGAAATTTCAGGACTACCTAGCCTAGATGAATGAATGAATGAATGAATGTTTAATGAAACCCAAGCACAAAAAATACGTTGATTGTTCATTCTATAAAATGACGGACTGCAGTAAAATAAAGAATCTGGGTTAGGTAATATAGCATAATATCCAGTTAAGATAGAAATGGACCTTTTTTAGACAAGTTAAGTAATTGTCTGCCCTTCCCAACTAATTATGGCTTTGGTCTTGCATTTAAAATTATATATCTGGCTAATAAAAAAGGTACAGGTCGTTTTTGGGTTGTCATTTTAGCTGGACTATTGCCTAAACTATTGCATAAGTTGATGTATTTTTAGGATGTGTGTTTCAAGTTTAACGTCAAAAGAAATTGAAGTATTTTCTTTCATTCCTGTGGGTTTGGACCAATCTCATTTGATTTAAAACAAAATAATGTTTCCACCACAGTATGCATTTCTTTATTTTGATCTCACATCATGCTACGGCAATGGTAGGAAAATCAGTGTGCATGTGTGAGTTGCTTGTATGTGGAGTGCTTGTATATGGTGGTGGTGTGTGTGCGCGCGCACGCATGTGTATGGTTTAATTAACATAATGCTTACATCTAGTAAGGTTCTAGCACATTTACTCTAGGGATATTTTTTATTCACAGGACAAGGTATCGTACATAGGCGGATGGTTCCATTATTGCTAGGCAAGCTATACGTGTACACTTGTATTGCTCTGAATGACTTTTACTTTTTGTTATGCTACCATAACTCAACATTTTAAAGCTGGTACAGGAAGATTTCTGTAAAAAATTTTTTTTTGACATGTACTTTATAATTGTTTTTATGAATTTTGTTTTTTGTTTTGTCTCCACATTAGAATGTATGTGGGTGATGCTATGTGTTAGCAGGGTGTTTGTAAAATGCTGTATTGTTTTGTGTCTCAAGAACCAAGTAGATTGTTGTCTACGATGGGAAAAACCCAGTGAGGAGAAAAAGTTGCAATTTTTTTTGTAATGCAATAGCAGCTTATTGTTTATAGTGCAATTAGTGTTTTTTTAGAAAATGTTTTAATTTCTTTGTTATTTTTTTCTTTGTTGCCTCAATTTTATTTTTTGATATAATGTTCGCCTACTAAACTGGTATAATTTTTTTTATTTCATTTAGTCCTCTTTTTTTTCTCTTTTCTTTTCTTTCTCTTTTTTTTTTTAATCATTAAATGTTATCATTATGTAAACCGCTAATATTGTGCAGAAGCTAGTGCAATGCTGTTCACCTTTTTAACCCTTATTATGTTTTAACCAGTATTATTTGTTTCTGGTTGTGTTTTTTAAGGGTTTGTTGTCAGAAGAATGACAGTTTTTTCACATTAACAAAAGTAGTCACTCTGGTAACGTTTCTTTTCTCCTTTTGTTTTTTTGTCCCTCGATTATTTTGTCACTGCACTTGACTGGTTCAGTGTGTAATGTTTCTCCTTTTTTTCTTTCTCTTGTGTTTTTTTTAAAGTTATATTCTTAATGATGAAATTTAAATGCTTTTATTGTTCACAGAAAATTGGTATGTCATTGTGCATGAATTCCAACCAGTAGTTAGAAATTCCTCTATTAATCAGTCAATTTAAGTATTTTGTTTGGGTTCTGCCATAGCTACTAGAAAAGTTGCTATTTTAGATCTTTTAAAAAAATGCTTAAATAGGACTTGGGAGTTATTATGTTTGCTTTAGTATTATTTTTTATCGATAAAATAATTGCTAGAATAGACCATGGCATTGCAATGTTTTATTTGTTCAATATAAACAATATTTCTGATTTTTGGAATGCGATTTTCAAATGGGCAAGTGCCTATATTAACGTCTTTTTCCCTATGTCTGCATTATTCTCTTCGCATTAGATAGTGTTACAACGATGTGCTGTGCTAGTTCCCTAAAAAAATAATATCCTACAGTTAGAACTTGTTTTGTGATTTTACCCCAGTTGCATTCTTTAGTCCCTCACTATACTGGTCTCATAATAACATATACTTGTATGCTGAACACCAAAAGAAACGCATATCAGGGTTATGATTACAGATGCTCAATTCTGTGAAATGATAAACAGTATATCATTGTGTATTTCTTCTGAATCTCAATATGTGTTGATCCCTATTTTAAAAAACACAAAACTTAAGGTTTTAGCTGAAAATTATATTCACATTTCTTTTGGTGTTTGGTATACATGAAATATACTGTACATACTAATAATATACTATTCATACTGTACTACCATATACATATATTAATATTGTACTGAAAATAGCACTGTTTCACTGGTGCTGTATTGGTAAAATTAATATGTGGTCGACATAATTATCTGCAATATACTCTTTATGTTGGTGATAGACCTGTAGTCCTTCCAAACAGGGAACGCCTTTTGTCATGCTATGGAATTTACTACAAGTTGTTTAGTTCTGAGCCAAGTTATTTATTTCTGAGAGGTTTAAAAAAAAAAATTATTCAAAACAATTTTACTGTTCTAATTACGTCAAACAAAACTGAAATTATTTACAAAAAACATTTTTGTATGAGGATGGGACGGACTGCAATTAATTCTCAATTGAAAGTTTGTGTGTTTACTAATAGATGCAACTAGGGTAAGATTAGAATAAGTTAAGACAGAGGCATGTTGCTAAATTAAAACTAGTGGCAGTTTAGAATTCCCGTTCTGTATTCTACAATAATTGATTACAGTTATTTTGTAGAGTGAATCTTTGTTCATTTTAGAATGTCGGTGCCCAATCAAAAAGTGACTAGTCAAATATTTACCTCATTTTGGTTTTGGCACAGGAAAATTACAAGCTGTAGGATACAGTCCCACCTGTTTACTAGTATATTCGACAATCAGGAGACCTCTATAACCGTCATCTTTGTCAGACAGTGGTCTTTGTATGCGAGTTTCAAGTTCTGCTATTTAAACAATTGTTATTAGGTTTCTTTTTATAACAGGTTCAGCTGTGTGTAATTATATGTGTTTGTCTTTTTGTTTGTTTTATTACTGTACTTTTTGTGCATCATTAAATGAAGTTTAAATGTCAGAATTAGACACATGTAACTACCAAGTAATGTTTATCTTCTAATATTATTGTATTAGTAGTGGTGATAGTAGTAATAATGTTCTAACTTCACAGGAAAGGTTAACTGAATATACTACAGATCTAAAATCTTTTTGAATGTCATTACTAATGAAATATATGTTTATATGATTCGAATTTAATGGTAGTTAATGTTGTCGGTATTAGAGTTTTAATTGTTTTGGGGTTTTACATAATCCTGGCATTAATAAATGTAAATCTTCTTTTTTTGTCCATTTAAAAATATAGTATATTTTTAAAAGCAACACCTGATAAAAGTAAAAATAAACTGAACAGACTATAGTTGGCCTTCAGCTAATTCAGTTTTTAGGATTACAGAACTGACGTGTTATTTTTACAGGAATTCCACATACGTTTAAGGACAAGAAGCTTAATGTTTTGTTTTGTTGTGGAATGAATCTGCAATTCTCACAATCACGAATATGCTTACATGTCACATTAATGAACAAGCCAAATTTCCATTGTCAAATTGTGATTAAATTATTTTTATATTGTATAATTATTAAGATATTGCTTATATCATGGAAATTTCTAATTAATATGTTTTCAGAAATATTCCATGAAAATGTACCTGATTTCTGTGCAAGATAACAGCTATGAAATCTGATGTACATTTGAACTTTATTGGTCGAAGTGTATGTATATGATTCTCAATTTTTTGGATATGGGGAATTTTATGTTTAGTGCTATTGTATTGCTGCAGATGGGGCCAATAAACATGTACCGGTATTAAAATTGTGTTTTTATTTTTTAATACATATTTTGGATAGAGAAAAAGACATTGCAATGTTGGTAATATTTATAAAATAGAAGTATTAGTTCCTTTACCAGTCCAACTATAGGGGACTATAGGGAAAGAGTTCGCCCAGTACCCCTCTATATCAAAGGCTCTAAAGACTAACCCCAACCCTATACCTAAAACTACCCAAACCATTGATTTAGAGGGGGGGGTGTTTACGGATCGAACCCATGCCGACTACAGGTTTTGTCTTATCTTGTCCCATATTTATTTTTACTTATAATTTTCAGGACTTTTTTTTTTCTGCACCGATTCGATATTGAACTTGAATTTTGTGCATAGCTTTATCAGGTACTGCTTCAAATCCAGTTTGATTTTACGGTGATTTACACATTTTTTTTTGACAGAGTTATGGCTCTTGAACTTGGGAGATACAAAAAATTGTTTTCCCAGACTTGTTTTTTGCAGGGCCCCCAAGATATTGACCTGAAATTATGTATAAATCAGGTTTTACTGTTTATGGTGATTTACCCATTTTTCATTGTTATGGGCCTTGAGCTTAGGAGATAAGAAAATTTGTTGGGGCCCAGTAGGGAAGCTGGAAGGGTTTAGCAGTACTCAGAATGCTGGTTTACACAATTGTATAACTACAGTGAAAGGTGATGTGCAAAATTCTGCAAAGACATGAATATTGACTTGAATGAAAGATACCATGCATTTTTAGGCTGATCCAGTGGAAAACACTTGTTCTTTGGAAGCTTTTTATTTGAATGATTTATTTAAGGAATCACATTTTGATGAATAACCATAACACATTGGAGATGAATTATCTAAAATTTTATTGTATATGCGAGGTGAATAATTATCAAATTTTTTATTGTGGTCTGCAACATGTTGGAAAAAATATACAACAATTAATAATCTCTGAACAAAAAAAACAAATCAACAATTTTGCCTTTATGAATATGTTTTAATATTTTAAATGTATGAATAACATTAAGAGTTTAATTTGTATGTATGACCACATTTGCCATTTAGTTACATTCACATTTGAAAAGAGATTTTCATTTGTCATTTTATGAATCCATCTTTCCCAAATTTTCATGTTGATGAAGTTCATATATCATCATATTTAGATGTAGAAGCTAGTTCTTTTACAATTCTCATTTTGTCTAGGTAGATGTCAGTGAAGTCTGTGCACAGAGTCGATGAATGATCACATTTACATATAAAAGTTCAGAATGCTTTCAAAATTCTCTTGCTGTCCAGACCGCATTTCAGGTTCCCCATGTTCCATGACATATTTCTAAAACGAAGAGCAAAATATATAGTATTATAGTGATTATACTGCAAAAGAAATGTCCAAATCTAAGTTGTTTATAAGTAGAAGAAATTTCCAATGAAAACTTGATAAGGAGAAAAAAATCAAGTGGATCATTTAAATTATTTTGCATTTATTAATTCTACTGCAGAATTCAACAATTTCTGCCCTTATTATCATTTTGTATAGATAGAAAAAATGTATGTATTTATCATGTATGCATTTATCATATTCTTATACTTAACTGTGTTTGACACCCAATAGCTGATATATAATTTTGTGCTGTTGAACATCCATTTGTTTGTTTGTTCGTTTGCTCGTTCGTTTATGCATTTATACCTGGAATTAAGGGATGTTTGAAGTGGTCTTCAAAGGTGATATATACAAGGTGCTTTTCATAGCAGGTGTGACTGTATTTTTATGGATTAATGACTTTATGCAGGGATTTGTTTATATGCATTTTTCATAAACAGGACTACATACCATGGTCTTTGGTGTACCAGTTGTGGAGCACTGGTTGGAACTGGTGGGGGGGAGGGGGGGAGGGGAACAGTCCATTAAGGGCAATCGATCATATGTCCCACCATATCTCAGGCAAACACTCTACCACTGAGCTTCTTCCCACCTCTGAATATATAACAAAGTCCAGGCCATCATAATTCAAAATACTGGTAGTGATATTTTAAAATAATGTGCCTTCTATGTTTTGTTTAATGGATGGATCCACTGTCCTTGGGAGGGAGTGCAACTTAAAAAAGGTCACCGCTGAAGGGTCAGGTTTTTTTGCTTGTTTAATATGTCGAACCTCAAGTTCTTCAAATGATGCATCTCCTTTAGCAATCTTTGCTCCAATTCCATTTTTGTAACTGCTGTATCTCTCCTTGATACATTTCGCCATTACTCCATCTTCAATAACCTTGGCTGCAATTTTCAAACCTTTGGCAAAGGTGTCCATAGCTCCTGCAACAAAAACAGTTATTGAAAAATACTTTATTAACATTTTAAAAATGTTTTTTAGGCAACATTTTTAGATTCTGGTACATGCTTGTGTACATGTATATACTACTCACCATTTGCTAGGATATACTAATTACATGCCATGATAAACAATTTGTGCACCACTTAAATTTATGCAACATGTGATCACTATATGCAGTTTGGATGTCCCATAGTAATACATGACTACATCAGACAGAATTAATGCAGTAAATTTACTTGATATATTTTCCCCAAACATTGCTACTGAAAGATGAGAGGTATATATAAAAATTAATATAAAAACCAAAAAACATTCAGTACACGATTTTGTTTATTAATATATTTTTTTTTGTTCATTCATTGATAAATTGTTCATTCATTTGTTCATTCATTATTTTACTACTGTGATGTCAGTAATTTATCAAAACAATATTCTGTGAACTCTGAAATACAGAAACTTTGTAAGTATGAAATTCTGCCATCAGTCCCACTGACTCTCGCCTTACTTTATATTTTAACTAACCAATGTGAGAGATGAACATGTCTCTCAAGTCGGTTGATTCTCGTCTCACTTTACAGTCGAAGTTCAGTCCACCAGGTTCTATTCCTCCTTGGCTGATTACAACCTGAAAATTAGTTTAAAAAAATACTTAGTTAAATAGATAATAATATATGAGTGGCTGTTAGATACCATTTATCTCACGAGTTGCCATATCCCCCCTCCCTCTCCTTTTTCATGTTACTGTATTTTAACACCTGAAATTCACAATCTTCTCTGAAGAGAATATTACCCCGAACCCACTGTAAAAAGGTTCGGACCCTCAAATACATGTATTTCAATCCCACAGACCGTTGAACTGACAGTGCCCCTCCCCCTCCCACACACACTTTCAAATACAAACAGTGCCGAGTTTGTTGAAAATTATATACAAACGATTCCTCTCTGCTTACTAATAAGAGTAGAGTATGTGCTGGTAGCATATATCTTCTTTCACGGTCTAGCTAGTCTCAGTCTCTATGTGTTAAATAGAGAATAATATACTCTTCAAAAGAAGAAACGCAAAACCACATTGTCGTAACATTTGGAGAATTGATTTAATTATTGAATGGTGAGTCCGATAATTACCAAATGTTGCAGGATTGTTCACAATTCACTCTAGTCCATTGTGAGTAAGTGATAGGACACACCACCAAGGTCAAGGTCATCTGGAGTCAATACCGGGTGTGGCCTCCGCGTGTGTTGACAACTGCCTGGCACCGCCTGCCCATTGAAGCAACCAGAGTACGGATGACGTCCCGGGGGATGGTGGCCCACTCGGCCTGCAAGGCTGCTGCCAGCTCGGGCAGGGTCTGGGGCTGTGGTTGTCGCTGTCGGAGGCGTCGGTCCAACTCGTCCCATAGATGCTCAATTGGGTTCAAATCCGGTGATATCGATGGCCAAGGAAGGACATTAATGTTGTTGTTCTGTAGGAAAGCCATTGTGAGATGAGCTGTGTGAGGCCTGGCGTTGTCATGTTGGAACACTGCGTTGGCGTTGGCCATAACTGGAACGATGTGTGGCCGGAGGATCTGGTCAATGTAGCCCTGTGCATTCAGGTTGCCCTGCACGTGGACCAGGTCAGTTCTGCCAGTGTGTGAGATGGCTGCCCACACCATGACACTACCCCCGCCGAATCTGTCCACTTCCTGCACGCAGTTTGCCGCATAACGTTCACCACGACGCCTATACACGCGACATCTTCCATCATGACGTCGGAGCAGAAATCGGGACTCGTCACTGAACCACACCTGTCTCCATCGCAGTTGAGGCCATTGTCGATGAATCTGGCACCACTGCAGTCGGAGTCGACGGTGTTGTGGTGTTAAGATGACACCTCGAACTGAACGTCTGGCACGAATTCCTACCTCACGTGTTCCGTACGGTCTGGTCGGATATCCTGCGCAAACCTGGTATTGCTGCGGCTGTGGAGGTGGCAGTAGTCAATCGTTCCCGAAGGTGGTGTACCCGGATGTAGCGGTCCTGCCCGGGGGTAGTGACCCGTGGTCGACCGAATCTAGGGAGGTCACGTGTTGATCCATGTTGCTGGTAACGGTCCCACAGTCTGGAGATGGTGCTTGGGGACACATGGAATGCCCTGGCAACGGCCGTTCTGGATTCACCTGCGTCTAGTCGGCCGATGGCATTGTTTCTCTGCGGTTCACTGAGACGTGGCATGTCCTGGATTGTCAACTGTCGGCCAGATACAGAGGCCAGGCAAGCGAACACCCTGCACTTTTATACTGTCGGTGTTCATGTTGCACGTGCAGACAACGCACGTGCAGTGGTGACATGGTTTGCACGTGGCTGCGTTTTTGCGAATATTCACATTTTGGAACTTTATTGTACAGTAGCTGCGTTTTATCGAATGTAACCGTGGGAATGTGTTTGGGACATGCAATGACCTTATATTCACAAAGCATGAACCGGTAGGAAACATAAAATCGGAGTTATAACCCATTTGTACCCTTTTGCGTTTCTTTTTTTGAAGAGTATACATGAGTGGCTGTTAGATACCATTTATCTCACGACAAGTTATTTTAAAATGTATCTAATGAGCAAAAGTGACTTTGATATGTTTTTAAACAACTTGTGAGATAAATGGTATCTAACGGACACGAATATATTATTCTATTTCTTACATATCCTCAAAATCAGGTTTTAAGCAAATTTTAACATCTTTATCGACTACAAGATATTTACAACCCTTTGCACTTGTAGCTGACTTATGTGTCACAGACACATGATTGCCAGGTTAACTATACGTCACAGTGTAATCAGTTTCCACTATGCTGTTTTTTTATTGGACGTATGGCATTGGTGACCTGGTCATCACCTAGGAGCAGCCAGTCGTATGTCTTGAAATTGTTAACACAAACACACGTGCGTGTGTAAACAACTATGTGTTATCAAAAATAACGCATGGTGTTCTCACCAAAAGGGTGTGTAAGAAAGCATGTTACATTTTATACCTCACAAGGACATGTCTGTGTTATGCAGTTTATATAAAAGAGTATTAAAAAGTGGCCTTTTAAGATAGGTGGCTGTTTAATGCAGGTCAGTTTGTACTATATCAGATGATTTGGGAGTACCAAAATATGGTCTATAAACAGGTGGCTGTGTAATATAGGTGATTGCTAAAACAGGTTTTACTATTCAGGAATCTGAATATATATTTGCTTTTGCTTATAAACCTAGAGTCTGAACTTTACTAAAATTTCTTTTAAGATTTTTGTTTGCTTTTTGGAATTTCCTCGTTTTTTTTTAAAGACAGAAACCAAAGTGCATTGCATTTAATATCATTACAATTGAAACACTAATTTCCATCACTGAAAAACTTATATTGTTTTACTTTTTAATTATATATTGTATAGAAAACTAACAAATTCTTAAATATCATTTATATTCACATATTTTATCATTTAACCTGAAAAGTATGTAATGTTTTTGTTTCTTCTTTTTTTGTCTAATGATAATGTTACCATTCAACAGCATAAGCTCATTACAATAACAGATCTTTGTCCAACCAACCTTCATAACATGTGATGCATGTTTGTGGTCCATAGGGAACTGGTCTGTGTCCCAGCCTAGGTCTGGCGATCCCGTGTTGGAGTCGATGGAACCAAGTAAGCCAAACCTGATGGAAATACAATGCTACTGCAGACACATGTACATGTATTGATAGTACAATTTAATGTGTTAATATTTACTGTAATACTATTTTTACAGGTAGGATATTCAGCTGTCATATTCTTCCAGCTTTTGTTTCAGATTGACATTTAGATGCCTTAAATCAACATTTACATGTATTTACTATTCATCCTTCAGCTTAAAAACATATTTTAAAGATGCATCTTTTTTTCAACGTAATTAAAAATATACATTATATTTCATTCAGATATGTACCTTTCATATAATAAATACTTTATTCTGGTGTAACAATTTCAGTTTTTAAAAAGTTAAATCTGGATGAAATAGAAAAACTGTTGCTGCTAGTTGTAAAACCTTATAGCATTTTTTTCCTTCTCAAAAAACCGGCCTCGGTGGCGTCGTGGTTAGGCCATCGGTCTACAGGCTGGTAGGTACTGGGTTCGGATCCCAGTCGAGGCATGGGATTTTTAATCCAGATACCGACTCCAAACCCTGAGTGAGTGCTCCGCAAGGCTCAGTGGGTAGGTGTAAACCACTTGCACCGACCAGTGATCCATAACTGGTTCAACAAAGGCCATGGTTTGTGCTATCCTGCCTGTGGGAAGCGCAAATAAAAGATCCCTTGCTGCCTGTCGTAAAAAGAGTAGCCTATGTGGCGACAGCGGGTTTCCTCTAAAAAAAAGTGTCAGAATGACCATATGTTTGACGTCCAATAGCCGATGATAAGATAAAAAATCAATGTGCTCTAGTGGCGTCCTTAAATAAAACAAACTTTACTTTTACTTTTTCCTTCTCAAAATGGCTGTTGCTGCACATTTCTAAATTGATAAAAAATCTTACTTATGTTTTGTGTTTTTCACAGAGGCTTACACATGTTTACAGAAATGATTAACTTACGCTGATGCTAGTACAACGTCATGTTCATAGGCATGGCCAGCAAGTGTGGTGTGATTCGGCTCAATATTCAGCTGAAAGTATTAGCATTCAGTAAAAGTAGTGTATTTTAGTGAGACCAAGTGTCTGAGTAACCATATGCTACATTGTAGATATCAAATAGATGTAATTTCAAATATACTGAGATGTGATGAGACATACATTCGTTTTTTTATATATATATACTAGTGATATTTTAATCATCTATTATAATCAAACATTGATTGGTTGGCTCTACCAATATGATGGTTGATTATAAAAGTCCATAAATGTGATGGTTGATTATAAAAGTCCATAAATGTGATGGTTGATTATAAAAGTCCATAAATGTGATGGTTGATTATAAAAGTCCATAAATGTGATGGTTGATTATAAAAGTCCATAAATGTGATGGTTGATTATAAAAGTCCATAAATGTGATGGTTGATTATAAAAGTTCATAAATGTGATGGTTGATTATAAAAGTCCATAATTGATTGTGTTGTAAAATGTTAACTGCAATTGTTGATTATTCCATAAATGTGAAGTTGATTATAAAAATAATTGATTGTGTTGTTTTTTTTTTTTGAAGTGATGTAAATGGGTTGGGTTTTTTTTTGGGGGGGGGGGTTTCAAGTATAACTAAAAGAAAAAGATATTAAATTGTTATTAAATTAAAAGTTAAATTGGTTATTTGTAGGATGTCCTGGTGAGTACAACATGATCCTTATAGTTTAAATCCTTCTCAAGCTCATATTATTGTAACCGATTAATTATATAATCAGAAGTTGATCGGTTGGTGCAAGCCGCTTATAGCTGATGATTGGAGATGTCCTTTACTACTACAATTTTGACTATCTAAATGCAAACATTATGGGGAAAATTATTTCATCTCATGATGATGATAACTCGTTAATGGCATACCTTGAAATCTTTATCCAGTCCATAGTTCTTCAGAAAACCAATCACAGTCATAGCATCTGGCAAAAGAATTGAAAACACATTTGTATTAGGTACTACAAGTTAAAAAAGATGCTATGCAAATTATAATTTATAACACTAGTACATAGAAATAGGTTAACGGTTTAGTTTATTTAGTACTTGGACATATGACCATTTGACCACAGACATACTAAAAAGAATCATGGCTCTGTAATATTGGGTTCTTTTCCAGCTAAACAAGCACTTCTAACCTAACATGGCACCTTATCTTATCCACATACATTCAATAGTTATGATCTACATTTTTGACACACTGTGTTACTGATAACTCACCATAATCATACTGGTGTTTTGTGGGCTCCTTGGGTTTTGGTTCAATAAGCAGTGTTCCCGTAAACCCTATTTTCTTCTTATATGCTGCAAACAGAATCATGAACTATTTAACATTAGCTGTTACTCATTGACTATCTTCAAATTCTACAATACAAAATGTATTTTTACTTGAAACCTTGTGAGAATTGATAAATTTGCAAAAAAACCTCATCATGATAAAGAAAAGAATGCCCCCCTAACTCCAAAAGATATTTGGTATTAAATCTGAATGACAAAAACATAATATTTAAAATTGCATTTGCATAAAGAAAGTCAAAAGAATGTTTTGACAAGGTTGTGTTGCCTTTCATGAATCACTTTCAGATGATTCATCTATAGAAAGACTGCCACTCCCATGATAGTTGGAATATGTCATAAGCACAGTTTATAGTTGTCATTATTTGCTTTAATCTAAACTATAAAAATTGTTTCCACTATTAAAATAGTTGAATATGTCATAAGCAAAGTTTATAGTTGCTTTTATGTAAACAATAAAAATTGTTTACACCAAAAAGATGAAATAGTTTGCACACTATTAAAATAGTGTATATCTCCCTTTTAACCAATGATGTGTTATTTCTGCAAAACTGATGGTCGATAATTTTACTGATGACAAGATATGACATTTTTTATAGGGATACATTGATTCAGTTTGGTCTTCATATAGTTTAGACAATCAAAATATAATAACAGCCAAATAAGTATTCATGTATCGTTTCTCAAAACACGAAAACCATTACCCAATGCCATTTTAAAGAACATGGCCATGTGGTCCAGCTCTGACCTCACATCGGTGTTGAGAAGAGAATGGAAACCTTCTCGTCCTCCCCAGAACACTGTAACAAGACAAGCATTTATACAGGTGAATTTCAAATTAAAGGCATACTGTCACAGATTTTAAGGACCATATTTCAATAATAAATAATAAATCAAAATTACATTAATTTTTACAGACCAAACCTAGCTATTGCATTACTTTAACTACACCATGATGGAGTGAAATCCATGTCAACCCTCTCAGCAATGTTAGTTTTTGAATTATGGACCATTGCCATAATTCAATTATTTTTACAAAATATCTTTAATAAGTGGAGTATGGTGGTTACGTAGATTGTTGAATAAAGTACATTTAGGGACAAATCAAATACATATATATTTTAAGTAATACTTTGTTAGGCCATGTAATATGTCAGTGGTCTGACAATATGCCTTTAAAAGTAAAATAATTTAAATAAACCAACTTGAAAACAATAAATTCTTTATTATTATTTCATTCTTTTAAAAAATTTTTAAAGATTAAAGAGCCAAATTTTACAAAGTTTGTTTTTGACTTGCTACATTTAGGGGCAGAATTTAGCTCAGTCAGTTGAGTGCTCGCTTGAGGTGCTTGCATAATGGGATTGAACCACCTCAGTGGATCCATTCAACTGATTTGAGTTTTTTCTCATTCCAACCAGTGTACCACAACTGGTTAAAGGTTGTGGTATGTGCTTTCCTGTCTGGAAAAAGTGTATAAAAGATCCCTTGCTGCATTAGGAAAAATATAGCTGGTTTCCTGTTGACTACAGGTCAGAATTACAAAATGTTTGACTTCCAATAGTCGATCGGCCTCGGTGGCGTCGTGGTAGGCCATCAGTCTACAGGCTGGTAGGTACTGGGTTCGGATCCCAGTCGAGGCATGGGATTTTTAATCCAGATACTGACTCCAAACCCTGAGTGAGTGCTCCGCAAGGCTCAATGGGTTGGTGTAAACCACTTGCACCGACTAGTGATCCATAACTGGTTCAACAAAGGCCATGGTTTGTGCTATCCTGCCTGTGGGAAGCGCAAATAAAAGATCCCTTGCTGCTAATCGGAAGAGTAGCTCATGTAGTGGCAACAGCGGGTTTCCTCTCAAAATCTGTGTGGTCCTTAACCACATGTCTGACGCCATATAACCGTCAATAAAATATGTTGAGTGCATCATTAAATAAAACATTTCTTTCTTTCTTTCTTTTTTCCAATAGCCGATGATTAATTAAACAATGTATTCTAGTGCTGTCATTAAACAAAACAAACAAACTTTTGCATACATTTACCCTGTATGAACAATGCTTAAACACTTGTCTTTAAATATAAAAAAAAACCCTTGCTTCGTAAATTCAGCCCAAAATGTTTGGAATGTACTAATAAAGAAAGTTATTTCTAGGTACAGTGAAACCTCTCAAGACCGGACCCTCTGTAAACCGGAATTCCATCAAAACCAGACGTTTTACAGAGTCCCTCTTTAAAAACTAGTACAGAACTTAACCTCTCTAAAGCGGATCTCTCAATACCAGACATTTATATTGGTACCATGGGTGTCCGGTTTAGAGGGATTTTACTGTTTGTATTTTACATAATTTATAAATATATTTTAAATTTAAGCTGCAATCCTATGTGCAACATGATAAATAACTGATTCTGATTAACTGTCTCAAACTCAGAACTTTAGTTAAGTATATAACTATTATAAGTGTAGCTCACCAAAGTTCTCAGCATTGAGTTTCTTGGCCACTTCCATACATTTCTTTACCTGAGCAGCAGCACAGGCAAACACATGGGCGTCAGGATTAGTGCTGGCACCATTCATGTACCTATGAAGTGTTAATAAATATTGTGCAAACACTATATAATTATAACAAAAGTTTTCCGTAAAATGAATTGGACATTGAAACACCGTAAATGGGGTGGGGGGTGGGGAGGGGTAGAGTGATAAATGTGTATAAATCTTTTAGTGTTCATGCTCACAAGTCACAAAATTTATAAGCATGCAGTATTTTAATTGCAGATACCAATGGTTATTAACAAAATTTACACATTGCCAGTGTGCGCTAAGGTGCATTGTACAAGATACAGAAATATTTATTTTTTATAAATGTTTATTTTGTTTAACGACACCACTAGAGCACATTGATTTATTAATCATCAGCTATTGGATGTCAAACATATGGTTGTTTTGACACAGTCAAAGAAATGAAACCCGCTATGTTTTTCCATTCACTAATACTTATTTATTCCGACATATCTCTGTTCTCATTGTATTGATACTTGTACATGAATGTGTATTATTATTTAGAAAATCACAATTGATTATTTTAAGTGTGTGTGGTTAATAAAGAAGTACAATTCTTGAATTAATTGCCATGTGGTAGCCTTCTGGTACCTGAACGACCATTCTAAGCTTATTTTGATGCCTGATATTTTTAGTTGTCATTTTTCTTGCAGTTTATTGTACTGATAACATATAAGGTAAGAAAAGTTAGGAATTTAAATAACCGTATATATTGTGTATATTGTATCACTTATTTATGCAGTATACAGGGCCGTAGTTAGGATTTTTTGTTTTGGGGAGGGGGCCAACTGAGTAGTTAATAGTCTAAAACTCCTTAACCGGTTAAAAAGAGAATTTTGTTTCTATAATTTTTTCCAGATTTTTTTCCGCTAGCTACGGCCCTGGTATATATTGAGAGAGATTGGGTAAGTGCATAGATATATTAATATACATGTATTCTGACAACAGAAATTTTGAATACTTAATAAAATAAATCACCTTGGGTGTGCAAAAAGGTTTGATGTGGCCCACAGCAGTTTCACTCCAGTCTTAGTCTGTAATTGCTGAACTAGTTCAACAATCTCATCTAAATTCTTGTTCGTCTCAGCAAGGTTGTTTCCTTCAGGGGCAATATCTCTAAGAGACAAGAATAAAATAAATCTTATAAATATACAATATACTAATATCAGTACAGCATCATTATTTAATAATATACTGTCATTCTTATTGCTTAATTTTAGTATTGCTTACTTTCAACATTATTAAGGTTAAATCAGGTCATGATATTCAATTTTAAAAGAAAACCTTAAAAGGATTACAAATGTCATGGCACATATAACCGTTTTAGCCTCTGGTGTAATATTCTAAACAAATATTATCACTGAAATTACATTAAGATATTAGTCATCAGTATTGTTAAAATTTTATTTCATTGACCATAAGTCTTAACAAAAAATATAGCAAAGCTTTAGTTTCCAGATCATCACTGTGAAGTTGTCAAACAGATGTCTTTAAGTTAATAACCCACATACGTATATGGAAACAGCAGGTATGTTAGAAAATAACAAATCTACAAACCTGTCGTGGAATGTCCAGTGTTTGATGCCAAGTTTTGTGAAGAACTCGAACGCCGCTCTTACTCGTCTCTTGGCATTCGCCATGCTGTTGCTGCCATCATCCCAAGGTCTTTTTAGGGTCGGGAACCCAAACGGATCAGCTCCTGGTTAAACGTATATACAATGTACTGTATACAGCAAAATAATGTGAGTAATAGTGTTGAGTGAATATAGTTGCCTCTATCCATCTGTTTCAAATAGTCTTAAACCATCCTACTATTCTTACAATTTTTTTAATATAACAGTACAATCTGGCCTGTATTTAAGAGGCCCTTTTTGGTACTCTTTTTCTGGACCAATTGAGAACAATATTCGTCTGTAGTCTCATATACATTCTATATATATAATGGTCTGTAGTCTCATATACATTCTATATATATAATAGTTGTTAGTATTAAAAATATACGGCATCAAACAACTCACAAGTGCTAGGAATATGTTGTCCAGTTAGGCTATTTTAAAGGAACATTCCATAAGTTTGGATTAATATAACCTTTTAAATGCTTTTCTGAATTTTCCAAAATTGAAGAGTGAGCCGGATGAACGTAAGCTCGTATGTTTGTGATAATTATATAGATAATAATAAATACCAATATAAATTGAGACATATTTACACATTTTCACTGAACTGACAATTTACAAGGACATAACAAATTGAAAAATATTAATTACCTGTCCCTCTGAAGGTATGCCAAAAGCAGACAGAAAATCTCAACCATTCCTCTATAGTTCGGCCCATAATTACCTAAGAAAACCAAAACTGTGTTGTTTAAAAATATTTTCACAGAAAAACTCTTTATAAACGTCGCAAGATTACTTAAACTTAAAATTAGGCAAGCAGCAACCATGCTTTAATTAGATTATTTAAGTATTTAATTAAAATTGCGTGCATGTTTAAGATAAAAGTAAGTTAGTTAAAAGAGATTGGTATTTCTCCTTTACATTATCTTATTATAATAGCCCTATTAGAAGTATTTGAACATTTTTTTTAACACTGTAGTCTGTACACGGATATCTTAGGAAGGAAGGAAATGTTTTATTTAACGACACACTCAACACATTTTATTTACGGTTATTTGTCGTCGGACACAGATATTGAGAGAGAAAACCCGCTGTCGCTACTTTATGGGCTACTCTTTCTCGATTAGCAGCAAGGGATCTTTTATATGCACCATCCCACAGACATGATAGCACATACCACGGCCTTTGATATACCAGTCGTGGTGCACTGGCTGGAACGAGAAATAGCCAAATGGGACCACCGACGGGGATCGATCCTAGACCGACTGGGCATCAGGCGAGCGCTTTACCACTGGGCTACGTCCCGCCCCTCGGAGATCTTAGATGCTCAGCAGCGGTAATACATGAAGAATTATTAATTTTGAAAAAAACCTAGAGATTCATTGCCTGTGAAGGCCGTGTCTGTTAGTTAAAACTTGGGAAGCGTTGACGCTTTTATATTCATTAATTAACATTATAAATAGGATGGAGCCTGAGAGAGGTCGGCATGTCCCCTTCACCCCAACTTACTGCCCTGTGTTTTGATGTGCTTGACAAGCAAATACCTGGGTAACTTTCGTTTCGCAATCAACGCACGCTCAGAGTTCAAAAGTGTTAAGTTTAAGTAAACAATCATCAACAAAAAAACAGTAAGCAGGATACAGATAGATAGAATTGACAAAATGATCATCCAAGTCTTTACTATTACGTGTTTTAACATAGTACAAGTATGAAAAAGTTACAGTTTGTTTTGTTAAACGACATCACTATCTAAAGCACACTGATGTATTAATAATCGGTATTGGATGTCAAACATTTTGACATATAGTCTGAGAGAAAAATCCGCTAAATTTTTCCATTAGTAGCAAGGGCTCTTTTATACGCACTATCCCAAAGACAGGATAGCACATTCCACGACGTTTGATATAGTAATCGTGGTGAACTGGCTGGAACGAGAAATAGTTAGCCCAATGGGCCCACAGACGGGGATCGAACCCCAGAGCGCATTTCTCCTTTACATTATCTTATTATAATAGCCCTATTAGAAGTATTTGAACATTTTTTTTAACACTGTAGTCTGTACACGGATATCTTAGGATGGAAGGAAATGTTTTATTTAACGACACACTCAACACATTTTATTTACGGTTATTTGGCGTCGGACACACAGATATTGAGAGAGAAAACCCGCTGTCGCTACTTTATGGGCTACTCTTTCTCGATTAGCAGCAAGGGATCTTTTATATGCACCATCCCACAGACATGATAGCACATACCACGGCCTTTGATATACCAGTCGTGGTGCACTGGCTGGAACGAGAAATAGCCAAATGGGACCACCGACGGGGATCGATCCTAGACCGACCACGTATCAGGCGAGCGCTTTACCACTGGGCTACGTCCCGCCCCTCGGAGATCTTAGATGCTCAGCAGCGGTAATACATGAAGAATTATTAATTTTGAAAAAAACCTAGAGATTCATTGCCTGTGAAGGCCGTGTCTGTTAGTTAAAACTTAGGAAGCGTTGACGCTTTTGTATTCATTAATTAACATTATAAATTGTTTTTTCTATCATTTAAAAAAATAATAGGTTGGAGCATGAGAAAGGTCGGCATGTCCCTTTCACCCCAACTTACTGCCCTGTGTTTTGATGTGCTTGACAAGCAAATACCTGGGTAACTTTCGTTTCGCAATCAACGCACGCTCAGAGTTCAAAAGTGTTAAGTTTAAGTAAACAGTCATCAACAAAAAAGCAGTCAGCAGGATACAGATAGATAGAATTGACAAAATGATCATCCAAGTCTTTACTATTACGTGTTTTAACATAGTACAAGTATGAAAAAGTTACAGTTTGTTTTGTTAAACGACATCACTATCTAAAGCACACTGATGTATTAATAATCGGTATTGGATGTCAAACATTTTGACATATAGTCTGAGAGAAAAATCCGCTACATTTTTCCATTAGTAGCAAGGGATCTTTTATACGCACTATCCCAAAGACAGGACAGCACATTCCACGACGTTTGATATAGTAATCGTGGTGAACTGGCTGGAACGAGAAATAGTTAGCCCAATGGGCCCACAGACGGGGATCGAACCCCAGAGCGCATCAGGCTAGCGCTCTCAAGGATAATGTAAATATATAGAGGATATTTCATGTTTTTCGTCAAATATGATTTATATCTCGTCGAGTGAAGTTTGCAATCATATCTCACGAGTCGCGCTTGCACGACGAGTGTGATATGATTGCAAACTTCACGAGATACATAAATCATATCTGACAAAAAACATGAAATTTTCTATTTATTATATAACTTTTAGCAATTTACCTTTATTTTTAAAATGCCAGCAGCAAAATAGACCCAGCTTTCTTACAGTGAAAATAACACTTTCTACAGTGACGATAACAATAGTGAAATTTTTACTCTAAAATGTGTTATCGTCACTGAGTGACTGATAACACTTTTATTCCACTGATATTTTAAGATATTTCACTAAATGTTATATAATAAATATATTTCTTACACACCCGTGAGAACATCATTCGTTATTTTTGATAACACATACTTCTTTACACATGTACGTATTAACCATTTCAAGACATACGACTGGCTGCTGCTAGGTGATGACCAGGTTATCAATGGCATACATCCAATGAAAAAACAGCACTATCGAAATCGATTACACTGTGACGTATCGTTAACCTGTTAATCATTTGTCTATGACGCGTAAGTTAGCTGCAAGTGTAAAGGCTGTAAATAACTTTTAGTCGAAAAAGATGTAAAACTTTGCTTAAAACCTGGTTTTTGAGGGTATGTTAAAAATAGAATAATACAGTCGTGTCCGTTAGATACCATTTATCTTACAACTCGTTGTTTTAAAACGTATCAAACTCGCTTTCGCTCGTTAGTTACATTTTAAAACAACTCGTTGTAAGATGAATGGTATCAAACGGCCACTCGTGTATTATTCTCTATATATGGTTGCATGAGCGGAAGTGTCATACGGAATTTATGAAACGAGTTTAGGAATATTTTATTCTCTGAGCGGGAGCAAGGGATATAAAACATTTTCCAAATAAGTTTTATAATTATGTATGGCATTTCGACGAATGTTATAATTTATTTATTATTCACAAAACTAGGATTTATAATTTAAACAAAAACCCCGTTAAATATGATTACAATCGCTTCACAATCGATGTTAATAACATTCAGCGGTGTCAATTACAGTGACGTTGAATGCTATCAATATCATAGCCGCGACTGTCGTAAGCTTTCAGCTACTACAACAACTACAATGACGTAAGAAGTGTGTCATAACAGTTTTCAATATATTATTATGACCCATGCCATAAAGATAGCGTGTGTGTGTGTGTGTGTGGGGGGGGGTGTACGATATCAATGTAACCGTTTATTGTAGACCATATGGATAGTAAACTGTAATACATGTATAAACATTAATATACACGTGTATTTTCATCATATATTTATTTTTACATGATGGCTAAAACATACCATAGCCTTTTATATACCAGACAGTCGTGGTGCACTAGTTGGGACGGGGGAATACTATCTGAGAATGAGGTGATTCGATCCTACGATGCAAGATGTAGAACTATTTTTTAAAACACAATATCTCCAACGATAACTTATTATTATCATACAGACATTATATCTTGACTAAATATACCAGATTGCGTGCATTTAGCCTGAACCTAGTAAATGCAGTACATTACAAGTTGTTGTTACTACCTCAGTTGGGTTATACTGCTTAAATACCAAGGTCTCTGAAGGACCCGCCATCGACTTTGAAAGGTATCTTGGGAATGCCTGCAAATAAATAAATAAATAAAAGCAAAAGAAAGGAATTATATTAATGAAGAACATTTTAGCATATTTTCTGTTTCTGTTACTTTGACATGCCGGAGACACACACACACACACACACACACACACACACACGCAAACACACGCCACACAGAAAGAGAGAGAGAGAGAGAGAGAGAGAGAGAGAGAGAGAGAGAGAGAGAGAGAGAGAGAGAGAGAGAGAGAGATAAGGGGTGGAAGGGGACAGCTTTCGTCACATAGGTTACCCCTACCAAAAATCAGCAAGGAATATTTTATATGACAACATATACCACGATCATTGAAACACGAAGTACGGGTTAAGACGAGTTAACTGATGAACATCAATTTTATGATCCATCGCACCTTAGGCATGCGCTATACCATTGAGATAACCCCCCCCCCCCCCCCCCCCCCTCCACTCCGCGAGCGTTTCCCAAAAGATAATAAATAAAGATCGGACCACAGACCACGTTATGTCGCGAACTACACTTTCAGTATCTGTTCATAAAGGCGTAGACAAAATCTGCTGTAATTTAATTAATAATTAAGATGAATTTTTTATGATGAAAGTTTAAATTAACTCTTATATTATAAAAAAAATTTAAATGTAATACAAAATGTCCGTTTTTCAAAATGTCATTTTAATCATTGACAAATGAAACTGACGAAAAATTTGAACTTATTCTTTTCAAATGGAATACATTTTTTTACTATACACAGTTTTCTAAGAAAAGTGTATTGAAAACATACATGTACCTTCTGCCAATTTTGAGTAAGCTAATGCAATGTGGGGGCAGTAGATGTATTTTTAAATATTGTAAGCAAGGTACAAAAAATACTTGTTAATTAAATTATGCATTTAATTGTCGTTAAAGAACACTCCTTTATGATATATATGCATGACTGATACATAGTATACTTGGTGACACTGCGTTCATATCAGTAATACGATAGTATAGATACAATGACTGCTACACCTCTTACACACACACATACACACACACACACACACAGAGAGAGAGAGAGAGAGAGAGAGAGAGAGAGAGAGAGAGAGAGAGAGAGAGAGAGAGAGAGAGAGAGAGAGAGAGAGAGAGAGAGAGAGAGAGAGAGAGAGAGAGAGAGAGAGAGAGAGAGATACAAAAAGAGAAATAGGGGGTGGTTGATGGGGACAGCTATCGCCACATAGGTTACCCCTACCGAAAATCAGCAAGGTATATTTTATATGCATTTATCTATGTACTAGACAACATATACCACGATTCTTGAAATACGATGCACTGGTTGAGACGAGTTAACTGATGAACCTCAATTTTATGATCCACCGCACCTTAGGCATGCGCTGTACCATTGAGATACCCACCCACGTTATGTCGCGAACTACACTTTCAGTATCTGTTCATGAAAGCGTAGACGAAATCTGTTGTAATTTAATTAATAATTAAGATGACATTTTTATGATGAAAGTTTAAATGAACTCTTATGTTGTAAAAGTGTTTTAAATGTAATACAAAAATGTCCTTTTCAAAATGTCATCTAATTCATTAACTGGCAAAAAATTGGAACTTATTCTTTTCATATGGGATATATTTTTTACTATATACAGTTCTTAAAGGAAAGTGTATGGAAAAAATACATGTACCTTCTGCCAATCTATCGAGTAGGGTAATTTTTTAAAAAGCCGCTATGTGGAGGCAGTAGATGTATTTTTAAATATTGTAGACCAGGTACAAGAAATACATGTTAATTAAATTATGCACTTAATTGTCGTTGAACAACACTCCTTTATGATATATGCATGACTGATACAAAGTATACTTGGTGACACTGCGTTCATATCAGTAATACGATAGTACAGATACAATGACTGTTACGCCTCTTTTACACACACACACACACACACACACACACACATACACATACACACACACACACATACACAGACACACACACACACACATACATTGTTTAACGAGACCACTAGAGCACATTGATTTATTAATGATCGGCTATATTAGATGTCAAACATTTAGTAATTTGGAATTATAGTCTTAGAGAGGAAACCCGCTACATTTGTCCATTAGTAGCAAGAGATCTGTTATATGCACCATCCCACGGACAGGATAGCATACACCACGGCCTTTGGTGCACTGGGTGGGACGAGAAATAACTCAGTGAGCCCATCGATGGGGGGGAGAGAGAGAGAGAGAGAGAGAGAGAGAGAGAGAGAGAGAGAGAGAGAGAGAGAGAGAGAGAGAGAGAGAGAGAGAGAGAGAGAGAGAGAGAGAGAAAGAGAGAGAGACAGACAGACAGACAGACAGACAGAGACAGAGACAGAAAACATGTAATCATTTTATTTTCAGTATGACCTAAATGCAAGTGTAACATTATATGGCTTGGGAAAACAATCACTTCTGTTTAATCTGATACAGGGGTCGAAACTGGCTGAAATTTTTACAGGACATTCGGTCCGGCATGTTGCAAATTCTGCAGGCCCGAATAAAAACATGCCTGACCAAACATCTATACTATAGTATGCAAGGTGTTTTTAACAGTTTCCGATCGTTCTGACCGTGTTTTCTTTTTGTGGCTGTTTTGAAGAAACTAAAAAGAAAAAACCCAGAACAGGACAGGACAAGAAAAAGGGTACGATGTATAATGCATAATTTTTTAGTGAATTTATTTTTATACGTTATCTTTTGAAATCCATTTCATAGCCTGGTGGGACGTAGCCCTCTGGTAAAGCGTTCGCCTGATGCGCGGTCGGTCTAGGACCAATCCCCGTCGGTGGGCCAATTCCAGCCAGTACACCACGACTGGTATATCAAATGCCGTGGTATGTGCTATCCTGTCTGTGGAATGATGCGTATAAAAGATCCCTTGCTACCAATGAAAACATGTAGCGGGTTTCATCTCTAAGACTATATTATATGTCAAAATTACCAAATGTTTTGACATCCAACAGCCGATGATTAGTAACTCAATGTGCTCTAGTGGTGTCGTTAAACAAAACAAACTTTAACTTTTTACAACTTGTCAATAGCGGGACAAAGATACATGAAATCTATTGTATTCATACATATTCATACGACATTACACATGGCAGTGGGCGTGTTACGGCCGCATCCTATGCGGCTTGTTTGATCATACAACGCAGCCTACGTACCTGGGAAAAACTCGGCGTCGTCAGCATCGTACTTGGTGGCGGCTGAGGTCCCAGGGTTGGCAGACGTTGGAGCAAACGAAGACATTGCTGGTCAGAACAGTCACCTCTCGAGACACTAACAAAAAAAGGCCTACACAGCCTTGCACAGCAAAGGGAGCATGACCAAGGTCACTGGACTGCGAGATACGACAGTGTAATGTGATCAGGTCACGTTGACCTCGTGTAGTTATTATTTTACATGCATGAGTTGATTGTTGTGGAGTTTCTCATGCATTTCCTTTTAACTTATTGCTCTGTGCATATATCCAATTATTAAGGTTCAAGAACGCTGTCCTGGACAAACACCTATATTGGTTATTCTTTTGTCCCAATCAACCAGTGTTCCATGACTTGTATATCGAAGGCCGTGGTATATGCTGTCCTGTCTTTGACAAAATGCCGATTCAAAACAAAAGCCGGGGCGGAAATCTAGCTCAGTCGGCAGAGGTCTCGCCCGAGGTGTTTTGGTCATAGGTCAACACCCCTTGGTGAACCTATTGGATTTTCCTCGTCCCAACAAGTACACTACCACTGGTATATCAAATACCGTGGTATGAGTTGTCATGCTTGTGGGAATGTGCATATAAAAGATAAGTTACTGCTATGAAGGCTGTATGTCAATGTGTTTTAGTAGTATCGTTGGTTTTTGCTCGTCCTAACCAGTGACCCACGACTGGTATATCAAAAACCGTGGCATGTGTTGTCCTGTCTGTGGGAAAGTGCAAATAAAATATCCCTTACTGCTAATGAAAATAATTATAACGGGTTTCTTCTAAAGACTATGTTTCACAATTACCATATGTTGGACATCCAATAACGGATGATTCATTAATCAATGTGCTCTAGTGGTGACGTTAAACAAAACAAACTTTTGTAGTAGTGTCTCTTTAAAATAATAAGAATTATAAAACACATCTTGCTGTTTTTCGGTAGGCGTAGCCTATGTGGTGGTTTGTCGTTCATTATATAGACAAAGTGTCCATGGGAATAATCATATTAATTTTTTTTTAACCAACATCTGATATAAAGTTTGTATCCGATCCATCAGTGCCCCCCCCCCCCCCCCCCCGCCCACACACACTCCCAAATTCGTTCCTACGGGCCTGTGATGCTGTCGTTAAACAATCCCGCTTTTTTCAGTTTTCTGACTAGAAGTGGCGGATCTAGGGGGGGGGGGAGAGAGGGGCGGTAGGGGCATTTATATTTTTATTTCATTTTTTATGTTGGAGAATCCGACAGAAATCCCTTCGGCCACATGTCATTGGGGCTCCCCTAAATGGATTTTCTGGATCCGCCACTGACTAATTAAGGTCTGACAGTTTGATTTTAATCATATATACTAAAACGCAAAAGAAACGCAGGTCCTGAAAATGCGAAAGAATTGCACTTTGTAAAGCAGTATCTTTGGTGGAATTGAACCTCAACTGTGTTAAAGGACATGGCACACACCCACACCGCAGTCCCACCTGCGTGTCAATTTCATTACCTGTGTGACGTCACGAATTCTCAAAACACGTTGTTTGCACGTGCTGGATCATCCGTATCATGAATCCAGTGCAAACACACTCATTGAAATGCTTATAAAGCCTACACACCTGGATTTAATCGCATAAATTCAATTTGAGTAGTGACAGACAACAGAATCACATTTTAAAAATGCCGCGACTGACGCAACTCCAGCGAGGGATGGCCATCGGGATGTTGCAAGCCGGACAGACCCGTACTGCTGTAGCCAGACAATTGGGATGTCATGTTTCGACAATCGCACGCCTTTCTCAACGTCACCAAATCACTGGATCTGTGAACGATCGACCACGCACCGGCCGCCCGAGGGTGACAACCGCAGCCCTAGACCGGTACATCCGGGTGACCCACCTTAGGAATCGGATGCTGCCAGCAGCTAACACCGCTCACCAGGTGCGTGGTCCACGTGGTCCAGTGTCCGCCGATACCGTCCGACGCCGTCTGAGGGCAGCAGGACTCCGTAACCGCCGTCCTTATGTGGGACCAATATTGACCCCTCGGCACCGCCAACAACGTCAACAGTGGGCGCAACAACATCAAAGATGGCGACGTGGCCAGTGGCAACAAGTTCTGTTTACTGATGAGAGCCGTTACAATCTTTCCAACGCTGATGGCCGAATCCGAGTATGGCGACGTCGACATGAACGTTACTCCGACTGCTGCGTTCTGCAGGCCGACCGATGGGGCGGGGGTAGTGTGATGGTGTGGGGTGGGTTCTCATTCAACCACAGAACACAACTTCATGTGTTCAGACAACGCGTTAATGCCGCCGTGTACCAAAATGACGTCATCAACAATCACGTCGTTCCCTTCTTTGCCGCTCACCCACGTGTGCGCTTGCTGCAGCAAGACAATGCCAGGCCGCACACTGCCAGGGCAACACAGGCGTTGCTGGCTCAGCACAACATCCCAACGTTTGCCGTGGCCAGCCTTATCACCGGACATGGCGCCTATCGAACACGTCTGGGATGAAATCGGACGTCGCCTTCAGGCTCGCGGACAACCTCAGAATATGCAGGTGCTGGAGGCAGCATTGGTCCATGAATGGAACTCACTCCCTCAGGCATTCTTTCAACGGCTTGTCAACTCAATGAGGAGACGTTGCACTGCCTGTTTGAATGCCCAGGGTGGTCACACGCGATACTGACTTTGACAATGCTACAGGTCGTCTCTTTCACATTTTTAACATGGACCCCCACCCTACTTTATGACATGAAACAATAGCCAAAAAGGAATTCAATCAAACATTTCCAACACCAATGTGTGCCGAATTGGTGTAGCTCCAAAATAAATGTTGAAATCTTCATTTCGTTTTGTTTTTTTAATATTTTATATCCAATTTAATGAGAACCTGCGTTTCTTTTGCGTTTTAGTATATTTACAGTAGGCCTAAGTTGCAACAGGACGTGACACGCGTTACAAACAATATGCTGAGTTGTTATCCGGTTTCCCTTTTCCTGTCACTGGTCTCTTCGTGACATGCATATTATGTTTTAAAAGCAAACAGAACATTTCGTGGATTTTTGTTAGTAAATACAATACACTTTACTTCAGGAAATTCAGTGTTGTCGTAAAGTGCGGATGCAAGACTGTCGCTTCAGTTGTTATTGTAAGAGGGACTAGAATCAGTCACGCACATAGGTGTGTCATTAAAGGACTGCTAAAATAAGTATTTAGGTAAACATTATATGAGAAAAGAATACTGAAATAAAAAAACTGTTTACCAAATATATTCAAATCCCCCAACCACCCACCGAAAAAAACCCACTTTGCAAATGTAAAATTTTGTAACTAAAAAACATTGGGGGCGGGACGTAGACCAGTGGTACAGTGCTCGCCTGATGCTCGATCGATCTAGGATCGATTTCCGGGTAGCGTCTACTCATATCTTAAAAAGAAAATCCTTTGGTTTTTGCAGAAATTGTGTATCGATTTGTATATGTGTAGGCGCATATGCAGGCGGAGGGTTTTGGAGTCGAAAGCCCTTCCTGCGCAAGGAAATTTTCTTCTTTTTTCTCCAATATATTTTCAGGGGGAGCATGATTCGACCCCCCCCCCCCCTCCCCCCACCTACAAACTTCGCTTGTCAAAATTAAGACCCCTCTGCTATCATCCCTACACACGCGCTTGGGGCGATACCCAAAATGGCCTCACCAAACAGTCTAAACTATATAGGGGGAGGAAGTACAAAATGAACAAGAGTATCTTCTACAGCTGGACAAAAAGGGAGACTTCTAAACTAAAAACCGGCCTCGGTGGCGTCGTGGGAGGCCATCGGTGTACAGGCTGGTAGGTACTGGGTTCGGATCCCAGTCGAGGCATGGGATTTTTAATCCAGATACCGACTCCAAACCCTGAGTGAGTGCTCCGCAAGGCTCAATGGGTAGGTGTAAACCACTTGCACCGACCAGTGATCCATAACTGGTTCAACAAAGGCCATGGTTTGTGCTATCCTGCCTGTGGGAAGCGCAAATAAAAGATCCCTTGCTGCTAATCGGAAGAGTAGCCCATGTAGTGGCGACAGCGGGTTTCCTCTCAAAATCTGTGTGGTCCTTAACCATGTGTCTGACGCCATATAACCGTAAATAAAATTTCTTTCTTTCTAAACTAAAAAAAATAACTTTTTCATACTTTTCGGGTTGAAGACAGCTGGACCTCCTCCCGCACCTCTAACCCCTTTCCTCCAGAGTTACTGCCCGCTTTAAACCCTACCATTAACGTACAGTTAATCACTGCAGCCAGTATAACGATTTACGATCATTAATAAACTCAAAAACTGTTAATTAAAAAAAAAACACTAAAAAAAAACACCCCATAAAACCACACAAAAAACCCGCACCAAAAAAACCCCTTGATGCGCGGTCAATCTAGGATCGATCCCTGTCTGTGGCCCAAAGGACTATTTCTCGTTCCAGCCAGTACACCACGACTGATATATCAAATGCCGTGGTATGTGCTATCCTGTCTGTGGGATGGTGCATATAAAAGATCCCTTGCTACAAATAGAAAAATGTAGCGGGTTTATGTCGAAATAACCAAATGTTTGACATTTAACAGCCGATGATTAATATAGCAATGTACTCTAGTGGTGTCGTTAAACAAAAAAGACTCTCTTCTGGCGAGAAATCCCGGGAGATAAATGTTTTGACTGGTTAAATGAATAGAGACGTCACAAAGATAAAGCAAATATCAAGCTCGGATTTGAAAGTACATCGAGTACAGTAAACATTGATTTAACCTAAACAGCATGCTGGTGCATGATGCAGGAGTTAGATCGAATGAATGAGTGAATGAACGGGTAGATGATCCAGTAAACAAACAAATGAACGAATATATATGGATGGATGGAAGGATGGTTGGATGGATGGATGAATGGAAAGATGAATGGAAAGATGTTTAAAAGAGTTTTGTTTTTGTTGGTTACATAAAAATCTGGATTTCCATATCTTACCTTTATGCCCGGCGCAGACGAGCGTTTTTTAACGCATACGTCTGCGTTAAAAAACGCAGACGGGTGCGTCTCGTGTGCGCCAACCTGCGATTCGTTCCTGCGATCCACTGACGATTTCTTTAATTAATTAATTTATTTATACTTTACTCTAGGAAAAATAACAAAGATTAAATGTAATTTATTAATACATTTTAAAACATAATAAACTTTATTTAAAACATTATGTACAATATACTATTGCGATATAAATCTTTCTTATTTCACAATTGTTTGTTTTAATTATTATTATTAGGCATAGTACAATGAATGCAATAATTTATATTTTTTAATTTCATCTATTTAGAAATGTCATTAATTACACATGCCTAGTCTTTGTTTCAAAGATGAGCAGTTGGAAATTATTTGTGTTGAAACATTTACATCTTAATAATTTTTAATGGTCGGGTCTGTTTTCACAGTTCTATTCATCACTGAAACCAATAATGGTTAATATCGTTATATGCTGATATATGACATTGGATTGTTGGTTTTTTCATAAATGTGAACGCAACGCAGACGCAAGTAGGCGCACACGTGCGTTTTTAGACGGATGCGGCAGGAGACGGATGCGTTTGTGCGTCTAAAATCATATTTCAAAAATCGACGCAGCGCTAAAAAACGCAACGCAGAGGGGGTCGCACAGAATGCGCTTTTACTGCGTTCGTACGGATGCGTTTTTTAACGCAAGACGCATGCGTTAAAAAACGCTCGTCTGCGCCGGGCATTACAGGCCCGGTATGGAAAGATCTTTAACAGAGTTTTGTTTTTGTTGTTTACATAAAAATCTGGATTTCCATCTTACCGTTACAGGCCCGAATGCAGAGTGTGTGTGTGTGTGTGTGGGGGGGGGGGGGGGGGCGGGTTTTTTCATCGACTTTACATACATTTTTGGGGCTGTCGAATACATTATCGATCGCCAAGTTTAGATACCATGCCTGGGTGAGATATTGAGGCCTTCCCCAGAAAACTTTAAAAATTAAATGTTTGAAATGCCGTTTCAAGACATTTGTTTTGCCCTGGTCTCAGTCGCTGGCTATCCAGAGGTTGGGACCAGGGTGGACGTGCCTGAAACCTCTGATGGGCACGTTAATAGGGTTCCACGATCCACTTTTTAATTTGTTGGTGCCATGACCAGAATGTCAAATACGTATATGACATATGTTATCTGATACGCATTCAGATTTCAAGAAATATTAATTTAAAAAAATAGATTTAATGTTTTAAAGTGGGGAAGTGGGTACAAACATATCTTTAAATTTGAAACAGCACACGCCCCACTCTTTACCCTTCCTACGCTAGTGTTAGTAGGTCTATTGTTTCTTTTTATTATTCTATTTTAATATTAAACAATGATACGATATATGTCCAGTTTAGGACTTTAAATTCATAAACAGGACATACCAGTATGGACAATGTTGAGTGCCTTGCTGAAGCCGATAACCTACAAGCGAACAATAACGTTAACACTATATAGCCTACACGGATCTTGAAGCAAAATACCAATGCTATAATCATATTAGCGAGAAATAATTGTGTTCACGATCTCTGATTGGTTAGCTTAGTACTTTGGAAATATCAATAGTATATGACCCGGATACTACAAATTCCAGGTGTGTGTATCGAACATAATATTGACTTGACCTGAATACAGAACCAAACACATGGTCGAGAAGTTCAAATTCGTCTCATGGAGGAGAAGTAGAAGAAGAAATGTTTTATTTAAAAGAAAGAAAGAAATGTTTTATTTAACGACGCACTCAACACATTTTATTTACGGTTATATGACGTCAGACATATGGTTAAGGACCACACAGATTTTGAGAGGAAACCCGCTGTCGCCATTACATGGGCTACTCTTCCGATTGGCAGCAAGGGATCTTTTATTTGCGCTTCCCACAGGCAGGATAGCACAAACCATGGCCTTTGTCGAACCAGTTATGGATCACTGGTCGGTGCAAGTGGTTTACACCTACCCATTGAGCCTTGCGGGTTTGGAGTCGGTATCTGGATTAAAAATCCCATGCCTCGACTGGGATCCGAACCCAGTACCTACCAGCCTGTAGACCGATGGCCTGCCACGACGCCACCGAGGCCGGTGCCGTGGTATGTATTATCCTGTGCATATAAAAGATCCCCTGCTGCTCTATCTATATGGTCCTTAAACATATGCCTGACGCCATATAACCGTAAATAAAATGTGTTGAGTGCGTCGTTAAAGAAAACATTTCCTTCCTTTCTTCCATGGGCCCATTGGACTATTTCTCATTCCAGCCAGTGCACCACGACTGGCATATCAAAGGCCGTGGTATGTACTACCCTGTCTGTGGGATGGTGCATATAAAAGATCCCTTGCTGCTTATCGAAAAAGAGTAGCCCATGAAGTGGCGACACCGGGTTTCCTCTCTCAATATTTGTGTGGTTCTTAACTATATATGTCTGACGCCATATAACCGTAAATGAAATGTGCTGAGTGCGTCGTTAAATACAAAAATGTCCTTCCTCCCTTCCTTCCAATAGCCAACGATTAATAAATCAATGTACTCTAGTGGTGTCGTTAAACATATATTCCTTTCCTTTTCTTCCATCATAATCAACAGCCAATCTGCGCTCTAAGTAAATGTCAGTGTGAACATCATGCCGTTTTCCTGTTTATCGACATGTCCGCGTGTTCGTTATTTAATCAAACCGGCAGGTAACACACACAATCTACCAGCAGTCACCTGAACTTCGAACCTACAGGTACTTGCCCGCTTTATATTTAAATCGCTTACAGTCACTGTGAATTGTGTTTATGCAAGGCCACATTGTGGGGTTTGTCAGGAAACGCAATGACGTGAGGCCACGTGACTGAGAAGGAATAAACGTATATATAAAACACGTGCATGGAAGGCTGTCGCTTAATTCTGAGAGACAAAAAGGTAAACAATGTTTACAGTAGACTGACAGCGAAAATTGATCAACTTTGAGTGGAGATTTGTTTTGTTTCATTGGCCAGAACTTTACACTGCTAATACAACAAAAGAAGAAAGCAGACGATACAGTAAATATGAATTGGCGAAACATGTTGATAACGTTCATGCGACGAGGAAAAGTCGACACAGTTGGAATAATTGACTTGGAAGAATCAAATCTGCACATATTGGTCTGCACTGCAAACTGGGAAGCCAAGAACGCCGAAATCCTCGGCTTGGTTGGAGTCATCTCCAGTCCTTACTCCGCCATGACGAAGCTGAAGTTCTGTAACACGATCTACACGTGCTTTCGACCCGATGATGACGTAGAGACGGTTGTTGGACGAGCAGACGATAAAATTCTAGTGGCTGTCAAGTGTGAACATTGTCTCGTTGTTGGTCTCAAGGATCTGGAAGCCCCAGGTTCGTGTCTCTACGAAGTGACAGAGTTGAGCAAACATCTTCGATTGAAGGGGTTTTGAGATCTGTTCTCCCATGTTTCTTGATCTCACTAAAATACTTAATCGTTACACCATTGTGCAATATGTGAACATGCTATTAATTGCTACAGCAAGGAAATCCGCCCAGTTTCTTTGGATCTGGTCCTCTACAAATACGACTTTACAATAGTGCTTGTGACTGTTATTTTTAAGTATACATTTTAGTGCATAACTTTATATTTACACATGACTTAAATGTGATACTTTTAAATATTATCAGTGCATTAGAAAACCATGAATGACATTGACAACGGCTACTGTGGAAGACCTACATGTATACCTGACTGGTGATTTAATGCAAGACTTTTATGTTGACTTTCAACAAATGCATGCTTCTTTCCAATTTTTTAAAACAATATTTTATTTGTATTTTTTTTTTTATAATACATTAAAGGTATAAAGAACAAAATAATTTTCAAAATCATTTCACACACACACACACAAATGTTTTCTGTTCTGTGAAGTTTATATCAGCACCACAGGATGACCAAAGAATTAATTTGTTTTTGGATGTCAAATATCTGGTAATTTTGACATAGTCTTAGAGAGGAAACCCACTACATTTGTCCATTAGTAGCAAGGGATCTTTTATATGCACAATCACACAAACATGATGGCACATACCACTGCCTTTGATATACCAGTCAAGATGCACTGTCGCAAATGATGACCAGGATGACTAAGTAACCATCAGACATGATATTGGTATATTACTGGTATTATATATACAATGCTTTTGTTTTGTTTAACAACATCACTAGAGCACATTAATTTATTAATCATTGGCTTCTGGATATAAAGCATTTGGTAATTTTGACATATAGTCTCAGAGGAAACCTACATTTTTCCATTAGTGGCAAGGAATCTTTTATAATTATGCACAATCCCACAGACAAAGTAGCACATACCACAGCCTTTGATATACCAGTTGTGGTGCACAAGCTGGAACGAGAAATAGCCCAATGGATATATACAATGATACATGATACTGGTATTGTATATATAATGTGATGAATGAAGCAATACCATGAAAATGGGGACCAGAATCTGGTAAGTCCTATAACCACTAACTTCTTTCACGGTTTGTCCCATAGTTCTTTGAAAAGAAAGGAATGTTTGTTTAGTGTTAAACCTTCATTTAATGGGCGCCATTAGATATCCATGTTTAACATGATAAAGGTGATACTTGGTTTCGTGCTATTACTTTATGCAATTGTCTTCCCATGAAGAGGCTGGAACACCCCATGATCTTTAATAGAATCACCAATTGGAAAGTGAGTCATGGACAACTGTATCAGCCATAAAGAAAACGAGGCCAGAGTAAATAGCCATTTGGACAGTTATGGCGCATCATAACTGTGCCACTTGCTCTCTTGCAGTCAATGAAATGAAATGTTTCATTTAACGACGCACTCAACACATTTTATTTACGGTATTATGGAATAGGACATATGGTTAAGGACCACACAGATACTGAGGGAGGAAACCCACTGTCACCACTTTATGGGCTACTCTTTTTCGATTAGCAGTAAGGGATGTTTTATATACACCATCCCATACAGGATAGCACATACCACAGCCCTTGATGTACCAGTCATGGTGCACTAGCTGGAGCGAGATATAGCCCAACAGGCCCACTGACGAGGTTTGATCCTAAACCAACCGCGCATCAAGCGAGCACTTTACCACTGGACTATGTCTCGCCCTCTCTTACAGTCAAAGTACTCGGGGCTACCATTTATCAGACTCATGGAGTGCTCGACACTCATTTTTGGAGGGTGTCAGAATGACCAAAATTCATGATTTTATTTATCCATGGGTCAATGAAACTTCCCACCAAATCTGGTTGGAAATTGTCTAGTTGTTGTGAAGAAATTACCATATTCACCATTTTGTTTCTACATGGGACAATGAAGCTTCCCACCAAATTTAACTGGAAATGGTCTAGTTGAAGATATATGAAGAAATTAAGTTTCTCTACACATGTACGTTTCTCTACATAAATATAGTAAACTTCACCCTCATCCTGGGGACGAACTGGAGATCTGACATTGAAAACATTCACAGATTAGATATTTAAATTATCTGTTGACATTTACACACACACACACACACACATCTATATATATGAAGCTATGTGGTTACAGCATTTCTGGAAGTAGAGATGTTGTTTTTTCAAAATTGGCATAATTGTTCCCTTTTGGGCCCCACCTCTCAAGTTACTGTGTTAGTCAGAATGTTCCCCAAGTGCTAAGGAATAAAATTTGCTTGGAATTGGTCAAGTAGTTTGAGAAGACATAGAAGAATTTTTTTTTGAAGGACTTATTTCCCCCCTTTCAGGCCCCTTGAGCCTCAAAAACACAAAATTCACAAATTTGTGTCTCAATGTGCCATAGAAGCTTCCCACAAAATTCGAATGGAATTGATCAAGTAGTTTTGAAGATATCTAAAATGTGAAAAATTAACACCCAGAGCACATTGGATATTGCACCACAACGGCTGAAAACGAATCACAGTAACTTGTGGCTTTGGTTCAGGTGACCTAAAAAATCAAAACGTAACAACAAAGAACTTAAAAAAATAAAAAAAATAAAAAACCCACAAAAAATTCCAATTACCCCCTCTTTCATCCCAAGAACCTTTACTTAAGTAAATAAGACACAAACAAAAGAGCTGAAGACTAAGTTTATCTTAATACTCGTAACTATGACCAACACAGGTTATACATTTGTTTGTAATGAAATACGGAGGCAAACAACCATAAACATCACACCAATTTATAACTATATGCAGTTCCAAGAAGCGAATACAAAAGTAAAGAAAATATAGGTTATCTGTCAAAAACAAAACAAGTGTTAATGAAAATATAATGAAGGAATACACAACAGAGATATATTGTGTGGCTTATAAAATAAATATATATCTATTTTTATATCCTGAGAAATAATTGCCATTTTTATACTGTACTGTTGTGTAACTGAAATCCATACCTCCACCCCCACCCCCACCCCCAAAACAAAAGAAGAATTGAATTCTTAGACATAGCTGACAACTGATAATTTCTGAAGATCCTATTATAGCTTCGGCTTCACATATATATTATCTTTAAAAGTGGCAGACCCTAGTTTAAACACTATGGTATATTTTTGACTATTAAAGCTGTTTTTAAGAAATGAAACCAGACATTATTTAGATTTGATGTTTAGATTATCTGGTCATCTTGGTGTTTCTAAAACATGTACCCCGAAATGCATCTTTCATATTGTTGAAAGAGAAGAAAACATTACGGATATGTAAGCCTATTTTTAAAGAGTATTTCCCCATTTCAACATCACAGAATCTCGTTTCACTATATTGTAACTTTATCCAAATGTGATACAGGTTCGCAGATTAACCAAATGTGGTGTCCATTTTTAGGGACTGAAACTATGGTCTGCGGCTTTAAAGGCAGCCTATCACAGTAGTTAGCCTACTAAATGGCCAACAAAATACTGCCTTAAAACATAACATTTAATGAAAGTTAAATTATTCAACTAGCTACATACATGTGGTCATCATATCCCTATGGATATCAATATTTGGAATAAGCAGTTATAAATAAGAATTTTAAATCAATTAATCCAAGCTAGTCTAACTTTAGTTGGTCAAATGCGACCAGGCCTCACATGAGATCAAAATCATAGAACGAAGTCACTTCTCTCTCAAACTTTTGATAGGGCAAAGTTTTTAACAGGAGGGAGACTTAAAAAAATAAAATATGCAAAAAGAGTTATATTAACCCAATACAGTCAAACCTGTCCTAAACGGCAACAATAAGTAGTCAAAAGCGACCACTTAAGACAAGTGGCTGCTAAATACAGGTGAAACTTTTACTGTTTGTAATTTTGTTCTTTTCTTTTTTTACTGTCAAGACTGCTAATTGATGGAAGTCCTCTAAAGTTTTCTAAAAATCACCTTTCCACATGTAACCTTCTTCAAAAATAATGAAATGTAACTGAAAAACACTAATTTAACCATTTGGAATTCAATACTTCACAAGTTTGTCTTCTCTTTTCATTTAATTACTACTCAATGCAGAGTATTGTCCTAGTGGATTAATCTTCCAATGTCAAGCTTAGATGGTTCCCTTCCATTCTGCCTACAACCCACTTTGCCTCCACCCATTTTGCCCACAACCCAGTATGCCTACAGTATGAAAAACGTGACATCCCCAGTTAATATTGGGACATTCTCTATTATTTTGTGTCTCAAACCAATATAAAAACATTGTATTATATAAACAATTAAGATTACAATGAACATAAGTAATGTAATTGGGGCTTAGTTGCGCAAAGGTGATTTCATGCTCTTTATGGTGATTAGTAGTAGTTCAAAGATCCCATTTTAATAGTTTAATTGTTTTTGTTGTGTTGCGTAACTTTTTAACATGCTCATATACCGCAGAGGTTTCGAGCATTTTTATGTCATGTCATGTCATAGGGTTTTAGTGCACTAGCATTTTTATTGTGTAATGTTATTTTTATACATAGGGACCATACATGGAATGTTCCACTTTTAACTGGGGATGTCATCGTTTCATACTGAGAGTAGGCAAAATGGGAGGACACTGGTTCTTTCTTAATTGATACAAGGTGGAGATGTCAGACTGAATGGTTACAGCACCTTATTGCTGTTTAATTTCACAGTTTTAATTTACAGTGGCCGCTTAACATAGGCATTTTAACGACTTGGGATCCAATTTAGGTGGCCGCTAGGTGCGCAAGACAAGTGACCATTTATTACATGTGCATTTACATTAAAAATCTTTTAGTAGGGAAAATGGCCACTTACTGCAGGAGACCACTGATTATGGTATCCTCCCATTTCTTACACACCTCATAACAACATAGGTCATGGTTGAGTGAAATGCTAATCCTATACCTTCTACCTAGTATGCAATAATGTTAATATTCTATTAACAATTAAGATACAAGAATGGAACATATATTTACATTTATTTATTACAAATTATCTATTTACTATCATATGTGATGACAATCGGTCAGACATTATTAGGCTACCATAAAAACACAAATTATCATATATGTAAGTATCATAAACTACAGATTCAATGTCTGTTAAAATTAAAGATGCAATATCATAGTTGCAAGTTGCACATTTTGCTAAACATATATACATAAAACCCCTGCCGACAACTATGTTAGCTTGTCTGTGTTATTTTTACATTATTTCGAGTTTCATTTCTGATTTGTACTGGCCATATATGCAATATTCACACTGTAAATGTTTATCACATGCGCTTGGATTTTTTATAGTTTAAACATGTTATTTTCCCCGATTTACAGTATGCATATCAATTTACAAATGTATTATGTACCAATGTGATTGGTTTGATGGAATAAAGTTTAATTGAATTGAACAGTTGAACTGACTAGACTGTTCCACTAAGGTTATAGGGGTTTGCTTAATTAGTCCCTAAGCTGACTGTAAGAACTGGGAATATGCAGGTGTAACAAATGGGATGTGTAACAAATGGGAGACAACCCTGATTATAGGTGGCTGTTAGGACAGGTCTGCCTGTATTAGTTTATAATATTGACATCTTTGTTTGTATGTTTAATTTATTCATTATGAAAAAATCTGTGTGAAATTAGTTAATCATTCCCATTTGTTTTTGACGTAATTTTTTTTTTTCAATATATTTTCCAGTGAAGCATAACCCATCCTCCCTAAAACATTCGCTCACCATTCATCCGTGATTGTGTACAATGCAAGTGGTCACCATTTCAAAAAAGCAACAATGATTTTGCCTTACAGTGACTAGCAATGTGAAGTGTAGCTAGTGAAAGCGTTGTTTCGGCTCACTTCGCCCACTCGCGTAATCCCCAGCAACACTGCCAAGATATAATTGTACAATGAACTTATCAGTGACATACACAAGTAATATACTTCATGATTTCTGTGATTATAAATTAAGGTTGACCAATGTCCAAATCAGTATGTTAACTGTTGCCATACAAATAACATAAATAACATGAACAAATAGAAGGCACAATCACTGGAAACTAAACAAAAGAATTGTCAGATATATGCAAGTCATTACTTAAACAGAGGAACTAGTAAGTGGCGAAGGCTTAGTATTTTGGTACATGTGCGCTTAATCCATTTGATTTTCAAAATTAGCAATAAAATGTTTCAAACAGAAGAATACATGTACAGATGAATATGCTACAATGAACACCTTGTACAACAACTACCCATCTATAGAGACTACTTCAATTATGTCCTTTCCATACAACCTCAAAATTTAGACATGTCACCCAGTGCCATAGCGTGGGTTGCCAGTGCCTGGGGCAAGGCAGGTATTGCACCCCCTAACCAACGGACCGTTAACACTCCCAGAGTCCCTTCCACCAGTCCAGAATTTTGTGTCCAGGCAACCGCCCCCATGGCCCCACCTATGCTATGCCACTGAATTATCACCCACTTGCTTCTGGCTGAGACAAAGCAACAATTTCAGTGTTACAGTAAGACTAGTAAAGTATGAGATAACAATGTTCAGTCACTTGTGATCGAAGTGGACTCAGGATTAAAAACAGATTAGCGCAAGGATCAAAGAAAGAAAGAAGTATTTTATTTAACGACGCACTCAACACATTTTATTTACGGTTATATGGCGTCAGACATATGGTTAAGGACCACACATATTTTGAGAGGAAACCCGCTGTCGCCACTACATGGGCTACTCTTCCGATTGGCAGCAAGGGATCTTTTATTTGCGCTTCCCACAGGCAGGATAGCACAAACCATGGCCTTTGTTGAACCAGTTATGGATCACTGGTCGGTGCAAGTGGTTTACACCTACCCATTGAGCCTTGCGGAGCACTCACTCAGGGTTTGGAGTCGGTATCTGGATTAAAAATTCCACGCCTCGACTGGGATCCGAACCCAGTACCTACCAGCCTGTAGACCGATGGCCTGCCACGACGCCACCGAGGCCGATCGCAAGGATCAGGGCACATGAATGATCCAAAATAGTCACCAGTTTAAAAAACCCTATAAAGTTAACATTCAACATGGTTGCCAAAAAGAATTCAACCATTAATAAAACATGGTTAATTTGGAGCCAATTTTTAAAAATATCTCAGGCACACAACACATTGCTGAGGTACTTATCTCATTTATAATTTTTTACATTTTTTTTTTTTTGGATTTCAAATTATGCAAATATTTTATTTAAAGTAAAAAGTATATGCTTATTCAACAATTCACATCATAAAAGTATAAATACATAGAAATGTCACATTTATTCACGACAGTCATAATTAACAACACACATTAATACAGAATAAAAAGTTAAATATTTCACAACTGTTACAGTAAACTACAAATGCTAAATAAAACAACTAATTATAACAAAGGTGAATGCTTTCGTATATATACAATTGTAATTGTCTGTCAACGTATGTCTCTGACAAATTTAATAATCATTTGTAAATCAGAAACAATAGAATTCATGTTTAAGCCACAACACACCAATGTTTCAATTTATGTCTTGAAAACCAACAAAGAATACATTTTTATCTGGTCATCCTCCATGTAAAACCAAATTAAACTTTTCTCCAATCCAACCGACAGACACCAAAAAAAAAAGAAGAAGAAAGCTAGATTTACTTTTAACCAGATAGGCTGGGCAGTAAACCACATTTAATATATATATTATACATACATGTACTTTTTAAAAATAATTAATGATTGTTATTATTATTGTTATAATTAGTAAGAAGGCCTCAGGGGAGAATAATCTAGAACTAACTGAGCTACGTTCTATAAATAAAGATTTTATTATTATTATTATGATGATTAAATCATTATTAAACACCAATGATACCCTAAAGTAACATTTCTCAACTGATGTGTATAGGGTTCTACCTAGAAATTTATTAGGAATGGAAATAGCCAATAAATTATTGTTCTTTAAAACATGACTTTATAACCTGACAGTACTATAAGTGGTTAATGACAGCAATTACGGTAAGCAGCAACAATGCTGGTCGGTAGTTTGAAGTGCCAGTCATGCCAGACCAGCATCAACCACAACCCTTTGTGGACTTTATTATGCTTTGATGCCGACAAATGTGTGCAGCGACATTTTAAAAATACATGTTTCAAGTTTTCATTATTATATTTCAACTATGCTTCGAAATGCTAAGCCACATTTGAGTGTGCCACCGGACAGAAATTGTTGAAAAACACTTCTCTACAAAAATGGGCTCATTTACATGATAATCAACAATAAGAAAAAAAAAACCCTACTCACATGTTTTATTCTTATTCAGTTTGACATATTTAACTTTATTAATGAAAATTAAACAATATGGTACGTTACAAGCATTTAATGACCCAATGTTAAAATGCACATAAACCAAAGTCCAATAGTATGCATATAAATATTAAAAGGATTTAAAATGTTTATATTTTTTCGTTGTGGTAGAAATAAGCAGAATTTTTCACTAGTCCACCGGACAAACACATTCAAAAATCTACTTGTCTGCCAATATTTTCACTTGTTCAAATATAAAAGGAATGTGATAGTCGAGAACAAGGATGATGTTTTTGATTGCTCAAAATGAAACTCATTGAACATTTTCACTTGTCCACTGGACAACCATTGAAGTACATTTTACTTGTCAGAGCTGAGTTTTATTTGTCAGGATAAACGGACAAGTGCTTATTTCGAATGCTAAATAACTGTCAACCTGTAGCTGTTTATACCATTTAAATATTGGTAGTTGGCTTTCAGTGCAGACAAGAATAAAATACTCTGCACAATAAGGTGCCCTCAAACTTAACATACTAAGTGACTAATAAGTAAAACTAGATATGAAAAAGTGTCTGTCAGTTGTCTTGCTTAGTATTAATGGTGTGTAAATATACCATTAAATATAAAATATAAAGAACTATTTTAGAATTTAAAAAAAAAAAAAATGTTATTCATGCATGGTGGGGCAACTAGAAGCTATATACAAACCTATAGCAAGTTACATGCTCAAAGAGCACCAAAATGTTTTCTTGATACTATACATGTAGCTGATGATTTGGTAGACTAGTAAGACAGTCAATTAAGACAGGTGGCTGTTTAATACAGGTCACCCACCAAGAACCATATTAGACAGGAGAATTGTAAAGTGGTTTCTTAACTTAGCATAAACTTTGCCAGATTATTTTTATTTAATGAGAAGGAATAGCCACAAAGAAAATGGCCTTCAACTCTACCAGTATTTTGATCCTTTTCTAGATCACCCTGTATGTGGTTTTACCAAATAATGAATGTAATGTAAATAATTGTGAACATGGTTCTGAGCAAGTTGGGATAAAACAGTTGACTTAATTAACTGTCACAGATGACGCTACAGATGAATCCTCCAATGTTGAAGACTTTTTAACCTGGAAAAAAAGAAATTATACATATATTTATTACCTTTTAGATAAATTTCATGCATTTTGATTGGTCAATAGCTAATGCATACCACAAGTACACCGTGTCATTTGCAGGAAAATTCAGGATTTGCCCGGGGTATACGAAATGTCATGTGATTAGATGGACTGGTTGTATGAAAATACAAACTGCGGATGAAACAGATAAAATTTTCTCCAACATGCCTCACTAATTAAATTTGTTAAAAGTCTTGAATTCATTATGAATGAGAATACAACTCGGTCAAATGTATTTTTACTAGTTTTTAAAAAGATTTTTTTAGCATGTTTGGCAAACATTTTTTGCTAGATTGTAGTTTTTCGCGTATTAAAAGCTAATGCTAGAATATAGCATTTCGTAATCAGTTACCGTGTTAGAACTTCTGCTAATTATCACAAACACATTTTAAGTAATAATATGACATGCTTTTTTACATGTTCTACAAGTTAGTACAATATGACAAATATTTTTGTTTGGCTGCAGGTGTTCAATTTTGTTTTCCCAATATGATTACAACACAATTATAAATGTTTAAAACACGCAAGATAATAAGTCACTAAGTTATCTCCCTTTACAAAACAGGGTTCGAAATGGTTTCAGGGTAAACAACCCGGAATCCTTGTTGACACTCTTAATACCCAAACAGCTAACAAAAAAGCAGTAAATACCTTGCATAGTTATTTGTTAACACAAAAAATCCAATACATTAAATTCAAACTCAAAATGTGTGTGTACTTTATTTAAAAGTTTGACTGTTTTAGTGTAATTTTAGTTTAATTATAAAACAAAGATCTAAAAGGTAATAAATTTGTTGCAATTTTTTTGACAGGGCGTGCAGGATTGTACGCCCTGTCAAAAAAATGAGTAATATATATATATATATATATATATATATATATATATATATATATTTTTATATATATATACAGTCATCTCCACTTATTTGCACATCGGTTTATAGCATAATTCGGTTAATCGACTATTTTCACCCAACACGGAACCATTTGCCCTTATAACACTACAAAACATCCGGTTAATTGCACAGACTACAGGCTATATATCGGTTATTTGCACATATAAATAATGTTTTTTTTTGTTTTGTTTTTGTGCTAAATTAATGTCACAAATGACTGAGAATGTCTATCAAACTTTGGCAAAAAAACTCAAATAAATCACCGATTAATCTGTTTTGTTTGAGCTCACTGTGTGGTAAGCCGACTGTAATTGCTGTTTACAGAGTCGATGTGTGACATGCAAATGAGATGGTGTGCACGTTACTACTGGTGAATCACAATACCCGACTACAAGATTTAAGAATGACATAATTAAATTGAATAAACCTAAGACCTATTGCAATATATTGCTGTTAATCAGAGGCCATCTCAATAACAGGTAACTCTCCAACTATTATTTTTAGAAGTACCGCCTGTGCGCTTGTACGCATGCGCACTCAACTATTGAGGCCCTATTCGATTGACGTGTTCAGGGCAATCATTGTTCTGTATCAATTATTACGTTATGTTGACAAGCCTTGTTAATAATTAAAAGATTACAGATCAATCGTCCTAGGCGGTTATGTTTTTAATAAATGTGACTGAGAAAGGGTTGTTGTTCACTTATTCATTAGATGCAGTGTACGCTATATCTGTAAACGCAAAAGAAACGATTTATCACTTGCTTCCCAGAAAATGTAGCGGGGAAAAGAAAAGACTGGTGGGGGAGGTCGTCAAAAAAAACAAACACAACAAAGACCGTTATTTATGGATCGTCCCTAAGTTTCTGCTATATTGTTAGACACCAATCAGTCGGACCGCACCATGAAGGTCAGTCAATTGTGTTAGACCGGTCATGCATGCAATGCAGACTGCTGGAACTGATAACGACTCACTAGCCGAGCTTAACTTTAATTGCTTAACAATTGCAAAGTCATTATTTGGGGATCACAAATATATACCAAAGCTTGCCATATCTTTTGGGATGGAAAGAACACCATACCAACAAATTCATACAAGTTCACGTAATTCTATTTGGTCAATCGGTAATTCCGGAAACTGACGTCATTTTGTAAACACGTGCACCGATGAAACGTGAACTTTTTTATGGTTCTGTTGTTTCAAGTTTATCTCATTAACTACATGGCTAATACACTTTGTTTACACTTGTGGATGGTCAGTGTTTTTTTTTTTTAATGCACAAAGTTTGTATTTTTAGAAAACGTCGCCCAGTGATGGACGTTGTTGGTTTTTTTAAAAATTATTTCTGGCCTGGCAGATTAAAACAAAAACGTCATGCTAATTATATATATATATATCGATAGATATATTTTTTTACATTTATATATATCCAACTGCATGTGACATGTGTTAACTGTAATAGTTCCGGTATGAAGTACCGCATTATGCTAGACTGTCTCCCATGCCACTTTGTAGTTGGATGGCTGTTACAAAGTGAAAGTCGGTACTCTATCGGTTAATCGACTAACCCGGTTAATTGCATAAAATCGAGTAGCACCGAGGGTATGCAAATAAGCGGGTTTGACTGTATATATATATATAGAAAAAAAAAAAAAACTTCCGCTAACTTTGCTTAAACATAACTTGATGAAAACAAACCGGGGGAATAATTGTTATATATGCGTTTAAAGAGTGTTCCATGATGCATCGTTTGGTACAAAAATCATGGCCACAGGTTAACAGAAACTGGGAGAAATTTTGACCAAGTGTGGTAGGGGTTAAAAAAAAAAACACCCACTTAATAACGGGTATGACCACCTCTTGAATTGACCACTGCAGTGCATCGCAGGTGCATAGAATTGACTAAAGTGTTGATTTTTGCCTGTGGAATATTGTCCATTCCTGAATGAGCGTTTGACGAAGTTCGTTGACGTTAGCGGGTGGGTTGGGACGACGCCTCAATCGTCTGTCCAGACTATCCCAGACATGCTCGATGGGGTTGAGATCAGGACTTTTAGAGGGCCAGTCATCAATGAAATCAATGTTATTTGTCCTAAGAAAATTTACAGTGTCTCTAGCTGTATGAGAGGTGGCATTATCATGCTGAAAAATCGAGATGTTGGCATTGTTATAGAACAGAGGAATGACGTGATGAGCGAGAATGTCATCGCGGTAACGTTGAGCATTTAAATTGCCATCAATGACTACTAGTGGTGAACGATAACCATGGGCAATGGCTGCCCAGACCATGACACAACCCCCACCCCCAAAACGATCTCGTTCAAGAACACAACAGTCAGCATAGCGTTCATTTCTCCTACGGTAGACACGCACCCTGCCATCACCACGTTGTAAAGAAAATCTGGATTCATCCGAAAAAAGAACGGTATTCCAGCGTCGCCGTATCCAACAAGTGTGTACACGTGCCCAATTAAGATAATTTAGACGATGACGTTGCGTTAAAACGCATCTGACGTAAGGACGTCGTGCATGTAAACCGTTCTCCTGCAGACGATTATGAACAGTTTGCCCACTGATTTGGTTATTATGAAGCCCAGGTGTGTTAGCAGCAGTAGCAGTGGCAGTTTGGAATCGATTTCGCAAATGCGTGTTCATGATATAGCGGTATTGACCACGCGTTGTAACACGCGGACGTCCACGACGTGGCAAGTCGTTGGTGCTTCCTGTCGTTCGAAATCTTACGCGAAGATTTCGTATCGCTCGACTACAACTCCCAGCATGCCTTGCAATGTCTTCTGTCGACATGCCAGCATCAAGCATGCCAATCGCCCATTCGCGTAAATTATTGGGTATTCTTGGCATACTAAAAATGCTACAATGTAAAAAACGTTAATTTTTTTTACAAATTTTGAAGCGTTTTCGTTCACTTGACAACAATGTCAGTAAGAGAAGTAAAACAAATTGACCGAATACTACACGGGACATGTCGAACCATGCATGCACGTGCAAATTGAATTTCACGTTGTCGACGATTAACAGTGCAAACATAATCGATAAAATTCATAAATCCTGATAATACAGCTCAAGGCTAATACTACCTATATAATTTCATTACACAATGAATTCTTTAACACAACAAATACTATATGTACAAATCGGAAGTTTCTTTTTTTGTTCAGTATATATATATATATATATATATATATATATATATATATATATATATATATATGTGTGTGGCTGCACGACAAAAGGTGCCGGATGTCGCGCATTGTAATATCGCGTAACAGCCAATTACAATAAAATACATGAATTTTTTTTTTTTTTTCCTTTTTAGCACAAACAGTTTTTAAAACAACTTAACTTTCATACTAATACATAGTTTTTCCTAAAATAAAACAATAAAACATGTTATTTGGTGATTGTGTACAACCTGTCAAATTCTAATTGTCTTTAATTACGCAAGAATTAATCACTTATTTGGCCGAGTTTATTATAAAACTTGGACTTTTCAACGCCAAGTATTGCATGCCACTGGAAAGGTCGTGAACTCTACTTTCTAAAGATAGCAAGTGCGCAGATATATTTGTCATGTAGGAGTAATGCGCATTGAGACAATTTCCGTGGCAAAATTCAACAATTACTTTTTCCCAAACTACGAAATAAGAAAAACGTGCGATCGTCTGTTCAATTTATGAAGTAAAAATGCATTTGAAGTAGTACTAAGACTGTATATGTTGTAATGCGAGACGTGAAACGTATTTAAATCGAGCTAAATCGAGACGAGCATGTAAAAAAACAAGTGCCTGCTCGATTCACGGTATCAATTGAGAAAATGGCGGCGCCCGTGAGACCAGCATGTGTAATAACAAAGGAAGCTGAGGTGGCTCGCCAGTTGATTTCGCTGTTAAACATCAATGCCAGTATGAGAAACATTGCTTCTGACGATGTGTTACAAGACATTATTATGGACTACTTTGTAATTAGGGATCAGAGTGAGTCGGAATCGGATTTCGAATCAAACTAATCAAACGAATCTATTTACTGAAATCGAGGTGGTCATCGGGCTCATTACCCTGGCCGTGTTACAACCTGGTATGTGAGAACTTACTGTATGTTCAAAGCTGGAGAACTATTGACTTATGTTTGACTAAATATTCCTGTCTAATCATAGCATTCATATTTGGTGTGAGCACTGATAGTTTCTCATTTTATTGATGGTGGATACTATTGTGCATTTTGTTTTTTTTGTTTTTAAAATGTATAATGGAGGTTCAATATAAATTCTTGTCAATGGCATATACTGTTAAAACAAATATTACGTGGTTACAGAGTACAGAATAACTTGGTTGGCATATATTATTATTATTAATGAAGATTTCAAGCAATAATGAATCAGGTTTTTTGTGTAAAACTTCGGACTTCATTTTCTCAAAGATGGTCCTTTGAAAAAAATCATAATTGTCTGTACAAAAAGTTCAATATTTCGGAAAGTTTTCATCAGATTTTCATAATTAAAACAGAATTATGCTCTGTAGAATGTGCTTTATCTTATTCCTTCAAAAACACCTTCTTCTTTTTTTTGACCATGTGGCACCTTTTGTCATGCAGCCACACACACATATATATATATATATATATATATATATATATATATATCATATCATATCTTACATTTTCAGCGCAATCAAAGTATGTGATATTTTTCAGATCACATACATTGTGTACTTTAAGAATTTGATAACTTTGCAAATTAGATGTAAATTAGTCGAGGTCTCGGCACTAGGTTTATTGACCTTTAAGCAAACATACTCGGGTGACACTCCATTATAGACGTATGCATTCATAATCATCAAATAAAAACATTTTAATGGCAATTTGACACTGACACCTGTCCAGCATTCAGAAAACAAAAAACGTTAGGCATAACTTTATTTTGATGTAAGGACATCCAAAATGACGTCATTTGAGTTTGACGTCATTTCCATTCAAAAATACACCATGCCACATATTCTTACGTCATTTGAATATCTAGTAATGGCGGACTGGAATTAAAATTGCTTGTACAGTTTACAAAAACACGTTGTATTAAGCTTGATGTAATACAATTTTTATTCCTAATATATGATATTGACGATACTGAAAAACACTCTGGTAATAATCTATATATATATATATATATATATATATATATACATATATACATATATACATATATACATACATACATTGAGGCCAGAAAGGATTTAATTATCCCCTGCGCCTGTGCGTTAATATCTATGTATGTAATAGTCAACCTCGACATACATACAATATATAAATATTCATACATCAATACATACTAGCCAGTGCCAGGTCTGCCCACTGTTTCATGCACGTAAGCGGAATCGACCGCGTAGATTGTAGGCCCCATGCATATGGTTGAGTTAAAGAAGCTTCCTTCGATAGCTCAGAGTGTATCGTGGTTAGTCTTGCAATTTGCGGGCAAATCGGTGCCACAGGTTCGAGTCCCAGCAACGGCATGGGACAATTTTTGAGGCCAGAAAGGATTTAATTATCCCCTGCGCCAGTGCGTTAATATCTATGTATGTAATAGTCAACCTCGACATACATACAATATATAAATATTCATACATCAATACATACATACATACATACATAGATACAGTCAAACCCGCTTATTTGCATACCCTCGGTGCTGCTCGATTTTGTGCAATTAACCGGGTTAGTCGATTAACCGATAGAGTACCGACTTTCACTTTGTAACAGCCATCCAACTACAAAGTGGCATGGGAGACAGTCTAGCATAATGCGGTACTTCATACCGGAACTATTACAGTTAACACATGTCACATGCAGTTGGATATATATAAATGTAAAAATATATATCTATTGATATACATATAATTAGCATGACGTTTTTGTTTTAATCCAGAAATCATTTTAAAAAAACCAAAAACCAACAACGTCCGTTTTCTAAAAACACAAACTTTGTGCATTAAAAAAAACCCCACTGACCATCCACTAGTGTAAACAAAGTGTATTAGCCATTTAGTTAATTAGATAAACTTCAAACAACAGAACCATCAAAAAGTTCACGTTTCATCGGTGCACGAGTTTACAAAATGACGTCAGTTTCCGGAATTACCGGGCTGTTGATTGACCGAATGCGCCGTACCATAGAATTACGTGAACTTGTATGAATTTGCTGGTATGGTGTTCTTTCCATCCCAAAAGATATGGCAAGCTTTGGTATTATTTGTGATCCCCAAATAATGACTTTGCTATTGTTAAGTAATTAAAGTTAAGCTCGGCTAGTGAGTCGTTATCAGTTCCAGCAGCCTGCATTGCATGCATGACCAGTCTAACACCATTGACTGACCTTCATGGCGCGGTCCGACTGATTGGTGTCTAACAATATAGCAGAAACTTAGGGACGATCCATAAATAACGGTCTTTGTTATGTTTGTTTTTTGACGACCTCCCCCACCAGTCTTTTTTTTTTCGCTACATTTTCCGGGAAGCAAGTGATAAATCGTTTCTTTTGCGTTTTAACAGATATAGCGTACACTGCATCTAATGAATAAGTGAAAAACAACCCTTTCTCGGTCACATTTATTAAAAACATAACCGCCTAGGACGATTGATCTGTAATCTTTTAATTACTAACAAGGCTTCTCAACATAACGTAATTGATACAGAACAATGATTGCCCTGAACACGTCAATCGAATAGGGCCTCAATAGTTGAGTGCGCATGCGTACAAGCGCACAGGCGGTACTTCTAAAAATAATAGTCAGAGAGTTACCTGTTATTGAGATGGCCGCTGATTAACAGCAATATATTGCAAACAAAACATTAGGTCTTAGGTTTATTCAACTTAATTATGTCATTCTTAAATCTTGTAGTCAGGTATTGTGATTCACCAGTAGTAACGTGCACACCATCTCATTTGCATGCCACACGTCGACTCTGTAAACAGCGATTACAGTCGGCTTGCCACACAGTGAGCTCAAACAAAACAGATTAATCGGTGATTTATTTGAGTTTTTTTGCCAAAGTTTGATAGACTTTCTCAGTCATTTGTGACATTAATTTAGCACACAAAAAAAAAAATCGTTATTTATATGTGCAAATAACCGATATATAGCCTGTAGTCTGTGCAATTAACCGGATGTTTTGTAGTGTTATAAGGGCAAATGGTTCAGTGTTGGGTGAAAATAGTCGATTAACCGAATTATGCTATAAACCGATGTATATATATATATATATAAAAAACCCAGTGATATTTACATGAGTGGATCTATTTACAGTAAACTGTATCTTTTTTAAGATTGGGTTCAGCCAGATACACATGTTGTAGAGGATGTACTATTCAAAGCTGTCCTTACACAGCTATTAAAATGGAGGAAGGAACGAATATTTTATTTAATGACGCAAACTCAACAATTTAATTACGGTTATATGGCATCGATATGGTTACGGACAACCTATATAAGGACAGAGGAAACTCGCTGCCACGCAATGGGCTACTCTTTCCGATTAACTGCAAAGCATCTTTTATATGCAGCAGCAAGCTTTAGACAAGGTTCAAAACCAAGCTCTGCGAATCATAACGGGATCCATGAAGTCTACACCCATTAAAGACATGGAAAAAAATGCAGCAATACAACCCCTTGGTGAGAGGAGAGATGCCAAGATCATGATCCAGGCAGAGAAATTCAGGTACCTGCCCAATCATCCAATGAAACAAAGAATGGATGGTCTGACAAAGAATCGTCTCAAACGTAGCAGTTTCATCCACCAAAGCAGAAGACTTACTAGAGAACACCAAGCTAACCCGTTACCAAAGACACTTCCATTTTGCCCAACAGATCTTCCACAACCATGGAATGATGAACAAGCCAATCTACAGATCAGCATGTCTGTCCCACAGTTGGCTTCAGCAGACTCCCAAAACGACCTGGTCAAACGGTCACTGGCAATGGCTATGATCAGTGACCGGTACCCAGAAGAATCTTGGATCCATGCATACACTGATGGTTCGTCAACAAATGCTGTGGCCAATGGAGGGGCAGGCATATTTATCAAGCTCCCTTCAAGAAATACCCTAACTGCAAAAGTACCAACCGGCACCCACAGTTCCAACTACAATGCAGAAACCCATGCACTTATTCAGGCTGCTACAATGATCAAGGATGCAAAAGAAGACTGTCAACAAGTTGTCTTCCTCACAGATGCTCTCTCAGTCCTACAAGCCTTGCAAGGGGAAAAACTTCCTCACCTGAATGAAGCCATGCAAGAGGTAGCAAAGGAAAGACGAGTAGCTCTACAGTGGATCCCAGCACATTGTGGGATTCCAGGAAATGAGGAAGCAGACAGGCTAGCCAAGCTAGGAGCTAATCATGTACAGCCCAGCAACAACATTAGCTTCTCAGAGAAGAAAACCTTGATAAAGGCAGCCAACAGACCCAGGACAGAACAAGATGATTACCACCTTCTCAGTCGCTTGGAACAAGTAACTCTGTTGAGACTCCGGACAGGCCACAACCGACTGAATGCTCACATGTTCAGAAAGTTTAAACTTGCAGCAACACCAACCTGCAGTTGTGGCCTGGAAGACCAAACAGCAGAACACATCTTACAGGCGTGTTCAATTCATCAAGACCTGAGACAAGCTGAGTGGCCAATCGAAACTGCCATACACACCAAACTCTATGGAAAGAGAGGCGAACTGGAAAAAACAGCTCATTTTATCTTACAGACTGGACTATTGGTCTAAATTGTGAAAGAGAAAAAAAAAAAAATGCAGCATCCCATAGACAGAATAGAACACTTCAGCCTTTATTACATCAGTTGTAGAGCACTGGCTGGAATGAGAAATAGACCAATGGTACCACCGATGGGGATCAATCCTAAACTAACCACGCATCAGGTCAGTGCTTTACCACTGGGCCACATCCCATCCCTCTTGTAAAATGAAGTATTTAATACGTACATCAGAAGCTTGTATTGATGCATCGTCACCTACAGGGTACACTCGTTCATACTTTCTCCTGTGCATGCTGTCCACCTCGGAAAGATACCAAGTACCCGGAAACAGAGTTTCAACTGGACCCACCGGGATGTATGGAGCTGCAAGACAAACATCATAAACTTGAAATATACTGATGAAAAAAAATAAAGGAACACATGGTATTTAAGAGCAAAATTTTCTTTTCTTAATGTTTGTATAAAATACAGAGATGTAACGTGGGACTAGGACTACATGTCAGTAGGTAGTACTAAACAAATAACTTCCGGCTGGGTCAAAGTTCGAGGTGCACCCAACTTTTGATAGAGAAATATACTGAAGGAAAAAAATAAGGGAATACATGGTATTTGAGAACAAAACTTTATTCACTACTGAAGTAGCTACGTCTGTATAAAATACAGAGATGTAATATAGCACTGAAAGTCAGTAACACAGTTAACTTTGTGACATTGTGGACAAGGGATTTAGTTACAGTCAATACTATTAGGCTCTTATTATTTATGTGTTCCCTTATTTATTTTTATTTATTTATTTTAAATTTACACTTTGTTTGTTTAACAACACCAATAGAGCACATTTACTTATTAATCATCAGCTATTGGATGTCAAACATTTGGTAATATTTTTATAATTATTTTAAAAAAAAATATGTTTCCTCATTTCTTTCCATCAGTATATGTGACACATCTGACAACTAAATGGAAAGGAATATTTGCTTAATGACATATCTCAGCAGAATTTTGGGGTATGGTTATACGAACACTTGGTCATGAGTTATGGAAGTAGTCGGAGGAAATCAAGCTTTCTGCGAGTACTGCTAAAGCAATACATATCCCCTGTCGGGCTCAACACATTGTCATATATCATAACTTTAAGGATCATAACTCTGTGAAAAACAGCTAAACCGCTATGAAACTTGATCTGTAACAGTACATTGTACAGCTATACACAAAATTTCAGCTCAATATCTTGAGGCATTCCAAACAAAATGTCCGGAATGTTGTTTCTCTGATATCTTTGTATCAAGGGCCATAACTCCATCAAAAATGGGTATCATCAGAAAAGTCAAATTTGATCTGTGACAGTACATGCTAAAGCTATGCACAAAATTTCAGCTCAATATTTTGAGGCATTCCCCAAAAAAGGTCAGGAAAACTATATGCGAGACAGACAAATGGACAGACAGACAGACAGAGACTAAACCTACAGTCCTCTGCAGCATTGACAAAGTAACAATGCAGAAATAGCCTTAGCTGTCAGTGATCCCACTGGTGAAATGAACTTAATGGTTTTTTTTACCTAAGTGATGTGTCTGCTCTCGCAGTTTCATGGTCTTGTCAAAATCGACAGGATCAACTTTCATTCGGCCATCCAAGCGGGATTTCAAGTCGCTAAGGCTGGTGACGAGTTTGTGAATGCCTGAACTGGGTGACAAATCATCTGTCACACGAACAGAAAACATAGACGAGGCCAGGCCAGAACCGTATGAAAACAGGACGGCTCTCTTCCCAGCTATCTGTTCCACAGTGTGACTGAAATAATAAAGAGAAAAATTTCTTTTCAAATAAATTCCTTGTACAATTCTGACAACACTGTTAAATTATTATTATTATTATTATTTTTTTTTTTTTAATTTATTTCCCCAGATCATTTTGGCAAAGTCAAGGTTGGGGTGCCTTGCCTCAATGCCGTACAGAATTTATATGCATAGAAAATATTCAAATATATTCAACATACGCACACATTTAAATAGATATATAAAATGTACACAGTTTGTTTAATTGTACAGTACATTAATTTTTTTTATAAACTAAATCATGGATATTAAAATGCACTCAATATACACCCGTAAGCTATTTATTATGGTTATTTGTTCTGAGGACAGGCTAGTACAGAGAAAACAAGGTTGAAAAAAAAGAAGAAAAAAAATGTGGTTGTAGTATTACAAAGGTGGACAACGATGAGAAAAACAAAGGAAAAAAAGAAGAGAAAAGACAAAAAAAAAGAAGAGAGAGAAGATATTAGTTAGTTTGAAATATCGTGATTGTAACACTATCATAATAGAGATGGAGTAATGAGATTTAAAAATAGAGATAAAAAAACCCAAGAATTATAATACAGGCTATGAAAACAAAAAACACGAAAATGTATGCTGAACAAATTTTTTTAATATCTTTATGAAAAGTGTATTAAAACAATTGATTCCAAGAGTTTAAAAAAGTATGTACACTAAGATAACTTTTTAAATACCCCCCCCCCCCCAAAAAAAAAGTCAGATAAAGTTCTTTAAATAACTAAAATGTCATTTCCAATTTATTTATTATATAAAAAATACTACTACTAGTTTACATAAAATACTAGTCATTTTAATTCGTGTTACATTTAAAAAAAAAAAAAAAGCTAAACATTTTAATTTTACCCGATGTATGGAGGACAAGTGGTTAAAACACAAACACATATAAAACATTATGTATGTTATGCAAAGTATTAAAAGTATCCATTTTAACAATAGTACTCTAATACATAATTCGGGCAAAATACCTGAAGAAACTTAAGGTTACTTACTGGCTAATGAAGGAGGCCAAACCACCATATAAGGAAGGTGTGTACATGTTGCCAACTTGGTTGGCAAGCATAAGTGATGGTTTCGTTTTCTTCTCAAATATCGGTTTACTAGCGTTCACAAATGCCGTCTCCACAGACTTGTCAAAATATGATCCCTCTAACTTGACTTCTCTGCAAAATTAAAAAAAGAAAATCATTAAAATGTATTTTTATTGCAAAATATTTATTTTTTGTTTTTAAATAATACATGAAATAATTATATTTATGTTATAAATCACCACTGTAATTGATCTCATGGTTTAAGGGGTGCAACTGCTGGGAGTTATAAAATTTATCTCTCTACCTTTTTTAAAAATGTATTTTTCGAAAGACACACTTTGTTAAAAATATAAATACCATAAACAATCTTAGTCATTAATTGCAGTGATTTTGTGCAACTTTTGTAAAAAGTTTCAGTATTTTGTATGTTCACTGTAACCAATATTTTCAATCACAAAATTGTCATCACATGCATTTTGATTACTGTATAAATCCTGTTTGCAATAACTGTCCAGGGCCCCGTTCCGCAAAGCGATCTTAGCCCTAAGATCACCTTAAGTGCAGAGCTACCTTATGCACTAAGGTGATCTTAGTGCTAAGATTGCTTCATGGAATGGTGCCCTGGTACACACAGCTTTTGACGATGGCTGACAAAATATAAAGATGTAATGTGTGTGCGGACACTATCAAGGACATGTTGATGGATTTCCATACAAAATGGACACAATCTTGGTCATGAAAAATAAAGTTATGAGGCATCTATCAAGTTTAATCCCAATCCAGTCTACTTATAAATTGTAGTATAACATGACAGCCCCCCCCCCCCCCCCCCCCCCAAAAGTACCTTGGGGTCCAGTGTCTGAACAGAACAGAGATAACTTTATTATTCTTAAGGTCACCATTTGGTGCCCTAAGACTTGTTTAAACTAATAAAAAAGGACAGAGGGCAGATGTAATGTATACGCACTATAATGTATATACACGTAAATGTGAAATACTTCAAATCTCTGAAGTGCAGTACATATATATTAAAAAACACATGTTATTGCAAAAGACCAAGAAAATACCTACTTGAATCCTTCAAGGCCAGCATATTTTCCACTGAAGTCTGGATTTGGATCATTCAGGAAATCATTGAGCATAAGTCGAGCAAGAGATTTCTGTACCAGCTTACAGTAAGGTGAATGAAAAAGAAATGCATCTACTGAATCCAGAGTGCTTGGTCCAGCTATAATAGAAAAAACAGGAAGAAATAATCTAAATGGTAATTATCTTGAGAATGAAATAAATGGCAACGGAAAGACATGTTTGGTTAAATGGTCATGATCCTCATAACTGATGGAAACTAGCACATTCATTTTTAGCTCATCTGGTTTGTCCTCAGTTGCTTTATTATTTACAGAAGTTCAACACAGTGTTTTGGTGTAACAGTATGCGAAAACAATCACTAGAGGTTGGATACAGGACAAATGTGTCCTCTGAAATATATTTCATGTAACCAGATGTGAAGAAATTAACATGTCAAGCTAAAAACAAAGTTTAGTAAGAACTAACCTGCAATGTTGTAAGAAGTATAAGTACTTTAACACCCTTTAAGTAATAGATCTCTATTAGGCGTCTGATTGTAAAATGAACTTAAAAAAATAAACAAGTTTGTTATTAAAGTTAAAATGTGAAATAAAAGTTAAAAGAAGGGAAATAGGTAAGTTTGTTGTGAATGTTACAAGGGGAAAAGACAAGTTTGTTGTGAAAGATATCTAAGAAATAGACAAGTTTATTGTTTAAGTTACAAGGTAAATAGACAAGTTTACTGTTTAAGTTACAAGGTAAATAGACAAGTTTACTGTTTAAGTTACAAGGTAAATAGACAAGTTTACTGTTTAAGTTACAAGGTAAATAGACAAGCTTACTGTTTAAGTTACAAGGTAAATAGACAAGCTTACTGTTTAAGTTACAAGGTAAATAGACAAGCTTACTGTTTAAGTTACAAGGTAAATAGACAAGCTTACTGTTTAAGTTACAAGGTAAATAGACAAGTTTACTGTTTAAGTTACAAGGTAAATAGACAAGTTTACTGTTTAAGTTACAAGGTAAATAGACAAGTTTACTGTTTAAGTTACAAGGTAAATAGACGTTTATTGTTTAAGTTACAAGGTAAATAGACAAGTTTACTGTTTAAGTTACAAGGTAAATAGACACGTTTATTGTTTAAGTTACCAGTTAGACCAGCTGTCCTTGCTTTTGCACTGTATATCTGAAAGCATTTGTCGAGTGAGTGCAGGTAACACTGGATCGACAGCTTCCCATCCACCACAGGGTACTCAGATGCCATGTCTGGTTTGTAGAAGTCATACACATGCTGCATGTGAGTTCCTCTGATACCTGGAAACAAGTCAAATGTTTAACAAAAGTACCGGTAAGGTACATGATATGCCCATCAAGAGTTTGATGGAAAACTGTATCTATTTTAATGAATATGTTACGGATTTGATTCAATTGTAATTATGTGAATTTTTTGCAATGGGATGGATGAACAGTTTGTTTTGGACTAACCACCATCCCAAGTTGTTCCTACATGTGGTTTGATGGTCCAGTATGCATCTGTATGCATGATATGATCTAGACAAGGATTTACTGTTATGTGCAGTAAACCATGAAAAGTAGGTCACAGTGAACCATCCAAAGTTGTTCTTACGTGTAATGTTGTTTGATGGTCCTGTATGCATCTGTATTCAAGATATAATCCGGACAAGGATTTACTATTATATGCAGTAGACCATGAAAAGTAAGTCACAGTGACCTAGTAATAGTATGCGACACACTGCCATCCCAAGTTGTTCCTACATGTGAGGGATTGATGGTCCTGTATGCATCTGTATGCAAGATATGATACGGACAAGCATTTACTGTTATGTGCAGTATACCGTGAAAACTAGGTCATACTCACTTAGTAATAGTATGCGACACACTGCCATCCCAAGTTGTTCCTATATGTGAGGTTTGATAGTCCTGTATGCATGAGTACGCAAGATATGGTCCGGACAAGAAAACGTTAACAGACGGATGCACGGACAACACCAAACCATAATATGACCCATAGATGGGCATATAAAAATGGGATAAAAAGGATTTAAATCAATCTCCCCAAAACTCTAAAGATTATTCAGAAGTGTCAGTGAAGCTTTTAATACATGTAGTTCTTGATACCAAGCAACTTTGTTGTGTTATTAGCTGTATGTTTCTAGCTTACTACCAATAAGTACCTATAAATGATTCTATGGACTCTCCCCACCACCCACCCCCCATGTCCAGTGATACAATATTTTAAGTTACCTCTATCCAGGATAAGACTAGCATTTGGCCCAACAAGCATAGCCACTGCCCCTGCACCTCCAGTGCATCTTGCATTCCCTGTAGCGTAGACAGCAATATCTCCAGCAACCACAACTGCATAGCGGCCTGCAAAAACCAACCAACAAACATCCTAGTTATCTATGCATGAGGTGTCTAGCATACATTAATTATCAAGAAAACATTTCACTACATTAATCAGTGGCGTAGGAAGGAAGGAAATGTTTTATTTAACGACGCACTCAACACATTTTATTTACGGTTATATGGCGTCAGTGGTGTAGGAAGATGCCAAAAAGTGGGGCGGGGGGCGGGGCACACTTTTACACTATTATAAAGCAAATATAAAGCAAAACATCTGAAAAGGGGGGGGGGGCAGACACATGCCACCTTGCTCCCCCCCTCTTCCTATGCCAGTGTTAATTTCAGACTTTGTGCTTAACAGTTTATTTGATCATTGATTAAATTTGTGTTTTTAAACAATATGTATTCAATAAATGAAGTGTGCCTACATGTATATAAATGCCTCTCCATGTGATGACGTTACATATTGTATAAAATTAAACAAATGATAAAACATAAAATAAATTTACAACAAAATAACAAAAGTGGAGATGGAGGGAGAATATCTACAATATCTGGTACACAATTATTTCCTCTTAATCTCAAAATGTTTCATCCAGTACTTTTAACAGTAGTCTGTTACAAAGAATACCAAAACAGGATACATGTATATTCAATGTCACAATAAACAGCTGTTACTAATACTACCAATGCTCGTAATCTATGGATTAATGCAAATACAGTGAAAACTCTCAAAATCGGACCCTCTGTAAACCGGTTCCCCCCCAAACCGGACATTTTTAACGGTTCATTTTTTAAAAATCAGTACATAACTTAACCTCTCTAAACCAGATACCCCTAGAAACTGGACATTTTATTTGGTCCCGAGGGTGTCCGGTTTAGAGGGGTTTCACTGTATATCATATGTAATTTGTATTATATAATGTTTCCCCTATATGTACTGGTTGTCTTTTATTTCTTTTGCAAACTAAAATATTTTATACTATATATAAATATACAAAAATAGCAGTAGGTGCCATCTGGTTCCTAGACGGAAATGTTAACATAGAGGGCTGTATTAAATATTCAGTATATTATGACATACCATCCCAGGAACTCGATTCAATCCAGTTGATTGCATTAAAGAGAGCCGATGTACCACCATAACAGGCATTCGTTGTATCGATACCTTCAACGTTCGAGTTACCGCTGTTCTCAAAAAGCTGCATTAAAATAGTCTTCACACTTTTTGATTTATCTATCAATGTTTCTGTGCCCACTTCTAACCTCCCAATATCTGAGTACGAAATGCTGTTTTTGTCCATCAGTTTCTGCACAACCGTAAGACACAGCGTGCTGATGTCCTCGCGGTCTGTACAGAAACCCATCTTTGACTGGCCCAGTCCAATTGTGTACTTCCCCGTGGAGACACCATCAAACTGTTCCAGCTCAGTCTGGTCCACGTACTGTGATGGGAAGTACACCTCCATAGCAACAATCCCAACATCTTCAGGCCAACCCTGGTGATCTTTGGCTGAGAAACTAGGCATTCTTCTTAGTAGTTTGAAGATTTCACCTAAAAGAGTAAACCAAAAACAAATATGAGCCATCACATAGAAAAACAAACAACTTGGTAATATATTGCAAATAACAGGTACCGTAGTAACACTAAAAAACTAAATCTCAGGTATTAGCACTTTATCCTATGGTAACAATAACTATATCTTGGTTTCTAACGTCATGCTAAGTGGTAGGTTTTTGCATGTGATAACTCATATTTTGTCTATAATTTTCTAATAAATCAGTCATAACTTTTAGGTTACCAGATTCATATTTAATTTTAACGTCTTTATGGGTTACCAGATATTACTAATTTCAATGCCTCTGGTAAGCAGAATTTGTATCTCAAACTGATTCTGCTATGTGTTATCAAGGGCAGATCCAGGATTTCGTGAGAGGTGGGTGGGTGAGGCACATGTAGAGAAATAATACTTCCTGGTCAATATTTTTGCCAGCTAAGAAATATTTGGGTATGGCACTATGAAACTGAATACTGAATGCAACCACAGTTGATAGGGGTTATGGTTCAGGGATAGGGTTAAAAAAAAATCATACAGTAATGATAAGAGTCATTAAGTTTGTCGAAAGGTCAAATTAAATTTTTTTTTTTTAAATCTGCCAAAAGATGTGGTTATGGTGCCATACCCATTTTACCCTCTGAACAACCTTTCGGTAAGTAATACATAATTTTTCACCAATACCAAATTCAAGGGTCCACTCATAAAGCCCACTGATTAAAACAAAACTTGAAAATGATAACTGTTCATTATGTGTGCTTCCAATATCTATAAAAAGGTTTAGAATTGCCGAAGGCAAAAGCTACATCTACCCAGTTCAGCAAGCCATTTTTCACTAATGTTTGTTACTATTTTGACTGTTTCCCGAAATGGTCAATCGGTTTAACTTAGTTTGACACCCAATAGCCGATGTATTTTTTTTGCTGGGGTGTCGTTAAACATTCATTCATTCATTCATTCATTCATTCGGTTTAACTAGCCCGAGTACTCTGCCATTCGAGAACTAAACAGACATTTAGACGGTTATTGTAATGTACAGGCAGAATGTGTTATTTACGGCGGGGAATATTTGTTATGACGTCAACCTCAGGAGGACTTATGATGTCAACGGGATGACGTCACTAACTTTTGGTGTCGGCGGTTTGGAAAGAAAATAGAAAACAGCTGTTCTTACTGGCAGGGCCGTAAATCAATTCATATAAACACTGATTTTATTAAGAAAAGGATACATTGTGCAGGCGAGACCTGAGAAAATTAATTATTATAGTTTATTTTTATTTCTCCGTAGACTGTTTTTATACTAGTCTACGAGTTACTTTATAATTCTACTGCAGAGATATTAATCATTATAACCAATAAATGTAATTTAATTATAAACAGTGTGTTATTCTATCCACTCAGAATGATTGGTAAACTGTGCTTGTGGGTGGGTAGGGTGGTTTGGCGGGGAGAGAAACCCACCACGCTACCTGTAGATATTTATAACCTCCCTCATACCCCCTAAACCGTCACAGTTATGATAGCTCTCACAGTTATGATAGCTCAGTCAGAAATTACTCTATAGTGAAAACACAAAATGGCTGACTACCTCAAGGTAGACTCTAGTACAACAAAAATTCTAAGTTTGATGCTAAATACATTGATCATTTTTGAGTTTGCTGATAACAAATATTCCACTTATTCACTACTACTACACACATTACAGGAAGAAACCTGTCAGCTCCTACACATTCAACTGGAACATTCTTCCTGTAGTGTGTGTAAAATACTTGAGCAGGGTAAAATCTTAAAATATAGGCTTTACTGAATGTGCAACATTAATAAAACACCATCCCATTTGGCAACATCATTTGTTGCTGCTGTACATGCTAGAACATCTGGGAAGGGATCAACGGTCACTATAATTGGTTGTGGTAATCCACTATGACAACAAAGTCCATCTTATTTTGTCTTTTCACCTTGTACTAGTGATACAGTCAGTAAAAAAAGGCTGGTCATTTTGAAGAATTTTAACAAAACCCGTCCTTATTTTTTTTTTTAATGGCAATAGATTTGTAAATGCTGTAAGCCAATTATTCCAGCCAGGGGATCACTATGTGAGTTTGTGTTATCATGTGACAAGGTTTATGAAATCACGTGAAATTTTTGAAATCACCAATTCTTGTTTTAAATGACAACATCCTAAATGTTGGTTCAGTTACTGCATCTTCAAAGCTAGTGCACGGGGCACATTAAGGCAATACTTTTCTTAACATGCACAGCGAGTTACTTCCCTCTATGTAGCAAATTTAAAATGGCATGGATATTTTTTAAGGTTGTCGTTGAAGATTTATTTTGTTAATAATGATGCAAGTACTTCAATCAGGATTTTGTGAGTACAGTAGGTTATACATATATTTGACTTGTGTGTCCATTTGTTGCACTATTTCGGTTCAGAAACAGTTGAAACATGGTGCCACAAGTTTTTAATACCAGCTATATTAAGGGAATTTAAGGAGATAAAACCACACTTACACATATCTCTGGATTACTTCAAGAGTAAAAATTCTGATGGACAAGTTAAAAAATGCAACTACCAGTCCGACGGGCAATCTGTCTTTTTGATTTTGTTTGACATATGATGCTGATCACTTACCAGGTGTTCTTATTAATGTTTTGTCAATATATCTATATATATCATTTGAAGTGAAGACACTGTATATTATATTATTATTAATAATATATTATTCTATAGACTGGTGGACTTGTGGGCTAGTAAATTTTAGTTGGTTCTGGTCTGGCAAGCTAGTGAAATATGTTCCATTTCTGCACCCCTGCAACTGTAATGCTGATAATTTAAATAAACCTCTGAACACCAGTTTACTTTCATTTGCTAGACCTGCTACCTAATGACAAATGCCATTAGGTACAAGGTCTAACATTGTTACTACTATATAAATTATAATTATGCTAGGTGATTGACATGTCTTGTTTTTCATTTTGTGCAGTTTGATATTATTGTTCATGTCTGTATGAGTCACATACAGAAATAAATGATTGATTGATGAATGATATTGTTCCCCATGAGCAAAATCAAGGCAATCAATCTCCTGAAATGGTGCTAGGCGAGCAATCACATGAAGTAGTTTCAAATAAAATGCATTAAAGATTGTAATGCAAGGTGATCAATTTGTCACTATCCTAAAACTTTCCAGATCACTCCCTCTCATCTCCACACTCGCCTTTACTCAAAATTACTGGTGAAGATTGAAACACCGCAACCAAATTAAATGAAACATAACTAATACAATGACAGTTCTTTCAATTAAACATAAACTTAAAGACTGATTAAACATTATTATAGCTAGTTTATATACTTACGACAACCATAAAAACTTTAAAACATACAAAATGTTTGTAAAAACACTCTGAGATCATCAGCTGTCTGCTAACATCAAAACACCGGAAGTACACGTGCTTTGGCTTTGCGAGCTAACAGCCAATTGAAAGGTTTCTTACTAATATAACTGCAATCGGCTCACGTTATCGTGCGATGGCCAAGCACCAATGAAGGACCCCGACAACCTGTTATCGCACATGATTACGAATGGTTCGAAGTGTCGGCCTGGCGACCATGAGCAGCAGGGTTAAACATTGGTCACGCCATAGCGACGATATGACAAATCAAGTAAACTGTATGGACCCTTCAGACTGCTCATGAAAGTTATGTGCAATGAAACTTGAACACTGCGTTGTCAAAATGTTTTTTTCTTTCTGGCAAAATGGGGTCACAGCGACTCAGCCTCTAGCACTGGAGTGGGGTAGGGGGATCTATATTTTTTAAATCTTTATTTATTTAGAGTCGGGAGGGGCGTTTTCGTTTCGGTTCCCTTCAGTTTGAAACACGCACACTCATAAAAATAAAAATTATACATGGGCCACATATCATGGGTGAACCAGTTTCGGTGAGCATAAGTATTCGGCTCTAAACTATCTCAATATTTATAAACAGACCGTTTTATTCTAATACATTTTTAGTAGTATTTCCACGCTTCAAATAAGCAGTAAACTGGCCGTTATGTAGCAATTTTCACCGCACGTGAGTCAAACACTAGTTAGGAGTACATAATCATAGGTCGAGTGCGTAGGGTCGATGCTCCGCACCATGGAACGTACAGGCAGGGTGGAGATGGGCAGTAAACTAATTTAGATCTGGTTATAGTTGGTCAAGTCCCTTCCTTCGGTAATCGTTTGATTTGGGGGTGTATAATCGGTTCGAGTTCATAGTGTCGCTACCCCGCCTCAGAGGAATGCCAGCTGGTTGGGAGTTTGACCCATGTCTCTGTTTTATGACTGCCGGTTTTTGACAGGAGCCCATTATTATTAGCGTCACCCCCCCCCCCCCCCCCCCCCCCCCGCCAACCGGCCGTCTGTCATCCGATTTGGAGTGCATATCGTGGTCGAGTGCTTAGGGTGGCTGCTCCGCCTCGGGCAACTGTTGGCGTGGGGGTGGTGGTGGTGGACTGCATTAGAGTTTAGGTGCACCATCCCACAGACAGGGTAATACATACCACGGCCTTTGATATAGGGCCTACCAGTCTTGGTGCACTGGCACCGGCCTCGGTGGCGTCGTGGTTAGGCCATCGGTCTACAGGCTGGTAGGTACTGGGTTCGGATCCCAGTCGAGGCATGGGCTTTTTAATCCAAAAAACCATTTGGGGGAGGGGGGGAAACCACAATGACATGTGGCTGAAGAACATAAACATTCCCGAAGGGATTCCTCGGATTCTCCAACGTAAACAATAAAAAAATAAAATAAAAATATGACTGTCTTAAAATTTAGTGGGTGGGCGGGCCCCCGGCCCCCCCCCCCCTCCGACCCGCCACTGAAAACAATCTACACCCAGAACATCGTTCAACTCACTCCGCACGTCAACAATACTTACAAAACTGAAAGGAAACCACTGACGTATTTGACTATTTGGCTCTTCTAGGCCATTATTATGGTTTTCGCCCCTCCTCCCCCGCCCCCAAACCAGTGGCGGATCCAGAAAATCCATTATTGGGGGGTGGGTGGGGTGGGGGCAGTGACATGAGGTGGAATGCCAAGGGAACTTTGGCGGAGGTTTGGAAGGGGATTGTAAAAAAAATGAAAATTAATATATAATAAAATTATAACTATCACACAATTTGGGGGGGGGGGGGTCTGGGCCCCCTAGATCCGCCCTGTAATCATATTATTAGGATACTCAAAGAATGCTCGTTTTACAGCACCTTTATACATGAAATAGAGTACTGTTAAAAGAGATAACCGTTATAACAGTTGAGGCTGCTGTAACTTTTAGAATATTAAATATTTTCTGTACCTCCAAAGTGTTTTTGTTTTTCCTAAATAATAATAATAATAATAATAATAATAATGTATAGGCTATAAGGTACGTGTGCAGAAAATTATGCAGGAGGGCTATACTGTTGCGATCGGAGTTTCTACGGCGTTCAAGTCGTGCTTGCGTGAAAAATATATTGAAAAAAAAAACAACCCCAGAAGAAAGTTCGCATGGGGGGGGGGGGGTCAACCGCCAAAACCCTCCCCCGCACACGCACCTGTGGCGTAACGTGACATTTATTCGTTTCCACATAAGGCTTAAAAAGTTTGGATTGTGAATTCGTAGGTGATTATGCACTCAAAAATAAATCTTACATGACAAAATGTTTGAAAACAAATCTATTCAAGCAACGAACAACGTTTAAATTAACTGAAATATCAACAACGCTGTAACTTTAAATAAATACACGTACATGTATGTGAAGAGGACCACCCATTATAAAGAAAGAAATGTTTTATTTAACGACGCACTCAACAAATTGTATTTACGGTTATATGGCGTCAGACGTGGAGGAAACCCGCTGTCGCCACTTCATGGGCTACTCTTTTCGATTAGCAGCAAGGGATCTTTTATATGCACCATCCCACAGACGGCCTTTGATATACCAGTCGTGGTGCACTGGCTGGAACGAGAAATGGCTCAACGTTGATCGATCCCAGACCGACCGCACATCGAACGAGCGCTGTACCTCTGGGCTACGTACCGCCCCTACCCCTTATAAAAGCAAATTTTCTTCTCTTTAAATTTTTAAAATATATTTTCGAGAATCACCCCCCCCCCCCCGCCCCAGAAACTTCGCTCGCCACACTGTAGACCCCTGCATAGTTTCTTACCTAGCTAGTTGTACATATGTCCACCCTTAATGTATATTACATACGCACACTTACCTTCTGATAACCAGTAATATATTAATTTGTAAGTACCTTTTTGACAATTTAAGTGTAGTTAGGTTAAGCTGATAACTGAACAAGTGTTGAACTCGAGACGATGATATATAGAGATAGTGTGTTCACGAGCCTGGATTAATTTGTACGTCGAGCGTCTGGCTCCAGCTGTCGTGGTATTACAATGACGATGTGTAACACGTTGCCAAACATGTTGCATACCGGGCTGTTCTCTTACAGGACAGCACTGGCAACACATTTCAGCAAAGTAACATGCTTACATAATTGCCAAAACTCGTTTAGGAAATGTTTTATTTAACGACGCGCGCAACACATTTTATTTACGGTTATATGGCGTCAGGCATATGGTTAAGGACCACACAGATATAGAGAGGAAACCCGCTGTCGCCACTTCATGGGTTACTCTTTTCGATTAGCAATAAGGGATCTTTTATATGCACCATCCCACAGACAGGATAACACATACCACGGCCTTTGATGTACCAGTCGTGGTGTACTGGCTGGAGCGAGAAATAGCCCAATGAGCCCACCGACGAGGATCGATCCCAGACCGACCGCGCATCAAGCGAACGCTTTACCATTGGGCTACGTTCCGCCCCTAAACTCGTTTAGAGTCTGCTAGCTATTTCTAAAAGCGCTCATACAATAATGGTTATTACTTAGGCGTCGAAGGCGTTGCCCCCTCCCACCCACGGAGTTCAAAGGCGATCTAGATATGGCACTGAATGAATTAGGGGGGATTGGGGGGGGGGGGGTCCCTTCGTCAGCTCAGAAGAATATGACTAGAGTTGATTAGAAACAATCTAAATTAATAGATTAATAGTACTAAGCAAGTGGTTTTATATTAAGAAAACATTAAAATCTTACAACGTTTTTTAAAAAAAAAACACACAAAAAACAACACGAATCTAAAGAACAAAAGTGAGTTAGACACGCTTTCGAGTTAAAAGATAAATATATTTAACGGATACGAGTGTAGTATTCTATTTCTTACATATCTTCAAAAACGAAATTTAAAAGAAAGTTAAATGTATTTTCTAACTAAAACTTATTTACATTGGTTGGTGTGGCTTTTGGTGCGTCCGAGTCACTGCAGTGGAGCAATCGGATGTCTTTAAATCCTCAAGAATCATTGATACACCGATACACACGCGCGCGCGCGCACACACACACACACACGGTCGAACCTGTTCTAGCGGCCACTTGTAATCAGAGGTCGCCTAACGCAAGCGGCTACTCTTTCCCCGAGCAAATAATTTTTAATGTAAATGCACTCGTAATAAGTAGTCACCTGTCTAACGCAGCCAGTGGCCACCTAAATTGGATCCCAAAATGCTAATACCAGTATAAGTGGCCACGTTCAGTAAATGTCTACTGTTCTACTATGCAATCTTCATACCTTCATACCTTCACGGATCTATTCAGTCCGACACTCCCACTTTGTATCAATTAAGAAATCTATGTCGGATGATTAAATATAAAAACAAAAATGTCTCTCTTTTTTAAGTTGAATAGCGGAAAAAGTGTGTAATGCTGAATTTAGAATTTTTTTTCACAAAATCAGTTTATTATCTTGGGTATAGATGGTAAAATTTACAAGTTGATACATGTCTTGCAATACAAACCGTAATGTCACCCCCCCCAAAAAAAAAACCCCAACCCCCCCCCAAAACACCCCCAACAAAACAAAACAAAACAACCACACACCAAAACCCCCCCACCAAAACAACAACCAGAGATTAACAAGTTGATACATGGCTTGCAATAAAAAAAAACGTAGTCACCCCCAAACCCCCCCCCCAAACAAACAAACAACAACACCCCCCCCCCACCACCAAAAACATAATAAAAAAAATAGCCTAAATAATAAAAAAATCCCAATCCAACCCAAAACAACTCAGCATTACGTACTAAACGATGGTCGTACCGCATCTTTCTATTATGCTAAGCGCACACCGGCCAGACAAGACGGTCTTGTCGGCGATAACGCCAACTCGAAAAAAAATCGGCGCTCAATAAAATTGGGGTGGAAATACTTTTGTGCGATTGCGAATAGAGTTTCGAACATGTCCGTCCCGGGGCCTGTCTCTGGATAGCCAGTGACAGAAAAAATTAAGGGGACAATTTTGAAATTTACATCCAAAAATTAAAAAGTGCGCCTTTAAAATTTTGATGCGCATCTCGAAATAATTTAATTAATAAAACAAAATTCTGCTCATTAAATTTGGTCACTAGATTAGATCGGGCGATCAAAAAGAAATTAGATAGATAACTAGTTTAACGTGTTCGTGCACCACCAGGGCCTCGAACACGCTCATCCCGAGTCCGACCTCCGATAAGATCGGTGGCCTGACTCGGGATGGGGAGGGCAAGGGTAGTGTTGAAAACGGGCAGAATTTTGAAAATAGCAATTACTAAAAAAGTTAGTAGAATAAAAAAAAAATGTTACGAGCCAAAAATAAAAAGAATTGACTGCTCGGCGAATATTTATATAATTTTGAGCATTTTAGGACAGTCCAAAAATAAATAAGAGAAAGAAGAGAGGATCGGACTATTTAAAGGAGAGGACAATTAAGGCATTTGGCCTGGTATGCATATTCAACGATATATAATGCACATTATTGCTTAATATCAACAAGTATAATCGTATAGTTAATTAATAAAACGGTTAAATGTGACGGCTATTATATTTAACGGGCGCAGCCATTTTGTACCATCCCAGTGAATACGCCCTCTGGCGAGCTAGTGGTTACGTAATACCTAACGTGTCACGTCAGGAATTAGTATTCGAACTGAAGAAACAAAACATACCTGCTTTTTGCGAATGCATCGCAATGTTCTGTAATAATAGTCATCCCAGTAAGCCAACAACAATTTTATATTATTTTTCAATACAAAATAAACTACCATTGTCAAAGTGTTGAAATAACTGTATTATGGCTTACTTAAATTAATTCATGTACTGAAATAATAATCGGAGTGTTTTCTTGGTTAATTGGTATTTTCTTTCCGTGGCCTGTACCTGTGGTTCCTGATTGGCTGGTGTACATATAGACGGTCCCAAGACACTGTGTCTAGACACACTAAAAAGACGTGCCTCTTTTATTAAGATCACAGGGTATTGTGTGGTAACCGCACGGATACCCCTCCAATCGCAATGGGCATTATCAGCCGCCTGCTTTATTACTGTAATTCTGTAAAACCCTCTATTAAGTGGACTTTCCCATCTAAAATCACAAAACTGACCAATTACGTCGTCCCAAAGAAAAGAAAAGTATCATTTGGGTATCGTGAGTGGTCGTTTTTGCTCGAACGTTCCCTACCCAGGGCCGTACCCTGACCAAAATCCATGGGGGGGGGGGGGGGGGGGGGGGCACTAAATTTTATAAATAATTTTTAACATACTATAAAGATTAAACATTTCTATGCTATTACTGGAGATATATATATAAAAAAAAAAGGACAAGATTCCCCGGAGGGTACGGCCCTGCTACCAATAGGCCTAATAATATGCATTTTTTCTTTGGATTTTAAAAAAAAGAAAAATACTATAACTCCAATTCGTTCTATTCATGCAAATTGAAATATATTTAGTGAAATAGTTTATTATACTATCAAGTCATTTATGTTGTTTTACAAATCAGGTTAATGAAAGCGAAGCGCCTTGTAAATTAATGCGTTTGTTTACACTGTGCATAAGAGGAGATGGACGGAGCTGACGTCACTTCGCCCCAAGCTATACTACCGGTCGTCACAAAAAAGAAACAAAACGGCTGCCCCCAGTTAGCAGGAATAATCATGGCTTTTTATCAACTCTAAAATTACGCGTTTTTCGTTTGTTAAAGTGTCAGTATGTGTTGGTGGTCCGGGTATGCATCTTTCCAACACATAAGGCTCTTGTTTGAGTTGACCCTACCTTTAATAATATATTAAAAAAAGAAGTAATTGCGACATAAAATTTTGAACGAAGGTCTAAAAGTTTAAAATCCGATCTATATGTCCTGAGAAAGGTTGACGTCTACGGCGAGCTGACGAGGAGTCCGGTGGTAAAGTTCGGGACTTCGTGCTTCCTGTCCATGATAGCTGGTATGATCTGGTGGTAGCCGACGCCGAAGATAGCCTTGAGGATCCTGTGGATGGTCTGGCTATCCATCTCTCGTAGCAGGATCGCTTGTAGGTAGCAGTCTCGGCGACGGTGGGTCACAAGGAGTCCCGAGTGACCTTCCTTGGTCCGGAGATGGTGAAGTTCGAAGTCTGTTCCATCCTGTTATGGTCTCCAGGCCTGGTTGAGAAATTTCCCCATCAGCTTGCCGGAGTCGGTGGTGTCCCCCCCCCCCCCCCCCGCACGCAATGCCGCGGAATGCTGGCTTGATCTTCTTGACTTGAAGCTTCCATGCGTCTTCCGTCCGGGCTGGGGGGGGGGGGGGGTAAGTTGGCGGCTCGGCGGCTTGTCCGTGTCTGGCTAGATGGCAGGTGTAGTGGCCTTACGCTTCGCCGCAGCAACAACAACAGGGTCCCTTGGCTGCTCAACGGGAGCGGTCGGTAAAATTGACCGCTGCACCGGTACAGGCGTAGAAGTCGACGTAGGAGGCGGTGGCGGCGACTGAATCATGGCGGTGTTCAGTAGGCCTGCCGTAACGTCTAAGATGGTCTCCGCTGGTGGCGTCGTCCTCCTCTTCGGCGAAGTTGTAATGGGGGGGGGGGGGGGGCGGCGACGCAGACGGGAACCGCCGCTGGTGGTTGAGCCGCCCGCTTTGGTCCCTCCTGAGCCGCCCCTGGCGCACGAACCTTCCTCCTTCCTCCTCTTCTTGCCTTCTTCCTGGAGTCCGCGTCGCCGTAAACCAAAGTCACGGTCTCCCGTGACCCGGTGTATGCTACGCGGAACTCCACAAGCATTCCGAAGCTTGCCATAAGTCCCCCCAGATGAGGGGGGGGGGGGGGGGCAAGTTAAGAGCGCACGGTGAAACGTCTAGCTTCATAGCGATCTAACAGCGGAATGGAATACTTTTGTGTTGTTCAAAATGGCGCGATTTGCGAGAAAACTGCTTCTGCTTCGTATTTCACTTCTTGCTATGCTGGTGGTACGGAGGCGGCGTCGTCGACAACAGTCGAAAAGGAAAGTGTGGGTGCGGTCACGCATTTTAATGAGAAGAAGATCCATAAATATTATAAGACTCTAATCCCTGGGTTAAAACACCATAAGATCCCAGCATATACTAACATTTTTAAAATATCCCCTGACATTTTTGAATGCTTAGCAAATTCTATCTCCCCAGTAGTAGAGAAGTCTGACACAAACTACAGAGCAGCTATTCAGAATTGAACCAGGCCGCCATCATGACTGATATCACCAGGGGCGTAGGCTAAGGGAGTTCGGGGGGTTCAATATTTTAATCGGCCCAAAACAAGTGATTAGTGACGTCAATTTAGTCGGCTGCTAGCACACACCAACCCGACAAGACGATCGAGTTGGCATTATCGCCGACTAGACCGTCTTGTCGGGCCGGTGTGCGCTTAGCATTAGGGATAAAAGCTCTTCTTTATTCCTTCGAGAGTAACTTTTACCCCAACGTTTCGAAATCTCTTTTTTTATGTCTATTCAGATTCCTGTATCCACTATGGAGTAATTTCATATTTTGTTGGTGTCGTACTGTCGAACGATATCGTTTCATTCTTCGGTTGGTAGTGGGCATGTTGTAACCTGGTATTTGGGGCGGACATAGGGTCGAATGGTTTTATATTTAGTTTTGTTTCTGTTGTGACAAGTGTTCTCGCTGCTTCATTTAAGCGGGGCGGCCGGCCCGCTATTGCATTTTGCCGCCCCGCTTTCGTGTTTTGCCACCCCCTTTATTTTTCTCCATCCCTCTTTATTTTTCCGCATCCTACTATATTTTACCTAATCCAGCTCCGCTATTTCATACTGGACACTTTTTTCCACACTGAAAAAAAAAAATCGATCAGTCGGCACACTCGACATCAAAGAAAACAAGCCGCGGTGTGGAAAAACTTCAGTAGCTTACGATAGTTACCGTAACGTAATTTAACACTATTTTGTATACTAACATTTTTATTTTTGCAGCGCGCAATATTAAAACAAGGGGTATGTCTTTTCGCAAAGTCGACGAATACCCAACGATAGGCCTACACGTAGCCAAAGTACACGGGCTAGCCTATACGGTAACCATGTTTCCCACCCCTTTTTTTTCTTTTTCTCTTCTGGTTTTTTTGGGGTGGGGTGGGGGTGGAAGGGGGGGGGTATGGGCTTCCGCCCTCCTTTAATTTTTACTTAGCGAGAATATTATGTAGGCTTACATTTCCTTCTGCTCTTTTTCCATTTCCCTCAACTTCAAAATATGGTCATAAATTTGATTTTCAGATTATTTTCTAAAAAACAATCCACTGCATCCTTTCTGTAACTTGTGCTAACTGGATCAGATTCAGTGTCATTCTGCTCACTGGTGTTATCATCATATAAGTGTTTGATTCTATGTTCAGTGTTATTGTCAACATCTACTGGACTGTATTTATCATATTCATCCAATACAGTTAAAGTTAAAGTTAGAGAACATTGATTTATTAATCATCGGCTATTGGAATGAATGAATGAATGAATGAATGGATGAATGTTTAACGACACCCCAGCACGAAAAATACATCGGCTATTGGGTGTCAAACTATGGTAATGCAAACAAAGTGATGATCAACATCAATATAAAAATTCAAGATTTAAATAAAAACATTGTAAAGAACTGTGCAAAAACACAAATATCACAGATAGATACTGACTTTTACTCAAAATTTCAATTGTATCTCGAAGAAAACAAGGGGATTTGTGCTGTATTGGCCATTCTCAAAGACAATGTTACACCCCTGCACCACGGTGAGGTTACAGCACACGCAGGGGCGGCTATTGGATGTCAAACATTTGGTAATATTGACCTATAGTCTTACAGAGAAAACCCGCTACATTTTTCATTAGTAGCAACGGATGTTTTATATGAACCATCCCACAGACAGGATAGCACATACCACGGCCTTTGATATGCCAGTCGTTGTGCATTGGATGGGACGAGAAATGGCCCAATGGCTCCTCCGACGGGGATCGATCCCAGACCTACCGCGCATCAGGCGGGCGCTTTTCCACTGGACTACGTCCCGCTCGTCGTCTAATAAAGATACTGTCCCTTCCGTTTCCACTGTTCTTAGTTTTGGTCTTCTATTTTGAATTCCAAAATGTGCCTCAAAGAGTAGGCCTACTTCAGGCTCTTGTAAAATTAAAATATACATCTGTAAGGAAAGAAAACCAACTCCTTCTATACAAATGATGTGAAGTGAGTAAAGTGAACAGATATTATAATAATTTAATAATTATTACACACACGCACGCACATACACACACAGCAATAATAATAATAATAATAATAATAATAATAATAAAATTGGTTGAGGGAGAAACAACCTTTCGAGAATTGATCTACTATACCTCCGCATGTTAATCTCTAGGCCAGCTTATGCAATGACATCATGACGTATAATAAGAGTATATAAATGAAACGTTTCTTTTACCGTACCGCAATGTGTGTGCAGACGACAGTAAATTTATTTGCAAACGATGGTAAAATAAATATCTAAACATGTAGTATTGTTACAGATATATATATGTTCTGTGGACTACAATCAACACCACTATTTCTACTCCTATTTCTACTTATAATCTAAATACTGAAAACTAAATAATTTATATATATTTTGTAGGAAATTATTTAGTTTTCAGTATTTAGATTATAAATAGAAATAGGAGTAGAAATGGTGGTGTTGATTGTAGTCCACAGAACAGGTAGGCCTAACCGAGTGGTAGACCCGTGCAACCCGATACGATCCTAATTTGATGTTTGGTCTAACTTATGAATATTGAATATAACTTCTGGAAAAGTTGCTGAACTTTATGTTATGTACGTTATAAAAACGTGTGATACTTATATACCATATCGATATATAGGACTTCTCCCTATGCTTGTAAATGTGTATCAAAGTACTGATGGTATCACTAATGATCTCGACCGATGTTCTCAGGTACAAAATACAAAATAGTAACCAAACACTATTGTACATATATAAAATTTACAAATCCGATATTCAGAAGGCATTTGGTTATATGTCAGTTTCACACAAAAGACGATGAGAATTTAAAGGGACACGCCCTAGTTGTTAACCATTACGCCGTTTTTTTTCGCTATTAAACGCATTTTCTCACAAATAAAATTGCACTTTACTTAAATTTTATTTTTTAGAATATACATTTCCATTCACCTGAAGTGTTTTTTGGTAATCCTGGTAATCCTGGTGTTTGTAATACCACAAAATGCATTTTTCGTATTTCTTAAAAACGCACGTGCGTCTGAGAAAAAACCGTTGAGCAGACAAGGTCTAATCAATTTTGGTTCGGTTTGCTTTCTCGTGCACGGTTCGCGCAATCAACATCCGATTTGTTGTCGTTTGCTTGTCGTTCATTTGTGAGGTTTTTCTTCACAGTTCGTGAACATTTTCATTAACAATAAAGTTCAGACAAGTAAGTATCTCAATACAAAACGTTACAAACCCTTAAAACCAATAATTTTACTAAGTCTTACGATATCTGGAGAGGGGATACAACCTTGCGGGGGTTGGGGGCACAAGCTATATTGTTACCTTTATTTAAATAGAGTAGGACAAAAAAAACCCTTACATTTTCGTCGTGGGGAGGGGAAGTGCCTCCCCACATCTGGTTCCTACAGACTGTACTACTACTACTACTACTACTACTACTACTACTACTACTACTACTACCACTACCACTACCACTACCACTACTACCACTACCAACAATAATAAACGGCGCATCTAATTGCTAATAACAATAGGTTAGCCACTAGTACCCGGTACCGAATAGCAAATGTAGGCTAATTGCGGTTTATATATATAATTTATTATTTCAAACACTGTAGTATAGTCAACATGGTCAGTGACGGACTATCATTGTCGTCTTATTCCGATTCAAGTATCATGATTGCTGCAGCAGCCACTTCAACAGAAGCACCCACGTTGGTAAAGTGACTTTCTGTTCCAAACTCATTCCTTTCGCTGTCCAGGACAGAACAGGTGGAACATGCCCAGGAGAGGTGAAAGGAACGCACCCCAAGTCTGTGTGCACTCTGGGAAATTTGTCGTGACATAGGCATTTCTGTGCTTCGAGCGACATCTACCGGTGACATCAGAATACTAACTTTCAAAATTATTTCAAGTAATTGGGTCACGGGGATTCCCATGGTATTTATCGATATAAAACCTGCTTTTCCACTCTATTTTATAAAAACGTGATCTAAGTGTGTTACAGTTTTGTAGATTAACCAAAATTAGAATTAATTTTCGCGGACTGAAACTAGGGCGTGCGACTTTAACCTCAGTTTACACAAAGCAATCTGTAATATTGATGTTGAAATGAATGATACATAATTTTCATACAGAAAAGCTGAGTTGTCAACATATGAACAAAACACATCTTTATTTACACTCAGATCACACAACTAGTGATACATGAGCATATAGTTACAGTATGTGCAATATAATAATACAGCAGTTTTACATATATAATATAATAATACAAGATTAACGTGGGGATATAAATGTTCTTATAATGTTATCTAAAAATGTACAAGTATTATTTAATAAAGTAATATTCGTGCTACAGAATAGATCATGATATTTAATAGCATTTGGTCTTATATAGTAATATTTTGGTATGTACTTGCATCTTTCGTTTCGGAAAAAAATAGCATTCAAATAGAAAGTGATATTCGTCACCAACAACATCGTGACATAAACAATATTTCGGTTCACACCTGGGAATATTTTCCCATCTACCAACTTCTACCGGGATCCTGTGATTAGCAGTGCGATAATTAGTGAAAATAGACCTATGCTTTGTATTTAAAAATAATAAATATGGTTCCAAATTTATGATTTTTTCAAAGATCCTATAGTCAGTACCTTTGCTTGAATGATAAATGTTGTCTCTCCATAACTGCAAGTACTGGTCTTTAAAGTCTCTCAAGAATAATATCGCTAACTTTTCCATAATTAACTAAATTTTGAGATAACCATACGTAAGCAAATCCAGTTTCATTAAAAATATTTTCCACCAAATTAAACCATTTATATACATGTGTTCCATAAACACAATCAGATAAAAGGGCATTGTATATTCTAAAGGATAGCTTATTTTTATTATCACTGTTTAACTTCCTACACCAATGGTTAATCATTCTACCTTTTACATAAACAAGTGGGAACCTTCCAAGCTCATCGTAAATCATATAAAGTGGTGTGCTATGTTTCACACCAAGAATACTTCGCAAAAATAGTATATGTACACTTTCAATAATAGAATAATTTTCAAAACCCCATGTCTCACAGTAATAAAGTAAAATAGGTAAAATAGTCTGGTCGAAAAGTTTAAGCTGACAGTCAATTGGTAAGTTGAGGTTACTTATTCGAGATTTAAGTAAAAAACAGCTTTAATGACTTGTTCTTTAATACATTTCTTTGTTAGTGAGTATGTACAGTTCTTTGAAAAACACAACCCTAGGTACTTATAACAATCAGTAACTTCTAGTATGTTATCGAATAGTTTAAAAACTGGGTGTCTACGACTCAACCTACTTACTCAACAGTAAGTGATGCAGTCCAATACAGCAACATGCTCAACAGGAATGACAAAAACAGTTTCCACAACTACGTAACTAACATGCTCAAGAAAAACACTTGCTATAGCAGAAATCAGCGTTATTTTAAAGAAACCGAAAACACTAAAGAAAATAATAACTGAACAATTACAACATAACTACAGACAACATTATCTACAGAAACTGAAAAAAATCTGAAAAACTTGTATTTTGCAAGCATATTACACAACCATATAGACTTGCAACATATCTAGAAAAACTTGTATTTTACAAGCATATTACACAACCATATAGACTTGCAACATATCTGGAAAAACTTAACAACTGTAATCTAAGACGACATTCCACCAAAATAAGAATACTTTCTAATAAAGAACAATAACTTCATTAATCAGACAGCGCCTTCTCCAATGGATACAGTATCATTAGTAGTTGGTCCAAAACAAACTGTTCATCCATCCCATTGCGAAAAGTTCACATAATTAGAATTGAATCATACTCGTAACATTGATTAATATATATGGTTTTCCCATTTAACTCCTGACGGGCGTATCATGTACCTTACAGGTATGAAAGGAATGCAAGTCTGTAGGAACCGAGGTCTCCCCGGACTCTATCTTCTAGGAATACATGTCCTAGGATTAACATAACCAGGACGTACATTCCTTGGGAATACTGGTCTGACTGCCAGGATTTCTAGTCCGAGTCGGACTTGCATTCCCGGATAACCCAAATACAAGTCCGATGGCTTACATCGAAAATATAATGCAATGAAAACAAAACTAAAAACAGTTAATTTTTTAATTATTATTAAATTTATTCAGTGAATTTGGCCATTTTAGCAGCTGGTGCTTCCTGCCATTCTTTAAAATTCACACCATTAATACCGCTTTTCAGCGCTAGTCCATCCATAGTCAACAGATAGGTTCCACTTTTTGTTAACCCTCTAATTATGTATGGCCCTAGCCAAGGCCTCTCATCTTTGCCTCCTTTGCGATACTGTCGCCGCCGGGTTTTTAAAAAAACACTTTAGTACCGACAGACAAGTCCTGAAAAAATACAATAAATATTTTAGACATGTATGACAAGAGCTTTGTTGATACTGCAATTATAACCTGCTAATGTAGACACATAAACATTATCCGTTAGATATGTGTATTTAAAAATATTTTAATTCGGTTTTTCCAATTAACATGTCCTATCAAAGAAATATGCAGTATTATCTCTTCACTAGTTGTTTCAAGATTTAAGAACATAAATAATATTCGTTACGTTTTATCTTTTTAAAAAAACACTATAGTGTTAATTTATATTTTTCAATACACCCACGAACGATGACTCACAATTTATAGTTTATCTACCTATACTTAATCAAACAGTTACAAAAACCCTATGACCTGACCTCAAACAGTCATTTCTCAATTTGTTATAAACGCTTTCAAACCTGTTGAGAAACACGTCTTTGGTCGTAATTTCTTTTCTGTCGATGTTGTGCTTCCTTGATATTTGTGACTGCCTTCTTTCCAACGACGTTAGCCATATTCAAAACTCTTACTGATTTCAGCCTGGAAAGTTTCGTTGGGGTCTGGTTGCTCCGTCACTTCGTTGTCGGAATCACAAACATCATTTGGTAAAACTGGTTCCCTATAATATAAATATATGTTGAAGGGTTTATGTTTTATTTAACGACGCACTCAAAACATTTTATTTATGGTTATACTGGTGTCAGACATATGGTTAAGGACCACAAAGTTAATGACAGATGAAATCCGCTGCCGCCACTCCATGGGTTACTCCTACCGAAAAAGCAGAAAGGAATCTTAAATGCATTTCCCATATACAGGACAGTACATACCACGGCCTTTGGTATACCAGTCGTGGAGCACTGGTTGGAACTACAAAAACCCAATGGGTTGAGGAGGTTCAATTCCAAACAATAACTGCATTTACTTAAGAACCAATTTAGAGTTATCTCATTACCATTACCATTGGGTGTATCTTTGAAGAGCTCACCTTCCGTACCGTAAAAAGGGGGAAAACTTGGTGCTTGCATGCTTTGATGTGTTGTAGCCAAAGACAACTTGTGGGATCAGAGTATCCCATTCCGCATCCTCGTCCAACTTTAACAGCATGTTCTCCAACGTTTGATTGAACTTCTCTGAAATAAAAATAATAGGAGCCTTGCCTTAGGAAAAACATACATTAAGACGTCGTAGGTAGTAATGCTGCATAGAAAATGTATAATATATATAAACTTTGATGTCTAGCAAGTAGCAACTTGTAAACATTTATTGAGGGGCTGTAACAGTTTATTATGTTAAATTATATAGGTTCAGTTTCAATTGTAGCGTTGTATGCGTTGACACCAGATAGAGATCTACCTGTCAGTCCATTGCATTGCGGGTGGTAGGCTGTGGTTCGACGATGAATAATGTTTAGCGCATCCGTAATGCCATCAACCACATCCAGGGGCGTAACGTGAGCTGGACCTGGGGGGGGGGGGTCGAATATGAACCAAGTGGACCTTTTCTATTTTGTTTTTGCACCACCAGAAACTCCATATGTATAAACCTGTATGTTTTAGTTCTGAAAGCGGACCATTTGCTTCAGCGCGGGGGGGGGGGGGGGGGGGGGGGGGGGGGGGGGGGGGGGGTGGGTGGAGAGGGGGGGTCCGTCCGAACCCCCCCGAACCCCCAGCCTACGCCCCTGACATCATTGTTAAATTTACGACCCTGGTCGCTAATGAGCTTGTGGAGGAAACCAAAACTACAAATGAAATCATGAACATGAATTACGTGCTATAAATATGACATGTACAAATCATGACAATTTCCATATGTTCAGTGTGAAATTGTTAAAAAAATTATATGAAACTAAACTTAGACGTAAGTGCAAAAAACTATATAAATATATATGTGTGTGCATGTGCGTGTGTGCGTGTTAAAGTGAGAAATACAAATGTTGTTTCAATGTTGTTAATTATAATTATTAACAATTGTACAAAATAATGTAAAAATTAGTTTACCATTAGAATAGCTCCATTAAAAATTGGGCCACACCCGATGCATGTTTGGTTGGTAGAGCCTTTGCCTGTGCCCACTTGGTGTAGTAACAGGTGACTATGCCATGGGTCATATAAGGACAACATTATTATTAATATTTTCAAGTGTCTTAACAATTGTTTATAGATTTTTTTAAATTTATAGATGTATAGCATTCACACATTTAGTATAAAATTCACACATTTAGTATAAAATTAATTTTATACATCGATAAATTCCAAACAAATTATGAACATTTGTTATACAACTTACTGATCCCCAGGCTTGTGGCTTTGTAACTGGAATAGGCTGTAACGGTGGGGCGACTTTGTTGGCCTTTCTATTAACCCTCTGGCATCTCTCGCAAGTCTGAAGATTTGGCCACCAATAGCGTTTCTGTATTTTGTCCAAGTCCTATCGCGGCCAAAGTGTCCACCTAAAAACAAAAATATTTTTTGTTTTGTTTTACTTATGATGTAATGTATTGTAATGAATGGATGATTGAATGAATGTTTAACGAAACCCCACTAATGAAAAACAACCACATCGGCAAGTGGATTCCAAACAAAGCAAGCATATGTAAATTATTATTTACATTCAAGTAAACGTACATTTGAACACTTTAAAACGGCATAAAGAGGTGTGGGGGGAAATATATATGACAGGTATATATATAAGTGTGTGTGTGTGTGTGTGTGTGGATGTGTGTGTGTATGTGTGTATGTGTGTGTGTGTGTGTGCGTGTGTTCGTGTGTGTGAACTTGACATTAACTTGCTGCAAGTACATACCCAATGGGCTCGAATGCATGGCATTCAGAGCTTCATCAATAGCATCAGTTGTCATTTGAACTTTTCACCAGTTTTCCTGCGTATCGGACGTTGAGCCACTATTAGGAAGGATGTCTGTCGATGGTCGTTTTTTTTTTTACTGTTTTATCAACCTGAAAATAAGTACTAATATCTTTTAAAAACACCAAAATATCTTAGGTGATGTATTTTAGATTATATCATAAATGACATATGTACTTTAAAGCATGTTAATGGCATTATTAAAGAAAGGGCACATATGGGTAGAGATGAAAGTCTAGAAGTTTCAGGAATGAAATACAAGCGAATAAGGAGTACTAGGAATACAGGTATCACGGACTAAGAGTACTAGGAATAAAAGTCCCACGGACTAAGAGTACTAGGAATAAAAGTCCATCGGACTTGATCTTCCAGGAACACATGTCCCGCAGGCTAGAATTCCGAGGAACGGAGGTCCGACGGACAAAATATTAAAAATTATACAATGTACACGAAGTATAAGATGGTGTAAAAACATAAACTTGTTAAAAACAATAACTTATATTAATTTACTTTGAAGTTGTCCTTTGCAGTGCGTCGAATGGCACGCTTCTTCGAATGACTTATTCTTTTTCATATTCTCCACTTTGTAAATCTCTGAAATCTTCGGCTTGTTGCGTTTTTACAGTCGTCCGACATATTGAATGCACGAACATGTTTGTACAAATTATCTGTTTTATATACGTTCGGCAGAAGCAAGATGCACGTACTTGTTTTATCTTCCAATGAAAATGTAACGCGGTTACAAACATGCGCTCACGTGTTAAATGGACGAGCCTATTGCTTTAAAAAATTACTTGATTTTAAAGGAAAAAAATATGTGCGACATAGAGATTTGAACCAACAACAATCTGAATCTGAAACGTACAGTTATTCACAACACTACGAGAGAAGGCCGCTAGAAGCCAAATTTTAACGCATGCCTTTCAGACAACTCGTGCACACCGTGGAATATAACACACGGACGTCTATTAATATGTCGGACTAGTATTTCTGTCACTGCACTGCACTGTAGAAGGAATTTAAGTCCGGTAGGAATACAAGTCCTAAGCTTACTATATGTAAAAAATATTAAAATAAATCCGGAATGCAAGTCTGGGTAGGACTAATATTCCCAAGGAATGAAAGTCCGATAGGACCATTGTTCCTACGGACTTGCGTTCCTTTTACACCGGTACTCTTGTTAACATTTCGTCAGCAACACTGAACACCCCACCCAGGCCAAGTAAGATCCGGTCACTGATTGGTCGCAGCTGTCAATTCGATCACGTGATTTGTCGCCTAGCTAGCTGCTCTTCCGGTTTGCGTTCCTAAAATGACACAGACGGGTTCATCAACAATAATTGTATCACAATCTGAAACACAACATCATGATCCTGTCAGTGTTTTCTTTTAATTTTTCATTTCAGTATCATTCATGTTGGTATCTTTGCTATCTAGAAGTGGTTCTTCAAATTAATAATATTTTTTATTGAAGCACATTTCTAATGCTTACTTAAACATTTTCGTATAAAACCTGAAATATGAATAGTTCGTGTTTGGGCTACCTAAAGCAAATTTGGGCCACTGAAAATGAAATTTTAGTGGGCCAAATATTGTTTTTGAGGCCACCATATTTTCTGGCGAGTTTCTTGCCCTGCAACAGTGTATATGACATTCTGCATTGCAATTTAAACATTATTCAAATTACGAGAGGGGCGGGACATAGCCCAGTAGTAAAACACTCACCTGGGCTGAGTGCAGCCAGATTGAGCAGAAATGTCCTCTATACTGGTTTATTTCGCGAACTTGGGCTTGATCTGGGATTGACCTCCATTGGTGGGCTCATTGGGCCATTTCTTGTTCCAGCTGGTGATCCACTGGTTTAACAAAGGCTGTGGTATGTACTGTCCTGTTTGGGATAATGCACATAAAAGATCCTTTGCTGCCAATCGAAAAAAAGTAGCCTATGGAGTGGTGGCAGCGGGTTTCCTCTCTAATTATCTCTGTGGTCCTTAAAGGAGGGGACAATTACGGCATTTGGCCTGGTATGCATATTCAACGATATATAATGCACATTATTGCTTAATATCAACAAGTATAATCGTATAGTTAATTAATAAAACGGTTAAATGTGACGGCTATTATATATATAACGGGCGCAGCCATTTTGTACCATCCCAGTGGCGAGCTGGTGGTTACGTAATACCTAACGTGTCACGTCAGGAATTAGTCTTCGAAATGAAGAAACAAAACATACCTGATTTTTGAAGATGCATCGCAATGTTCTGTAATAATATCCATCCTAGTAAGCCAGCACCAATTATATATTATTTTTCAATACAAAATAAACCACCATTGTCAAAGCGTGGAAATAACTGTATTATGTTTCGTACATAAATTAGCCCACGTACTGAAACAATAATCGGAGTGTTTTCTTGGTTAATTGGTATTTTCTTTCCGTGGCCTGTACCTGTGGTTCCTGATTGGCAGGTGTATATTTAGACGGTCCCCAGACACTGTGTCTAGACACACTAAAAATACGTGCCTCCTTTATGAAGATCACAGGGTATTGTGTGGTAACAGCACGGATACACCTCAAATCGCAATAGACATTACCAACCGCCCTGCTTTATTACTGTAAGTAATTATGTCTGCAACATGAATGTACTAGAAGACGAATATCACTTTGTTCTAGTTTGTCCGTTCTACTATACTATAAGAGATAAATATATTAAAACTTATTATTATAATAAACCATCAACTCTGAAATTAACACAACTACTGTCCACCGATAACTCAAGAGAGTTAATTAAACTGTGTAAATACTTGATAACTGCTACCACACATAGAACAGACAACCTTGATTTATGAGTATGTTTTTATTTATGTATTTATTTCATTACTGTATTTTACTATCGACTGTGATAACTTTTAATAGGTCTATCCTGTAGACCTCACCATTCCCCGCAATGTGTACAATGTATTATTTTATTGTAAATATGTTTGTATGCCTATAAAATGTATATTTTTTGGCAAATAATAAACTACTGTATGTAAAACCCTTGATTAAGTAGACTTTCCCATCTAAAATCACAAAACTGACCAATTACGTCGTCCCAAAGAAAAGAAAAGTATCACTTGGGTATCGTGAGTGGTCGTTTTTGCTCGAACGAGCCCTACCAATAGGCCTAATAGTATGCATTTTTTCTTTGGATTTAAAAATAAACAAATACTATAATTCCATTTCGTTCTATTGATGTAACCTGAAATATATTTAGTTAAATAGTTTATTATACTATCAAGTCATTTATGTTGTTTTACAAGTCAGGTTGATGAAAGCGAAGCGCCTTGTCGTAAATTAGAGCGTTTGTTTACACTATGCATAGAGAAGATGGACGGAACTGACGTCACTTGGCCTCAGACCACAATTAATTTCACTATGTTTTCTCATGTAGCCCCAGTGGCTGTAGGACTTTTATTAATTTCACCAGGCCATTAGCATTTCACAGGAAACATTACCTGCCTGGGCCCAATGAACACTCAAAAGGACGACCTCTGTTGTCCAGCTCTTTTTTGCGTTATATCAATGTAAACAAACACACGTGGGCTAAGGAACCGAATCACACCCATTTCTGTGCATTTTACACAAATTTTGCATGACTTCAAGGTGCTCTGGGGGACAGTATGCAGTATCCAGTGTAAACCAAGTGCACATATTCACTAACTGTCAAACCCAGTGTAACAATCCAGTATACAAAGCAGCTCCCCAGCCATTAATCACATAACATAACTCTAGTCTCATGCCTATCAGACCAAAATTGTTTTCACCATGATGGCATTTAAATACATATGTCAAGTTGCATACAGGCAATAAAAAGAATATTTGATACCAAATATGGCTATTGGAGCCTGTGAAATGGCGGACTGCATGTGCCGCAAATTATTCCAAATAGTGGACTAGTAATTATGCAATAACTTTAAAAGTTACAGGCATTTTTCTGAACAACAAAAAGAAGCTTGCTCCTTATTGTGTTCTCTGCAATTGAAATATAGCAGTTGGCAGGAATATGATTTTTTCAACAACAAAAAAATTCAATTTAATTTAAATTGATACATTTTCAACAAACAAAAAAATCCCACAAAGTTTTTTTTTTTAAAAACAAATTTTTTTTTAAAACTGTAAAATTTTGGATACTGCACAGTCAACATATGCCAATTACAAATTAGGACTGCTCGAGTGTCATTCTGGTTAGGGTAATTAGCAAGGTGTCTGCACACCGTAACAGGCCACACCTGAATGCAGAGGAAATGGCACCCGCCTGCAAAGATGCAGTACAGAATATACAGTGAACCAAAAAAGCTGTCAACTGCCACTGCACTGAAATATTTTAATGTATCAGAACTGAAGGTGACATCACACATGACCTGATATATATAAGGGTGGACATGCATACCACAATAAGTATTTCACTGTTTTATACACTACGAGTCACATCCATGGAAGGCAATACAAGACGAAAGACACAGTTCAAGAAGGGACATACACCTTGGAATAAGGATAAAACTCTGCTGCATGAACATGCAAGTCCAGAATCTCACACTGAGAACTTGCGACCAGTAGTCCGGATGAATCTAGACGAGTTTGCCTTGGTTACGAAGTCGAGTTCCACTTAGCCATCATCTCCACTCCAGATTGCGAAGGTGCGTCACAGCCAGTCCGCCTGCTACGTCCCATTAGGAGTACATGTACTGCGTCTGAAATGAAAGAAGAACAACAGTCTAAAGACAAAGAAGGCATGATAATAATGGACAATGATAGAATGGTAGATGCATGGAATGCAGCGTTCAGATACCACTCAACAGCTTCCCCTAAGTGCGACGAGCCTGAAATGCAAATATTAAAAGAGGTTAAGTGGGGTCTTTGTTGGAAAGTCACACTACACTGTATGAAATGTGACTTCACTGCTCCTGAAAGCAAATTGTACAATGAGGTGAAGACAAATAAACCTGGCCCAAATGCAGCAAAAACTAATGTGGGTCTTGCTATTGGTCTCCAAGATACTCCCGTCGGCAATACGAGAGCAAGAGTGCTATTGGCAAGCATGGACATTCCACCACCGTGTCGGAGCAGCATGCAGAGAACATCATACAAGGTATCAACGGCTGTAACAGATCTAAATGAAAAAGATATGGCACAAAAAGTTGAGCTACTGAAAGACATTAACATGAAACGTGGAAATGAACGTCATGAAATTAACATAGCCATGGATGGGAGATACAACTCCTCGACAATAACAAGTCGGAAGAAACCGGGCCAGAATGCATCACAAGCTATAGGACTTGCGTGTTAAACAATGACTGAAAGAAAATTCATTGTAAGTGCCTGCTTCCAGAATAAACTTTATTGGACCGGAGCCTGGTTAAGAAACAAAGGTATTCATGTGACGTGTCCCGGTGGTCATCCTGACTGCACAACAAACTTGCCGCCATTTGCTCCGCTGTCAGAATACGAGATGGGAAAAGATATTGGAACAGACTTGGCTCTACAAGGTATTCTCATAAAATACGTCACAACAGATGGAGATTCCAGATCATCTGCTGGAGTTGATAGTGCTTTGAAACTTCTAGATCCAATGTGGAAAGTACAGCGGCTAGCTGATCCAACCCACTTAGGTCAGAGTCAGTTTCGTAAGTGTTACAAAGCTAACTTCAGTCCCGACATGTTTACTGGGTCCACCCGTGAACAAAAGCGTGAAGCACAGAAGGTATTCTGCCAGGATATGAAAGCAAGGTGCAGTTTAATTCTTAAGGAACTGATGAAACTACACACTGGTGATATCAGTATACTGAAACGAAATTTACCAAAGGTCCTGCAATCGACACTTTCGTGCTACGGTGGTGACTGTTCAAAGTGTTCGCGGTACTCAGTCGTCTGCAGTGAAGGAATAACGAACAACTGGTGGCACGGATCCATGTTCCTGGGTACACACAGAATCACAAAGCTGAATATGAATGACAAAATGTTAGTACTGGAACTTCTGAAGATTAAACTAAGTCTTTCAGCTGTAGAGCAAATGAAACTGTATACAGACACACAGAAATGTGAGGCTGCGAACCGTTCTCTCAGTGTTTCCTTACCTAAGAATGTGAACTATTCACGAACGATGACTGGGAGAGCTGCATCCACCATCCACAGGCTGAACAACGCCCCGGGAACATCGACGATAGAAAAGTGCAAGTACTGTGGCATCGAACTGTCAGCTCGGGTGAGGCGTTCATTGCATCAGATGGACAAAGAGTCGGACCATCAAAAAAGATATCAAAACAATCCAAGGTGGTTAAAAGGCACTTAGTTCAGCAAGGAAGTAAAATTAGAGATCACTTACAATATAGAAAATTGCACAGAGATCAACAAGCCGACTACAAGAAAAGATTATTAGATATTGACAGTCAAAGAGCAGATAACTCCTGTGACCAGCGTTATTCAAAGTAATTTTTGTCACAAAGTTTCAAGTGATACATATAATATAGGAACTATCAGTTTGCATGATAGCATTTCTGCTGTGGACATGAACCCTAGACATTGAAGATTGACTTTAAACAATAAAAAAAACAGTAATGTGAATAAATGTATGCTTTTGAATAAATGTATCATGTGATATTTATATGTGATTTTAAATTAACCTTTGTTATTGTTTTACATTCTTATATGTTATGCATTCTGAGATGCAAGAGGCAGGTGGTATTGTCCATGTCCCTGACAGACATCCCTGTTCACACATTGTACGCGCGAGATGTTAATTACATGTGGCTCAGCAGATAAGTGATCTTTAAACATACAAAGACGGTTGTGCACAGGTGACTGATGTCACTGCCAACTATGTCCATCTCCTTATTAAAGACCATGCCACTTAATCTGTGAGCATTTACTGTACGATACTGGCCTGTGATTGGTGATTTGAATTTAATAGCACCATATCCATTTGGTGGGGGGGGGGGGGGGGGGGGGGGGGGGGGGGGGGGGGGGGCATTACATATTATACATTCACCATTTGGCCCAGGATCACATTTTGAAAAAATTACCCTCTGGTATTTTTGAAAGAAAGCCTCCATTTTGACTTATTCAGTTAACCTTAATACTGAAAGTGAGGCTGTCACAGGGTGTAGGGATACATTCTGATTGAAAAGAATGACATATGACCTGATAGGGGTACAATGCAGGTCAAATCATGTTATAATTTGTGAAATTACAAATTTCAATATATAAATATAATAAAATTTAATTTAATTAAAAAAATATATATGTTCATCACCCAAACTGATATCTTGACAATAAGCATGTACATTTTGAGTCCTGTAACTGTCATAGTTACCTCACAATTAGGTATCAAAGTGTGTCACCCTGTGTCAAACATCCTACTATATCAGGCCTCGGACCACAATTAATTTCACTATGTTTTCTCATGTAGCCCCAGTGGCTGTAGCACTTTTATTAATTTCACCAGGCCATTAGCATTTCACAGGAAACATTACCTGCCTGGGCCCAATGAACACTCAAAAGGACAACCTCTGTTGTCCAGCTCTTTACCGCGTTATATCAATGTAAACAAACACACGTGGGCTAAGGGACCGAATCACACCCATTTCTGTGCATTTTACACAAATTTTGCATGACTTCAAGGTGCTCTGGGGGGACAGTATGCAGTATCCAGTGTAAACCGAGTGCACATATTCACTAAATGCATCCTTGTACCTGTCAAACCCAGTGTAACAATCCAGTATACAAAGCAGCTCCCCAGCCATTAATCACATAACAAGAAAACTATATTTTCTCGCATTCGTTTCCAAAGGGGTGGATAACTCTAGTCTGATGCCACTTCGCCCCAAGTTATACCACCGGACGTCACAAAAACGAAACAAAATCGATAAAAATAACTTTTTTTTCTTTCTTCAAAGAACATTTGTAATAATTGTAAGCGCGGTTTCTTTTTTATAACTAATGCTTTTAAATTATTTTTCTTATTTAAAATAATTAAAATACTTTTAAATAATTTTGTGAAAAACAAATGTATTGAGTGTTATTCGGCATTCAGTGTTTTATTTGTTAGTTATCATATTTGTTATCATATTTTAACATCTGCAAATACATCAACGTTCATTATATCATTTACTTCCTTCATCTGGGTTATCTCTTCTTTTTTTGTTATTTACTTACTTTTATAATATACACAAAATAAATGTATCACAGGCGTCGGAAGATGCCAACAAAAGGGGTGACAGTTGTATATTAATTCGTCATTCAACTGGGGATGTGTAGTTTTCAGTTTAGAGGTAGGCAGGGAAGCGCACGCTTCTTACAATATTAAAGGGACATTCCTGAATTTGCTGCAATGTTTTAAGATGTTATCGACTAATAAAATATTTCTACGATTAAACTTACATATTAAATATATTTTCTTGTTTAGAATATTAGTGGCTGTATATTAAAAGTGTTTCTGATCGTTCTAATATTTGTACTTGGTTAATTTTCATTTTATTTCCTAAACAATATTTTTTCGTACGTACGAAATTATTTGAAGACAAAATCCAGTTTGGGCTTCTTACAAATATTAAGACGACCAGAAACACATTGAATATACAGACACTGATATTCTAAAGCAGAAAATATATTTAATATGTAAGTTTAATCGTAGAAATATTTTATTAGTCGGAAACATCTTACAATGCAGCAAACTCAGGAATGTCCCTTTAAAGATATTGTGTTGTTCATTTAATACACTATTACTGTTATCAGCAGATGTTGTGTTGTTCAGTAGGAAAGGTTGAGATGTATATGACAGAGTACTCGCCTGGTGTACGATGGGTCACAAGATCGACTGCCCTCAGTGGACTTGCCATTGAGGTTTGATCCTACGATAAAGACGCTTCAGAGGAACGCTCTATCAGTTGGGCTACGTCCATAAGCGCGACTCGTGAGATATGATTGCAAACTTCACTCGATGAGATATAAATCATATTTGACAAGAAACATGAAATATCCTCTATATATTCCTGAGTTTGCTGCAATGTTTTAAGATGTTATCGAGTAATAAAATATTTCGACGATTAAACTTACATATTAAATATATTTTCTTGTTTAGAATATTAGTGGCTGTATATTAAACGTGTTTCTGATCGTTCTAATATTTGTACTAGGTTAATTTTCATTTTATTTCCAAAAAAATATTTGGGCGTACGAAATTATTTGAAGACAAAATCCAGTTTGGGCTTCTTACAAATATTAAGACAACCAGAAACATATTGAATATACAGACACCGATATTCTAAACCAGAAAATATATTTAATATGTAAGTTTAATCGTAGAAATACTTTATTAGACGGAAACATCTTACAATGCAGTAAACTCGGGAATGTCCCTTTAATAGCAATAACAACAATAGCATAAAATAAACTATCTCTTCTGAGATAATACAAACTGTGCAAACATCTTACTCTCAGTTAACTATCACACCATAATTAAATTAACATTGGAAAATCATTAGTATTTAGTTGTAAGAAATAATATTAATTACATTACCATTTAGACATTAGAACTGAATTTAATATACATCATCTATTACTTAATTACTTTAGATAAATATAGTTGCAGAAGAGTTATTTTACGTATTAATACACCGAACAAGATCCCTCAGTGTTTATGCTAAAGATTACGTAACTAGAAGCGACGCACTCAACACATTTTATTTACGGTTATATGGCGTTGGACATATGGTTAAGAACGACACAGATATTGAGAGAGGAAACCCGCTGTCGCCACTTCATGGGCTACTCTTTGCAATTATCAGCAAGGGATCTTTTATATACACCATCCCATAGACAGGATATCACATACCACGGCCTTTCATGTACCAGTCGTGGTGCACTGGCTTGAGCGAGCACCAAGACAGAATACCAGCTTACAGTAGACCCAAGCTTGAAAGTTTAGAACAAAGGACAGACGCAGCGCAAGAATGCAAGTGCTATTGTCAGGTGATTGTGCAAGATTCATGTTTGTGTTTTTAATCAACATTTCACAGGTTAACAAACTGACTGAAATTTAGCACCTGGAATAAAAGGAAGGAACTGTTTTATTTAATGACGCACTCAACACATTTTATTTACGTATATATGGCGTCGGACATATAGTTATGGATATTGAGAGAGGAAATCCGCTGTCGCTACTTCATGGGCTACTCTTTTTCGATTAGCAGCAAGGGATCTTTTATATGAATCATCCCACAGACAGGATAGCACATACCACGGCCTTTGATGTACCAGTCGTGGTGCACTGGCTCTATATTAAAGTAAATGATTAAATTAAACGAGTACTATCATTTTTAGAATTACCTGGAAGAGACATTGGATTAATTAGGTATAGTAAACATTAAAACATAACATACAATGATTGCCTGTAAATAACAATAATTTAATTAGTTACAGGACACATATTACAAACATTATAAAATACCATTATATACAGATAAAACTCTTAGTTTTATTCGCGATGCGACAAGACGTGTCTTTGTGCTCGCTGCAGTTAGGGGAGGACTGATAGAAACATATTGAGAGCTACTTGAGTATTGCGTCGCGTACACTAGGTCAGGGTCAGGGGCCGAGTGAGCAACCAGCCAAGCCATTTTTTTCTTTTAGAGTCAGACAGCCGCCGCAACTAGTTTTGGGACAAGATGGCCAGTGGTCCCTAGAGGTCAGCAAACTACACCAGCGCTACCACCATCTTGTCAAGACGAATGTAGAGAACGTCAGAAGGGTGTTCAGTGTGCCGAAGCACGGCTTTTACAAGCCGTTGCCAACTGGTCCTGCCACGAGAGACTACGCGTTTCACAAAGTTAGTCTCGAGGATGGACGTCCAGCTCTGTGCCTTACTGTGAGACAGGAGGCCTCTACCATCAAGGGCTGCTGCTAGCTTCAATGGGCAACGCGACGATTCATAGGATCTTCAAGATCATCTGTGGTGTTGATTATCCGGCCATCGTCAAGCTAGTAGCATCAACCGTCTACCAGCAGTACATGTCTCAGCTAGACACCTCCAACTTCTTTAGATCACCCTAGACGACATCCTCACTACCAACATTCTTTGCCTCCGTGAGTATGGACTATTGTCAGACTTAAACCTTTTGGGCCGTTATTTCAAAAACCTTGTTTATTTAAATTTTTTGTAAATAGTCTGACACCCTTTGCTTTTGACAGTCCGTCTAAATTCCTCAAATCACCTTCAAACTTTGGATGAGCAGTCTATTTTTTGTTTTTGGCCTCAATTTTGACCAGACATGGTTATTCTCAACTTTACTAACTTTTTCCAAATTTCAGCCCACCTCAAACTGCCACCCTCCTGTGCCTGAATTAGTCACTGGCGGTGTCAGAGGCTAAGTCCGGGTTGGGCGTGCCTGAACCTT